>NC_057807.1:608068393-608426195 GCF_018294505.1 Triticum aestivum | reverse complement strand
CGCCCGGGCCTCCACCACTGGAGCTCCTCCCGCCGCGCCACCCGGCCTCGCCCCGCCGCCGTTTCGTGCCGGAGCCGGCGAGATCCGGTCAGAGTGCCGCCCCCGCGCCCGGATCCGCCTCTCCTCGGAGCTGCTTGCCCCGCTCCGGCCTCCCTGCGCCCTCACCGCCGGTGAGTCCGTCCCGCCATGGCCGGACCTCCTCCACCACCGCCGCCTCGCCATGCCTTTTCCCCGATCCAGGAGGGATCGGGAGGAGGAAGACCTCCACACAGCCTTGCCCAGTCCAGCCCAGCTTCGCAGCCCAGCTCCAGATCCGGCCCAGTTGGCCCAATGCGAGACGCCCTGTTTTTTTCACCGTTTCCCCGGATCTGCAACTTTATCATGTCATGTTCATTGCATCATATCTCCATGCATGTAGCCCCGATTGATGCATATGATATATCAAAATGTTCATTGTGAGATGCTCTTCATTTCTTTACACTGTGCCATGCTTGTTTGAGTTCATCGTGATGCCCTAATCATCATTGCAAGAGTGATATGTGATGTTAACCTGCTGAGACTGTTATAACTTGATGATTTTTCATTTTTGTAGCATTTTGTGTGTGCATCTTATGAGCATGGTGTCTACATGTTTTAGGAGCATATTTATGCCATCTTTACAGAAGTGCAATCCATGTATTTTTTTTGAGTCATGTAGTGAGTTCATTAAGCTTGTGAAGTAGGGTACTTGTTGTTACTGTTTTGCTAGGCTGAAACTGCTATATTATGTCGCTATGTTTGATTAAAGCTACCACCCAATATATGCATAATCTGGAGATTTTCACTAAGGATGTTTTGTTATACCTGTTATGCTCTATCCATACATGCCCTTGTTTGCATTTATGGCTTGCTGTAGATTGTTGTTATCATGCTCCAAATTTGCTAAATAATGTTGTTGTCAGCCTGTTAACATGAAGTTCAGTTTTGCCATGTGTTTTCTTAGTGATCCATGCACTCCATGAACTTGCTCTTGCCATGTGTGGCTTCATAAATGTGTCTTCATACTCCTGGTCACCTTGTCATTCCATTTATTGCTCTGTGGTGAGTTGTACAATCTCACCAACATGCCTACTTATCATTGTTTCTGCCATGTACTATTATTTTCACTGTCTGAATCTGTCATATTACTTGCCATGTTTGCATTAATGTTACCATGTTTTCTGTTGATCTTTGGCACGAGTTCAGTAGGGAAGTGTTATTAAGTGCTTTTAGTACTAGCATGCTATGCGTAAGTTTGCCATGATAGCTTGTTGTAACTTGTATGTTTTTAGCTCTAAACATTGCAACCTGATGTTATTTCTGTCATGTCAAGTGAATTTTTGCTAAGTCTGTGAAACTGTTATTATCTGCAATCTTGCCATGTCCTTTTGAGCATGTTGTAGTGGTTTATGGAGATATCTCAGTGTTCATGATTTGTTAAGCTTCATTTGTACATCATGTCCATGCCTCTTTTTTCATGTTGGGGTGTTGTAGCATATTTCCATGATGCTTGCAAGATGCCTAATTGCTGTTTTGGAAAGATTGTTGTTATATCTTGTTTGGAGTGTATGCGTTGCATCGTTGCTCCGTTTTGAGCATGATCTATATGAAACTTGTTTGATTTTGCATGCAGTTTCATATTATCATGTTGCATCCATTTTTTGAGAGTGTTTGCTTGATGTTTGAATGCATTTTGCATCAATGCCATGTTTAACTTGTTTTGCTCATATCTTCTAGGCCATAGCTCCGAACTAAATGAACTTTATATAACTTGTCTAGAATTTCGTGTAGATCATCTTGGTGCATTTCAACTTGCTGTTTAACAACGTGAACATAAGGTTTATTCAGATCAGGACCAATTTTGAAATTCGCATATGAGGACTTACCGGATTTGTTATATGTTGTTTCCGGCCTCATTTAAACTTGTTTTGATGTGTTGCTCTTATATGCATCATCTCTTGCCATGAGTAGCTGCATGTAGTCTTGTCGTGCATCATGCTTGGTTGTGTATCATGTCATATTTATGTGTTGTGTGTTTACCTTGTTGTTTGCTTCTTTCCGATTGTGCTTCTTCTCGATAGTTCCTGTTTCGTTGCGATCGTGAGGATTCGTTTGACTACGCTTGGTTCGTCTTCGCCCGTTCATCTTCTTTATGGACTCGTTCTTCTTCCTAGTAGGATTTCAGGCAAGATACTATTACCCTGGATCTCACTACTATCATTGCTATGCTATTTGCTTTGTTCTATCGCTATGCTGCGCTACCTATCTCTTGTTTATCAAGCCTCCCAAACTGTCATGTCATCCTCTAACAATTTCACCCTTCCTAGCAAATCCTTGCTTGGCTATGTTACCACTTTGCTCAGTCCCTCTTATAGCGTTGTTAGTTGCAAGTGAAGTGGAAGATTGCTCCATGCTGGACAGGATTATGTTGGATATCACAATATCTCTTATTTAATTAATGCATCTATATACTTGGTAAAGGGTGGAAGGCTCGGCCTTATGCCTGGTGTTTTGTTCCACTCTTGTCGTCTTAGATTCCGTCATACCGGTGTTATGTTCCTTGATTTTGTGTTCCTCACGCGGCCGGGTGTACGGGAACCCCTTGACAGTTCGCTTTGAATAAAACTCCTCCAGCAAGGCCCAACTTTGGTTTTCCATTTGCCTACCCAGGACCTATATTTTTTCCCTAGGGAGTCGCCCTCCCAAGGGTCATCTTTATTTTAGCTCCCCCCCCTCGGGCCAGTGCTCCTCCGAGTGTTGGTCCGAGCCGAGCGATGTCCGGTGCCCCCTGGGCAACCAGGGTCTATGCCAACCCGACGGCTGGCTCATCCAGTGTGCCCTAGGAATGAGATATGTGCAGCTCCTATCGGGATTTGTCGGCACATTCGGGCGGTCTTGTTTTACCATTGTCGAAATGTCTTGTAACCGGGATTCCAAGTCTGATCGGGTCTTCCTGGGAGAAGGAATATCCGTCGTTGACCATGAGAGCTGATAATGGGCTAAGTTGGGACAGCCCTGCAGGGTATAAACTTTCAAAAGCCGTGCCCGCGGTTATGTGGCAGATGGGAAGTTGTTAATGTCCGGTTGTAGAGAACTTGACACCAGATACGAATTAAAACGCATCAACCGCGTGTGTAGCCGTGATGGTCTCTTTTCGGCGGAGTCCGGGAAGTGAACGCGGTTTGGGTTATGTATGAACGTAAGTAGTTTCAGGATCACTTCTTGATCACTTCTAGCTTCTTGACCGTTGTGTTGCTTCTCTTCTCGCTCTTATTTGCGTATGTTAGCCACCATATATGCTTAGTCGCCGCTGCAACCTCACCATTATCCATTCCTTTACCCCATTAAGCTTTGCTAGTCTTGATACCCATGGTAATGGGATTGTTGAGTCCTCGTGGCTCACAGATTACTACAACAACAGTTGCAGGTACAGGTTATGCGATGATCATGACGCGAGAGCGATGTTTGCTTGTTTTGGAGTTCTTATGCTTCTTCTTCAATCAGGGGATAGGTTCCAGGTCCGCAGCCTGGGCTAGCAGGGTGGATGTCATTTGAGTTTCAGTTTGTGTTCCATTCGTAGTCGGATGATGCTCTTGTGTATGATGTTGTTGTATTCGTGGCATTGTATGCCTCTTGTATGTATCCCCAACTATTATGTAATGGTATGATTTAATCATATCCACCTTGCAAAAGTGTCTCCAATATGCGCTTCTATCCTTGGTGGGACCTTCGAGTTCCTTTAGGATAGGGTCGCATATTGGGCGTCACACCGACGCGACGGAGGCCTACATCATCGCAGCTGGCTCGGTTGCCGCCACCGCTTCCCCCGGGTTCACTGCCCAGGACGGCTCGATTGACCTCGGCGACATGGATGACGAGCTCGACTACGGCAAGGAAGAGCCAGAGGAGTAGGAAGAGGTGGAGGAGGAACTGTCGCCTACGAGGAAAGGCAACAAGAAGAAGAAGAAGGCGGCCAAGCCAAGTGAGCCACACATCAAGTGGGCGTCCAAGGAAGAGGAGTGCCTCGCCGAAGCATGGAAGGTCATCTGCCTCGACCCGGTCACTGACACGAACCAGAGCAACGAGACGTATTGGGACCACATCAAGGCCGAGTTCGACGAGCGGAAGCTCGTCGACACCTACTTCAAAAGCGTGCACATGCAGCGTGGGTCGAAGGCAATGGAAAACCATTGGGGGCTCATTCAAACGCGTGCACCAAATGGCATGGGATCGTCGAGGAGGTCGCGGCTCGCCCGGAGAGCGGCACCAGTGTCGAGGATCAGGTATCGTGTATTGTTGCCTTCCGACGTGCGCGCCGGGTGCGCGCCGACTGATGTTCTTTCCTTCGGCGCAGCTGCTTCGCATGTTCGCCATGTTCCGCGATGACAACAGCAACGCGGAGTTCAAGTACCTCCATGTCTTCAGGCGGATCGATAGGTGCAAGAAATGGGCGGCCGTCCAGCGGACCCTCGCCAAAGCAAAAGAGACGTACAAGCCGGACGCGCCGACCGCGGGCGCGGCCGACCGGCGACTGGACGGCAACAAAGGTGCCAAGAAGGCGAAATACGCCGAGTCGGCTGCCGCGCGCGTGCAAGACTCCATCGAACACTGCCTCACCGACGCCAAGACCAGGGCCGCCCAGCGAGAAGAGAAAACTGAAGCGAGGTGGGCTGTTTTGATGACGAACAACGCCGTCAAACTCGACTTGCTCCGAACAAATGCCGCCGCGAAACTCAAAGCTCAAGATGCGAAGAAGAGGAACAACGACCTCGCCTTCTTGATGGGCGGCACTGACATACTCTAGAGCGGCGACGAGAAGCTCAAAGCGTGGTTCTTGGCGGAGCGCGGCCTCATCCTGAATCAGATACCGGCGACGCCTACACCGACGCCGAGTCTGGCGGCTGAAGATGATGCCTCCGCCGCGACGCCCAGCAGCACAGAAGCCGCGCCGACCAGCCCGGAAGCTGCGCTGACTCCTTCCAGCCCGCGTATGCCGACGACGCCGTCGCCGGATGTTGAGCTCGACATTTGATGCACTCCTTCCGTGTCCTTTCTTTTCTGTACGCCGAACTACTGCATGTCCTTTTTTTGATCGCCGAACTATGGCACCGAATCGTCGAACTATTGCGATGATCGCAAACTGTGACACCGAATCACCGAACTATTGTGATGATCGCATGTTTGTTGTTTCTTTGATGGGGAACGATGGAGTTCGAATATGGGGCACCTTGGGGGCGGCACCTGGGGGCGTGGCTGAGGAGAAACGAACCCCAAGGGCCGATCTAGCACCGGCTCGCCCCCAGGCCACACTTTTTCGGCGCCCTGGGGGGCCGAACGGCTGGAGATGCTCTAAGCGGGGTGCGTTGGTCGTAGACTCGGCCCTGTCCGACATATGTACGAGAGACAGAGGAGGAGAGCAAAAACCAGTGACACGTTAGCGTTTTTTTCACATTTCTGGTTTTGGATCAAATGTCTCCAATTTTCAGATTTGAGGGACCAAATGTCACCCGAAAATTCTTAAGGGTCGGTTGTATACTGTAGGATCTTGAAGTATGTCTAGAGGGGGTGATTAGACTACTTGACCAAATAAAAACTTAACCTTTTCCCAATTTTAATCTTTGGCAGATTTTAGCAAACTTAGCACAAGTCAAGCAATCTTAACACAATTCAAGCAAGCATGCAAAGAGTATATGAGCAGCGAAAAATAAAGCATGCAACTTGAAAGAATGTAAAGGGAAGGGTTTGGAGATTTCAAACGCAATTTTTGAGCCGTCGTTCCGATAGGTGGTGCTATCGTACATCCATGTTGATGGAGAATTCAACCCACGAATGGTAACGGTTGCGTGAGTACACGGAGAGCTCCACCCAAGAAGGGTCCACGAAGAAGCAACCTTGTCTATCCCACCATGGCCGTCGCCCACGAAGGACTTGCCTCACTAGCAGTAGATCTTCACGAAGTAGGTGACCTCCTTGCCCTTACAAACTCCTTGGTTCAACTCCACAATCTTGTCGGAGGCTCCCAAGTGACACCTAGCCAATCTAGGAGACAACACTCTCCAAGAAGTAACAAATGGTGTGTTGATGATGAACTCCTTGCTCTTGTGCTTCAAATGATAGTCTCCCCAACACTCAGCTCTCTCTCACAGGATTTGGATTTGGTGGAAAGAAGATTTGAGTGGAAAGCAACTTGGGTAAGGCTAGAGATCAAGATTCATATGGTAGGAATGGAATATCTTGGCCTCAACACATGAGTAGGTGGTTCTCTCTCAGAAATGGTAACTTGGAAGTGTAGGTTTATTCTGATGGCTCTCTCCACGAATGAAGAGGAGGTGGAGGGGTATTTATAGCCTCCACACAAAATCTAACCGTTACACACAATTTACCTATCTCGGTGGGACCGAATCAACAAACTCGGTCAAACCGATTTAGTAAACCTAGTGACTATTAGGGTTTTCAGTGGGACCGACATGCAACTCGGTGGGACCGATACGGTTAGGGTTAGGGCATAATGTAATCTCGGTGAGACCGATTACACAAACTCGGTGAGACCGACTTTGGTAATAAGCTAACCAGAGAGTTGGTCAGGTAAACTCGGTGGGACCGGTTCGCTCATTTCGGTGAGACCGAAATGTTACGAAAAGCAAACAGAGAGTTTACATTGCAATCTCAGTGGGACCGATCGCTCACTTCGGTTAGACCGAAACGTTACGAAGGGAAACAGAGAGATTACAATCCCATCTCGATGAGACCAAGATCCCTATCGGTGAGACCGATTTGCTTAGGGTTTGTGGCAGTGGCTATGACATCTGAACTCGGTGGCGCTGGATAGAAAGAATCGGTGGGGCCGAGTTGGACTTTAGGTTTAGGTCATATGTGGATCTGGGGAAAGTGGTTGAGGGTTTTGGAGCATATCACTAAGCACTATGAAGCAAGAAACTCATTAAGCAACACCTCATCCCTCCTTGATAGTATTGGCTTTTCCTATAGACTCAATGTGATCTTGGATCACTGAAATATAAAATGAAGAGTCTTGAGCTTGAAGCTTGGGCCAATCCTTTTATCCTTAGCATTTTGACGGATCCACTTTTCTTATCCATGTCATGCCAATCAATGAGCTATATGTTGTTAGGAATTACCAAAACCACCTAGGGATAGTTGTACTTTCAATCTCCCCCTTTTTGGTAATTGATGACAACATATAGATCAAAGCTTCGACAAATGATAATAAGATTGTAAAACATCGTTGCTTTGAGAAGTATGTGAAATGTGAGAGCTCCCCCTAAATTTGTGCATAGTTTAAGATTTGCTTTGGACTACAAATGCACATAGAGTTAGGTCCAAGAGTAACTCTCCCATGTCACATACATCTTGGTGGAGCGCTCAAAATGATAATATTTAAAATACATGCACTCATCACCAAGCAAAGTGAATGACCATATAGAGATAGAATGGAATAATGTCATTTAACAAGCATTAAGGTAGAATATGATCAAACACATGATCATCATTTTATCACACAGGCAATAAGGTAGTATCTCAAGCAAGTGAAAGCAAATAAAGTTCAACCACAAAGACAAGAGAGAACAAAAGCAAACTTTCTCTCTCGAAGCCTATGATCTATACATTTTTCTCCCCCTTTGGCAACAAGTTACCAAAAAGTTCCAAGAAAATGCATAGTACTATGTCATCTCTCAGGCTTCGTCTTGATGTGGTGGTGTAGATATGACTCCATGGACGAAGGCATCAGTTGATGAAATTGGAGCTTGCGGAGTAGATGATGGAGCTGGTGGCACTGAAGCTGTAGCAGGTGCAGATGATGTAGCTCTTGTGTCTGTCATAGGCACAACAGCTGATCTCTGAGCTCTAGGCACTCTAGCAAATGCCTCAGTGGTTGTCTTCCCCTTCCTCTCCTGCATATCATCTTGGAGTTGCTCCACAACAGACTGGATCTCAGTTACTTTCACATCTAAGTCTTAGAATCTTTGTTCCATGATCCTTTCCAGGCTCTCCTGGTTTTGAGTTAGGGTGGCCAACCCTTTCTCTATCCTCAGAGTTGATGCTATCAAGTAACCAAGCTGGTCCTGTTTGCTCTTCAGGAAATACTCAGATGCCTCATCAATAGTTGGCATCTTGGCAGCCTTCTCAGTCTTTGCCTTCTCCTTCTTCACTTGTGATTGCACTGATGATGGTTCATTTTCATCCATGACTACTTTGTTGTCCTCAAAGTCTGGATAGATAGGCATTTGATCCTTGTCCAGCAAGTAAGTGCCAGTGCCCATCTTGGAGTTTATCATCTCCTGGATCTGTGGGGCATACCCACAACTTCTCTTCTGGTCTGTTGCTGTCCTCTTGATTGTTTCGACAATGAGGCTCATGACCTTGAACTTTTGAGGCACATCAAACATGTATAGCAGGTTAATAGCATGCTCTCTGATCATGGTATGATCTCCTAACTTGGGCAAGAGAGTATGCCTGAGGATCCAGTTGATCGTTGACAGTCCTGACAGAAGGAAATGGACAGACCCAAACTTGTGAGTCTCAAGAGCGTCATCTGGAATTTTCTTGTACATGTTTGACATTGAGTTGTGGTCCATTTTCTTCTTGGCATAGACATCCAAGTCATCTGCTTTCTCCTTTGGTGCATTGATCAGATTTGCCCGTTCTTCAATTGTGGACTGGTACCTTGTACCTTCAGACATCCAAACTATTCTGCCATCTGGATAAAAAGGTGTTGTGGAGTAGAATTGCATTATGAGCTCATCATTCCACTTTGTGAGCTTCTGCCCAACAAAGTCATCAACTCCACAACCCTTAAAGCTGTCAAGCACTCCTGGGTAGTGTTCCTCATTCTCCTTGATGTATTTCCAATCGACCCATCTCATATCACAGACTATTGGTTTCTTGTCCAGCAACACAGTCTCATAGAAGTCATGCTGTTCCTTTGTATGGAACTTGTAGTCCACAGCAGTTCTCCTCCTAACTGCATAAGGATCAGTCAACCTCCACTGTCTGAGACCTACATCATTTCTCAGCTTCATGTTCTCAGCAACTGGATGAGCATCGTTATGGTCTGGAATCTTAGGCTTTAGCTTTCTCATAACATGCTCTTCATCTTCTTCTTCTGCAGCAACTTCAGGCACTGGGGCCTTGTTCTTTTCAGCAGCTCGGATGTTCCTGGTGTTTCTCCTTGGTGAAGTCTTGGGCTTGGAAGCAGCCTTAGGTGCTTCTTTGGGCTTCGATGAAGCAGCCCCTGACCTTATGGCATCACCCATGAGCTTCTGAGCTTTGGGAGCTGGAGCAGCAGCCTCTTCTTCTTCTTCCTCTTCCATCATGGAAGGCTTCCCAACAACCCTGGCCGTGGTCTTCTTGACCCTTTCCTTCCTCTTCTTCTCAACCACTTCTGGCTCCTTAGGATCTGATCTCTCAGTTTCCTGAGTTGATGCTCTGACTTTCAGCATGGGAGTCCTCTTGGCAGGGACTTTCCTGTTCAGACCTGGCTTGGTGGTTGCAGTAGAGCCATACTCCTTCTTGAGTACTTTCTTGGAGGTGGTCTCATCTTCTTCTGCCACATAGTCTTCAACCTCAGAGTCTGAGGTTTTCTTCTTTCTCGCCCTGGTGGCAGCTTTGGGCAAGTTGCTTGGGGTGCTCCTGCTGCCCTCATCTGAGGAGCTAGAGGGACTAGTGCCCTCACTCATATGAACCTGCTCCTCTTCCCTGTTCTGGCTGTCACTTTGATCAGACATGCTGCAAACACTGACTGCTGACCCCGTGAATAGATGTAGATGAGGTAGAGTGGATAAGCATCACAAAATACAGAGGTTTTTGCAAAAGATTGAGTTAAAAACTTAGTTTTAGTTTTCCACAGAAAGCATTTCGGATCAACCGATTTGTGAACTCGGTGATACCGAAGCAGCTTTAGGAACCTAAACTAGTGAACTCGGTCAGACCGAGTCACAGTTCGGTGGCACCGAGACTGCTAGGGTTTCACAAAGTTTTGATCTCGGTCACACTGATTTGCAATTCTCGGTCAGACCGAGAATCACAAGTGCAATGGCCTTAGCCAAATCGGTGGAACCGATTTCTACAACTCGGTGGGTCCGAGATGGTTTCGGCGGAAACCTAACCCTAAATTTTCAAATCAAACCTAATCTACGGATTGTTTTGACTAGATGAGGTAGTTTCAATCGTGGCAAGATTCATGACAAACACAATGTGCTAGGAATCATATGGGAATAGCACAGTGATCAAGTCCATACCCTAGTTCGGCAATGGACTCGCTACGGCGGCAACGGCGGTGGAGATTTCCGTTGACGGCGGCGGACACCAGCGGCGGGAGGCGGCTGGCGATGAGGAGAACGATCCGGAGACCCTGGAGGCAGATCGGACTGAGCGCGGGCGAAAACCTTTCGGAGAAATTTCCAAAAAAGTTGCCCTTCGGTATATATAGCCCGACCCTGTCGGTGTGACTGAGTGGAACAACTCGGTGGCACCAAGATGCATAACTGCAAGCATTTATTGCAACTCGGTGAGACCGAAATGTTCAAATCGGTTGCACCGAGATTGAAAACCTAGATCGACTTAGTAATCTCGGTATGACCGAAATGGAAGAATCGGTCAGACCGAAACGCACAAAGAAATTTTGGAAGTTTAAGTCTATGACGAATCGGGGACTCCGAGTTCTCCTCACACAGAGTGGTTTGAATCTGACTTGATCAAATTTTGTGATGTAGCATGAATAGAGTTTGATACAAGAAAAGCATAGATAGCTAGAGAAGGTTCTTAGGCATTCTTGTCCATCCACTTGGCCAACAAAGAAAAGAAGCCAAACAAGCAAAACTACAAGTGGATGTCCTCGAATGAGTAAAATATGCAACCAACATGCTCACACAATAAAATGACAAATGAAATATGTGGCAAAGCATGCACAACCAATTCTAGCATCTATCAAGCAATTGGCGATGACTAGGTCATCTATATATGAGTATATTGACTTAGGAGTCAAATGAGAACATTTGATCATAGGTCATACTCATCGTTTAAGCTCAAGTGGGGTTACCACTTTTACATAATGCATTGATATTCACACCATTAGAGTTGCTTTAGCTCAATTCTTAGAGTAAAGCTCCCCCTAGATGTGAGATCTCCCCTTAGAGGGATGAACTAACCTTGGGTTTTGTCGATGATGACTTCATGTAGGTGTTGAAGATGTGGATGCTCAATGTAGATCATTTGGAGCAATCCTTTGGAGTGAGTTGCACTTTCAATACCTACACGGGTTAGTCCCACAAGGAACAAACAAGGATATCCATATACATAGAGTGAAGCACACACAAAATGATGTCTATGAAAGCATTAGGTTACCTTGTCCCTTGGCTTACCAACATGAGGGTTTGTGACTCCTTGAACTAGTGCAAGATGTGGAAGTTGATTGCACTTGTCCTTGCCAAAATGATATGAGTGAAGAATGTTGGCGGAGTCACCCTCAAGAACTCTCTAGTTCTTCTTCTTCGGGATCCACACCATGTTGATGGGAATCCTTGGAGTTGTAGTTGTACTTGATGAAGTAGAGCTTGACGTAGTCTTGGGAATCCACTTGACCAAGTCCTTGGGAGCTTCTTCAAATGCATCAATCTCCTCTTGAAGCTCATCCTTGCCTTTTTGCTTGTGGTCTTATGGTGGAAGATCATATTGAGCTTGTGTCCCTTTGAATGAAGTAGGATCATACTTCTCTTGTTGAGGAACAAACTTTGTCTTGGGGTATTGATCTCCTTCCCACTCAACTCCATTGGCATTGAACTTTCGTTCAAAACCAACACCTTGGTTCTTCCAGTGCCTTCCTTGCTTGCCTACAATTTCCTCGAATTGCTTACTCTCGGCAAGGCTCTTGTAAACACCTTTCTCTATGATTCCCTTCAATAAGCTATTTTCTTGCTCAAGTGTAACTTGGCTAAGAGAATCATTAGTGGAATCAAGAGAACTACTAGAAGCAACAACATTGGATTTAACATGATGATTGTTACTACTAGAGGAAGAATCCTTCTTGTTTTTGTTACTAGACTTGACTTGAGGCATGTAAGTAGATAAGAGTAAACACTTGGCAATGTAAGAAGAACTTTTCTT
The DNA here is from genome assembly GCF_018294505.1 of Triticum aestivum. NCBI lineage: Eukaryota > Viridiplantae > Streptophyta > Magnoliopsida > Poales > Poaceae > Triticum > Triticum aestivum. The sequence goes on along the minus strand of NC_057807.1, from coordinate 608,414,057 downwards.
GCGAAGATCATCATTGATTGCCTTTAAGAACTCATGCTCTTGCTCAAGATTGACCATTTCAGAGCGTAACTTCTCATGAGTCCTTAAAAGTTCTCGATGATCCCCTAAGATAGTTTCATGAGCTAACTTAAGAGTGTTTAGTTCTTTAGTTAGAATCTCAATCTTCTCCTTATCATCATCATTCGTTTTATCTTGATTAGCATGATTAATTGACGTTTCATCATAGTATTCATCACTAGAGTTGTCAACAAGTAAATCATCATCACCTACCAAGTCATCTTCATCACTATTGAAATCAACATACTCGGGGTGTGTTACCTTTGGGCCTTTAGCCATGAAGCATCTCCCAATTCCTTCATTTGGTGAATCAAATATGTCGTGGGAGTTGGTTGACACAAGTGCTAGACCGGCAACACCTTCATCTTGAGTATGTTCGGAGTCGGAGTGATAGCTTCTATCGGAGTGATGTTCATAGTCGGAACCGGATACACATTCACCAACATGAGCTTGATGTCTTCGTTTTGTGTAGCTCTTTGATGACTTGTCCTTCCTTTTCGATTCCTTGCTTCTCCGGGATGTTCTTCGTTCATAACGATCATCTCTACTCCTTCTCTCTCTTGGCGAGGATTATTCTCTTCTACTTCTTCTCTTGGGTGAGTCTTCTCTTCTTTTGTAGGGAGCCGTACACTCATTGGAAAAGTGTCCGGGTCTTCCACAGTTGTAGCAATTTTGCTCTCGACTGGAAGATCTTTTGTCATTGTAGGACCTTGACTTGGAACTTCTTTCCTTACTTCTACTCTTGTAGAATTTGTTGAAGTTCTTCACCATTAGGCTCAATTCTTCATTGAAGGTTTGTTTCTCACTTGATGATGTGGGAGCTTCACATGTGGCTTTGTAAGCACCACTTGAATTGTTGTGCAGCTCCTCCTTATCCTTGAGTGACATCTCATGAGCAACAATTCTTCCGATGACCTTTGTTGGCTTGAGATTCTTGTAGTTGGGCATCATTTGGATTAATGTGCATACGGTATCATACTTTCCATCCAAGGCTCTTAGGATCTTCTTGATGATGAATTTGTCGGTCATCTCTTCACTTCCTAAGCCGGCAATCTCATTTGTGATGAGAGCAAGCCTAGAGTACATTTCAGCAACGCCTTCACCATCCTTCATCCTGAACTTGTCAAGTTTACTTTGAAGCACATCCAATTTGGATTCCTTGACGGAGTCGGTACCTTCGTGCATATCAATCAAAGTGTCCCAAATTTCCTTTGCATTCTCAAGACGGCTAATTTTGTTGAATTCTTCGGGGCACAATCCGTTGAAGAGGATATCACATGCTTGAGCGTTGTATTGCAGCATCTTCAACTCTTCTGCGCTAGCTTCATGGTTTGGTTCTCTCCCATCAAAGAATTCACCTTGCAAGCCAATACACACAATAGCCCAAACGGCGGGGTTATGCCCGAGAATATGCATTTTCATCTTATGCTTCCAACTAGCAAAATTAGTACCATCAAAGTAAGGACCTCTATGGTGATAGTTTCCCTCGCTAGACGCCATACTCTCCTAGGTTGTGAAACCAAGGCTATGACCACCAAAAGCTATGGAAATCAAAGCAAATGGAGACCAAAGCTCTGATACCACTTGTAGGATCTTGAAGTATGTCTAGAGGGGGGTGATTAGACTACTTGACCAAATAAAAATTTAACCTTTTCCCAATTTTAGTCTTTGGCAGATTTTAGCAAACTTAGCACAAGTCAAGCAATCTTAACACAATTCAAGCAAGCATGAAAAGAGTATATGAGCAGCGGAAGATAAAGCATGCAACTTGCAAGAATGTAAAGGGAAGGGTTTGGAGATTTCAAACACAATTTGGAGCCATGGTGATTTTTTAGCCATGGTTCCGATAGGTGGTGCTATCGTACATCCACGTTGATGGAGACTTCAACCCACGAAGGGTAACGGTTGCGCGAGTCCACGGAGGGCTCCACCCTTCTCTCTCAGAAATGGTAAGTTGGAAGTGTAGGTTTGTTCTGATGGCTCTCTCCATGAATGAAGAGGAGGTGGAGTGGTATTTATAGCCTCCACACAAAATCTAACCGTTACACACAATTTGCCAATCTCGGTGGGACCAAATCAACAAACTCGGTCAGACCGATTTAGTAAACCTAGTGACCGTTAGGGTTTTCAGTGGGACCGACATGCAACTCAGTGGGACCGATACGGTTAGGGTTAGGGCATAACGTAATCTCGGTGAGACTGATTACACAAACTCGGTGAGACCGACTTTGGTAATAAGCTAACCAGAGAGTTGGTCAGGTAAACTCGGTGGGACCGGTTCGCTCATTTCGATGAGACCGAAATGTTACGAAAAGGAAACAGAGAGTATACATTGCAATCTCGGTGGGACCGATCACTCACTTCGGTTAGACCGAAACATTACAAAGGGAAACAGAGAGATTACAATCCCATCTCGGTGAGACCGGGATCCCTATCGGTGAGACCGATTTGCTTAGGGTTTGTGGCAATGGCTATGACATCTGAACTCGGTGGCGCCGGATAGAAAGAATCGGTGGGGCTGAGTTGGACTTTAGGTTTAGGTCATATGTGGATGTGGGGAAAGTGGTTAAGGGTTTTGGAGCATATCACTAAGCACTATGAAGCAAGAAACTCATTAAGCAACACATCATGCCTCCTTGATAGTACTGGCTTTTCCTATAGACTCAATGTGATCTTCGATCACTGAAATATAAAATGAAGAGTCTTGAGCTTGAAGCTTGAGCCAATACTTTTATCCTTAGCATTTTAAGGGATTCACTTTTCTTATCCATGTCATGCCAATCATTGAGCTTTCCTGAAATATTTGTCTTGGAATAGTATTAGCTCAATGAGCTATATGTTGTTAGGAATTACCAAAACCACCTAGGGATAGTTGCACTTTCATATACTTCGGTAAACTTGAGGGACTAAAAACATACTTTTCTCTTATTTATTTGTTGAAAGTCGGCCTCTTAGGATTCGACTCATACAAAAAGTTAATTTATGAAAATTCAAACAAAAAGCACTACACTATGGCAATCAAACAATGCATCATAGCTGACTTGGCTACCCAGAAGACCCAAACACACTGCCCGGAAAGGCAAACACCGTCGAGTTTTCCAGCAAAGTGTCATCGTCATCACTTCTCCACAGGAAATGACTCCAACTCCACCTAGGACGACAAACGATAAACCATCAGATGGAACAACACACAAGAACTCTGCCTGTTTATGCCAAACAATTGGCCAAACACATGAAGGACTAGGGCAGTTCCAACTTCTATAATAGGCCTAGCAGAAAAAAGAAGTGTGCTTGCATCAACATGCTCACATCGGATTGTCAACGACAAAGGACATGCCACGACCCGCTGGATCCTCAAGCCGCCATCATCATTGCCACACAAGTCGCAATGTCACCGAATGCAAGGCCGCCACCCCGACGTCCGTACATGCACCCGGACACACGCCAAGCCAGCCACCTCCAGCAAGCACCGCCGGAACAACAAGGAAATTCCGATTCCGGTGAAGCCATCGTCGTTTGATGTTCGGTCGTGTACTTCTTCGATGTTGCTTCATATATAAAACGGGGCGAATGTCAGCACAACGGCCGGCTCAACTCGTTAGAACACTGATGAACATGAAGAACATCGCTTGAGAGAGGATTTTTTGTGCAGCGTAAAATGTACTGCATTTTCTGTTTCTTCTCTTATTTGTGGGGAGGTTACAAGGAACACTGAAAACCCTGAAAACCCGCTACTAATCCGGATCACGACCGAGTTGTGGACGCTGCCATCCCAACGTCCCTCGCTCGCTATCCTACTTGATCGCCACGACCCACTACTGCCGCGCCATCCCACGATGGAGTCCCAACGATCCCCTAAACTCTAGGAAAACAAAACGTGTGTGCCAAGTCGTGAACAAACTCACGCTACATGGCCTTATTTCTGACGAAACTGAATCTATACTAGGAACAGGGTTTATCTGACAATCACTCCCTAAACCCTGTGCTGTTTACTGCACCTCAACGACACCAATTGCTGCTCGCAGTTCCTGAAACTTGACTCGTCCCAGTGCCTTCGTCAGTATATCAGCAAGCTATCCATTGGTGCCGATGAACTCGACCTCCACACGCCCGTCTTCCAGGCACTCCCTAATGAAATGGTACCTGGTATCAATGTGCTTGCTGCGGTCATGAAAGATAGGGTTCTTGTAGAGGGAAATTGCTGACTTGCTGTCCATCTTCAACGTGAACTGCTCGGTCTCCTTCTTCTGTAGCTCACCGATGAGGCGAGCTAGCCAGATACCCTGGCATGCCGCCGTGGTTGCGGCAATGTACTCTGCCTCACAAGATGAAAGAGCGACCACTTTCTGCTTCATGGACTGCCAACTGATTAGGTTAGGCCCGAGGAAGAACATAACGCCGGTGGTGCTCTTGCGGGTGTCCATGTCGCCCGCCAGGTCGCTGTCGCTGTACCCGCACAGCATAGCTCGTTTGTCTCTGCGTGTGTACCTGCATCCGAGGTGCTGTGTTCCGGCGACGTACCGGAGAATTTGCTTGACGGCGGGCCGATGCTCGGTGGTGGGTGCCTCCATGAAACGGCTCACGTAGCCCACCGAATAGGCGATGTCGGGGCGTGTGTGCACCAGGTACCGCAGGCTGCCGACGACGCTGCGGTACTCCGTTGCATCTGTCGCCGGCGCGGTGCTAACCTTGCTAAGCTTGAACCGAGGCTCCATTGGTACATGGCACGGGTTTCATCCAACCATGCCGCTCTTCTCAAGGATCTTCATGGCATATGCGACCTGGCTGAGCGTGATGCCGTCCACCTCCTGCTTAACTTCTATGCCAAGGTAGAAGCTGAGCAGGCCCAAATCACTCATGTGGAAGAGCTTCTTCATCTCCTCCTTAAAGTGTGTGATCTCCAGCTTGTCGTTGCCGGTGATGACAAGGTCGTCGACGTACACGCCGACCAGCAGCCTCGCTGTGCCCTTGCCGCGCCTGTAGATGGCATGTTCAGAGTCGCTTCTGCTGAAACCGAGCGACAACAGGCAGCTGTCTAACTTGGAGTACCATGCTCATGGTGCTTGACGTAGTCCGTACAGCGCCTTGTCGAGGCGCAACACCTTGTGTTCTTGTCCGGCGACAGCAAAACCAGGCGGCTGAACCACGTACACCTCCTCCTTCAGCTCGCCGTTGAGGAAGGCGCTCTTCACGACCATGTGATGGACTGGCCACCCTTCTTGTGCTGCGAGAGCGAGGAGCAGGCGCACGGACTCGAGGTGAGCTACAGGAGCAAACACCTCCTCGAAGTCCACTCCCTGCCTCTGGAGATAGCCCTTCGCCACGAGCCTAGCCTTGTGCTTGTGTACATCGCCGTTGGCGTCTCGTTTTAGCTTGTAGACCCACTTGAGTCCGATCAGCCGAGAACCTGCAGGCAGATCAACCAGGCGCCATGTTTTGTTGTCGATGATGGACGCCATCTCCTCGTCCATGGCGCGCCTCCAGCTCGCATCCTGCTCGGCCTCGGCGAAAGTGCGTGGCTCGTCAATGGCCCCGAGGTGGAGCTCCTCTTCCTCGACCATCACGTAGTCGAGATCGTCTTCGTGCACCATCACGTAATCTTCATATATCTTCGGTTGCACCATGCCGTTGCGTGATCGCGTCGTCATGGAGTGACGAGGCTGAGGCGGAGGTTCTGCTGCCTCTGGTGACGGAGCGCGTGGTGGGGGTGAGGGAGCTGGAGCAGGCGATGCAGGTTCAGGTTCAGTTTGAACCCGCTCTGTTGACAAGGGCGGGTTCTGCTCCGCACTCCCCGACACGGCAGGGCTTGCCGCGCGTGGCGGTGCCCGCGCCACGGTGTGCGTGTAGTAGTCGACGGCGAACCCGCCTGTGTCGACCACCGCACCAGGCTCCGTCCAGTTCCAGCTTGCCTCTTCATCGAACACCACGTCCCTCATGACGTGGATGCGTTGCCGAGCCGGATCGTACACACGGTAGGCGGCCGAGCCTGGCTCGTACCCGAAGAACACCATGGGTGTGCTTCGGTCATCCAGCTTGGCGGGGTGTGGCTTCACGACTTTCACATGCGCAACACACCCGAACACACGCAAGTAGTTCACGTCTGGCTTGCGGCCGTGCCATACCTCATATGGAGTCTTGCCGTCGACGCTCTTCGTCGGTGAGCGGTTCAGTAGATACACTGCGGTGGTCACCGCCTCGCCCCAGAATTTCGCCGGCATGCCCCTGGCCTTCATGATGCTGCGCGCTGTTGCGACAATGGTCTGGTTCCGGCATTCCACCACCCCGTTCTGCTGCGGCGAGTACTGCGTAGTGAGCTGGCGCCCCACCCCCTCGTCGGCGCAGTAGGTGGCGAAGGTGATCGAGTTGAACTCGCCGCCACGGTCCGTGCAGAGGAGTCGTAGCTTGTGCCCTGTCTCGACCTCCGCGTGCGCCTTGAAGTGCTTGATCGCGTTCGCCGCCTCGTCCTTGGTCCTGAGCAAGGTGAGCCACATGTAGCGGCTTTGGTCGTCGACGAGGCGAAGAAAGTACTGCTTGCCGGCGGGCGTCGCCGGCGCAATTGGCCCGCAGAGATCTCCATGCACAAGATCGAGCAGGCCCTCGGCGCGGTACTTGGCGGCTTGCGGGAAAGGAGCTCGGCGTTGCTTCCCCGCCAGGCAGCTGTCGCACAGCTGCTCAACGTGATCGATGGACGGCAGACCGCGCACCATGCCGCGGCTCGCCAGCCTGCGGAGTGCGTCGAAATTCAGGTGTCCGTACCCCACCTCCATGCGTCCTCGCCGTGGCGTGCGGCGAGGCACACTGGCTGCATGATCTCCAGCGTGACCACATACAGCCTGTTGCGTGCCCGTGGCACTCGAGCCAGTAGGCGGTTCTGGCGATCCCGGAGACGAAGAAGGCCACCGTGGATGTGGACGTCGCAGCCGTTCTCGTCCAGCTGACCAAGGCTGACGATGTTGCTGCGGAGACGAGGTATGTAGTAGACTCTAGTGAGTGCCCGGTGCTCGCCGTTCTGGCAAGAGAACAGGACCGTTCCTCGCCCCCTGATCTCGACGACGGAAGCGTCGCCGAACTTCACTGTCCCCGTGACGCCAGTGTCGAGCTCGGCGAAGACAGATGCGCAGCCAGTCATATGGTTGCTGGCCCCGGTGTCCATGATCCACGTGTCGTCGCGTTGCGTCTCCTTGGAGAGGTGGACGTGCTCCTCGATCAGCTCAACGCGCTCGGTGAGGCCGGTGACCACCGTGCCCATGGCCTCGGTCCGCGCCATCTGCAGCGTCTGTCCCTGGGCGACAGACACCGCAGGTGCCGTCAGGAGCGCGGGCCTGTCGTCGTCGTCGCGAAGGGTACACGCCCTTACGAGGTGAAGAGCTGGTTCATCCTCGTCGGTTTTGACCACGTTGGTCTGCTAGCCCTTTCGCTCGCGGCGCGGCTCCGTGCAGTCCCTGGAGAAGTGGCCGGCGTACTTGTTGCAGTTATAACATTTTACCTGCGACATGTCGCGTTTGCCGCCAGAGTCGCAACGGTCGTTGTCGCGGCCTCGTCCATGCGGCTTGCCCTTCTGCTTGCCTTTGCCGCCGTTCGGGCCAAAGCCTTGCCCCTGCTCGCGTTGCTTGCCTCGGGCCAGCCACTCCTTCTCCGTGAGAAGCAGCTCCCCGCCGACGAGGTTCGTTGCGGTGATTGAACATCGCTCGACCGACGAACGCAGTCGCCCGATCAGTTCCTCGACTGACAGATCGTTCAGATCGAGTAGAGTCTCAATGGAACACGCGATTTGGGCGTACTGGCTCGGCACCTCCCTGAGGATCTTCTGGACCACTTTTACCTCGTCTACGGTGTCCCCGAGGGAGCGCAGGTTGTTGACGAGAGCCGTGATCCGCAGGCCGAACGCGTCGAGGGTTTCGCCCTCCTTGAAGGCGATCTGCTCGAACTCTCTGCGGAGGCGCTGTGCGGTCGCCTCGCGAACGCGGCTCACCCCCAAGCGCATCAGCCTGACGGCTTTCCACGCCTCCTGCGCGGTTTCCTTGACGGCGAGGACCGGAACCATCTCCGGTGGCACGGCCCGCAACAAGGCTGATAGAGCGGCCATGTCGTCGCGATCGCCGGGCACGCCCATGCCCGACATGGCCTCCCAGAGACCTTTTGCACGCAGATTGATCCGCATGATCAACGACCACTCGACGTAGTTGGTGGCGGTGAGCGTGGGGTAGACGATCGTCCCAGCGCCGCCTCCTTGCACGACACGTTCGTGGATGACGATCTCGGTGCCGTTGCCGCTGCGCCGCGTCCTGCTGCGCCCCCGGCTTTGTTCTCGTGCCGGCACCGGGCGCCCAACGGACGGCGTCGTGGTGCGGCGCTGTCCACCATCGCCGCCATCCGTCCTACCGTCCCCTCCTCCGTCGCTGCCGACCATCGTGCCCAGGACCTCGAAAACGAGGCTCTGATGCCAAATGTCAGCACAACGGCCGGCTCAACTCGTCAGAACACTGATGAACACGAAGAACAGCGCTTGAGAGAGGATTTTTTGTGCAGCGTAAAACGTACTGCGTTTTCTGTTTCTTCTCTTATTTATGGGGAGGTTACAGGGAACACTGAAAACCCTGAAAACCCGCTACTAATCCGGATCACGACCGAGTTGTGGACGCTGCCATCCCAACGTCCCTCGCCCGCTATCCTACTTGATCGCCACGACCCACTACTGCCGCGCCATCCCATGACGGAGTCCCAACGATCCCCTAAACTCTCGGAAAACAAAACGTGCGTGCCAAGTCGTGAACAGACTCACGCTACATGGCCTTATTTCTGACGAAACTGAATCTATACTAGGAACAGGGTTTATCTGACAGCGAAAGCCTATTTCAAGAGTCGTCGTTTGATGTAATGCATAACTCAAGTGATCTATTTCTATGGAAGAAATGACTGGGTCCAACGAAATACAACTATGCAAGTGTGCTATGTAGGATTGGAATTCTGTCTGCATCCTCCAACTGAAGTGGCGATGTCTACTGAGGTATCCACTGGCTAGTCCCATGTTAATCAACTGCCTAGCTAATGATAAAGGAATGGGCCGCAGACTAGTAACCACTACAAGGACGAGTAGCATTAACAAGACTAAACTAAGCAACAACATGAGTGGCACTGTCTTTTCTTAATTAGGTATACTACGTGACTAGCATGGCTGTCCCGTTCACAGTTCCCAGCATCGTTGGAGCCTGGGCGAGTACTAATTATAATTACTCCAAGCTACAGCTGGGAACGTACACACAGTCCTGACAAATCTAGGAGTACTGAGTAGTGACAGTTAATTAGTGGTACTGTACCTGTTAATTATGCCCGTGATGGTAACGGATTCATCTGTGGTCTCCGTATGGCATGGCATGTACGCATGTGCATGCCGTTCGGCGCATAACTCCGACAGGTTCGCTACAAACGGCTACAGCTCAGTGGGTCGCTGCTCAACCCTGAGTCGCTGCTGCTCTGCGTGATCGAAGAGTGTACACTGGCCAAGTGGGGTTACTACGGTAATCCTCTATTGTTTATCTAGTTTTTTTTTTGAGACATCTCTATTGTTTATCTAGTGCATCAAAGGGCTCTGTTCACGTGACTGTAAAACTGATAATTAAAGTACATGCATAAAAATTGCACTTGCGACAAATATAAGAAGAAGTACGATATGAAAGTTAAAAATAAGCAAAAAAAACAAATCTATAAAAAGATAAAGAAAAAATAGTAATTACAAAATAACCCGGCATTTAAAAAAGTGACCAAAACATCAAAAAATTGCCTGGAATATTATAAAGTGACCAAAACACAATTGAATTAAAAATTGACTAAATCTTCAAACATATTTTGACATTTGCATTTTTAACAATTCTGAAATAACACATGCTTGCTTTTTATACTGCCTCTGGTATTGTAGGAATTGCAAAGGATAGGAATTTTGTAAGAAAAATTTCTTTGAAGCCCTTTGGTTTGTATGAATGAATTCCTATTCATATGTAGGATAGGAATCAATACTTCACATTTCAAAAGAAAAAAAACATTGGCCTAGACTTAATGAAAAAATTCCTATCCTATGCATCAAATGACATCTCTTTATCTATAGGATTCGAGATGCATATCATCTCACTTCCTATGATTTTTCTATTTTTATATTATTCCTATCCTTTTTTTTGCGGGCAAATCAGAGAGCTTTATTAAGCAAGGGCATTCCTTGGACAGTCAGCCAGCAGACTGGTCACAAGGAACCTAGGGGTCTCGTCGAGCCAACTTTCAGTCACATTCAGTGTGCATGCATGTTTTGCACAGAGATGTGTTGGTAAGTTCGCTGACTTGCTTACATGAATCACATCAAAAGTAGAGAAAAAAGAACTAAGCTCTCCTATTTCTAACAAGACTCGAGCCACAATCGATCGAGAATTGTGGCGAGTTTCCCATAGCACCACCAGCTCCAGACAATCAACCTCCATAATCACTTGCTGGAAGCCTCGTAGAGTAGCAAAACGGACTCCTTCCCGCAGTGACAAAGCCTCCATGATCAGAGGATCAGATACCCCATCAAACGGTTTGCACCATGCACCTAGGAACATAGTAGATGAACGAGCAACACCGCCAGCACCCCCTCATCCATCAGTGAAGTTAAGCGCGCCGTCCGTGGTAATTTTTATGAACCCACCTCAGGTGGTCGCCAACCAAAACCTGGTAAGATCGACGCCACCTTCTGGGGCAACTGTAGAAGAGCAATCGCCTCCTTCGTGGATCAGATTGTCTCTGTAGGATCTCGACATACCTCCCCATGCTTGATCCGATTTCTAGAATGCCATATAGACCACATAATAGTTGTAATCTTTGCACGATAATCACCTGAGAATTGTGGCTGCATGTGATATCACGCGCCCATGTCACTGGCGAGAGATTTGGTAGCCGAAGGTTAAACCATGTATATGCCTCCTCCCAAAAAGGCCGGGCATGCAGACAAGAGAGTAGCGCATGGTGCAAGTCCTCCTCCCCCATGAAGCATACTTTGCAGTTGCTAACATCTGCAATATGTCGGTTCTTGAGCGTGTACTCTCATCTGGGAGAATCCCCCGAAGTACTCTCCACCAGAATACTCTCACTTTTGGAATAACATCAAGTTTCCATAGAGCTTTCCACATCTTCTTATCATCCTCTAAGGTCCCCGTAGCCGTCCCTTCCTCAAGAGCTAGTCGCTCTTTATGAGTCACAAGAGCCCGGTGCGCCGTCTTCACAGTGTAGTTGCCCGATCTATCAAACACCCAGGCAGGAAAATCAGCCCCCCTGCCGGATAGGAATGTTAATAATGGCAGCAGCATCCGAGGCCACGAACGTATCCCGAATCAAATCATGTTTCCATGTCCAATTGTCTGCATCAATCAAATCTGCCACCTTCTCCACGTGAGTGTTTGGTGGTCTCGCTGAAGGAGTCATGGAGATGGTGCCCGGTATCCATTTATTTGTCCATACTGATATAGTGGAACCATCCCCCACTCGGGTAATCAAACCGATCTCAAGAGCCTTTCTCCCTGCTATGATAGCCTTCCATGTAGCCGAAGCTGACTTGGGTGCTGAAGCTTGCATGAAATCTGAATCTGGGAAATAACGACCCTTTAGAACTCTTGCACATAGGGAATTTGGATTTGTCAAAAAACGCCATCCATGTTTACCCAACATATCCAGGTTAAACTGCTGCAGATCCCTGAATCCCATTCCACCATTACACTTGGGTGTAGCCATATCCTTCCATGACACCCAATGCATCGCTTTTTTGTCAAGAGAACTACTCCAAAAATACTTAGCCATAGGAGAAGTTATGCTCTTACACACCTTCTTGGTCAGCAGAAAGGTACTCATAGGATAAGTAGGAATAGCTTGTACCACTGTTTTCAACAAGACCTCGCGTCCTGCACATGCCAACAGCTTCTCTGACTAACCCTGAATTTTTCCACAAGCTCGTTCACTCATGTGATCAAAGGTACCACTAGTGATACGCCCGACTGCCGTGGGCAAGCCCAAGTATTTCTCACTGAAAGCCTCTACTTGAATGTTAATTATGGCCTTTAAGGAATTCCTCACAGTATCAGGAGTGTTAGAAGAAAATAAAATGGAACTCTTATCACGATTAACACGATGACCTGAAGCATCACCATATAACCAAAGAAGGCCCAAGACTTTTTACCGCCCGTGCTACACATGCTTTCTTTTTATACTGCCTATGGTACACTATATTAACTAAGGATTTTTACCGCCCGTGCTACACATGCTTGCTTTTTATTCAGTGTTGTCGCCATAAAAACGCTCATTTTAGTTTCTGTTTGCATGCTTTGCGCAGAATTACCCGCACCCCTATCCGTCGTTTGACTCCCGAGTCAATGCGCTGTGCCACCAAACATAAGGATATAGCGCATGAAGATCGTTGGGACAAAGAAAGGAATGATCTTTGAGTGCAAGTCACATAAGTGTGCAAGTTGGGGTGGAAAGGAAGTAAAAAAGGTGGTACATGTTCATATCTATCCACTCTAGGAATCCTCCATCCGTGGCACCTATAGTCGAAGGCCTTGTGCATCTTTAGCGAATCTAGCTTCGACCCCTATCTTTCTGCCTGCCACAGGAGGATTGCGGACATGTTTGCCTGGATGCACTGTAGTCAAAGACCTTCAACAATGCTTCCTACAGCTCACAGAATCCCGAGATGTTGTGAACCCTCCGTTTCTCCCACCAGAACAATCGCCTACCGACCAGATAATAGTTTTTATTTCTAGATACCGATGGCAACACGCTAGCGCGTCACGTACGTCGCGGACCTCGTCACGGTGCAGCCCACCACCGACGGCGAGATCATTCTCCAAAATGGCGCTCTGCGGATGGTGTTGGTGGATAAGTGTGGCGTGACGGTGGATGCGATATACCTACACGAGGGAGAACACATCGACGTCGACTAGGTCATCTCCTTTCCTTCCCACCGGGCTAGGGTTGACCGGCTGATCTCGCTGCCATGCACGACCTCGTTGTGGGTGGGACCCTGCACGCTGGTGGGGAAGGGGGAGAGGCATGCAGCAAGTGGATATGAGACATCTGGCAGCACAAGGGGTGGTGGGATCCAGGATCCATAGCCGTCTGGCCGCCATGGGGAACCCAGTTTGGACCCCGGTGCAGGGCATTCTAGAGCGTGCGGGGCGGGGGGAACCGCACCATATCCCCCACCTACCACCATTGCGGGTGGGCGCGACGCGCATCTCGCCCATCTCTTCGGGCACCTGTGGGAGAGACCTAGGGTTTGCCCACCTACTTGTTCCCCAAACAATTCCTTCGGCTGGTGGCACAGCAAGGTTGGCAGCGACGACCGTTCCTTCGCTCAGATCGCTGCGGCGGCGAGTGCTGGGAGTGGTGTGCTATGTGCGGTAATGGGAAATCGAGGTGGGGGAGATCTGAAAGGTGGCGCGACAACACGGCGCGGGGAGGGTTCGGAGGAGGGCGCAAGGCACCGCTGCCAAATCAGACTCGCCATATGGTCTGGCAGCAGCCGGATCCGCCACCGCCAAGGACTGGTGGTTCGAGATCTGTCGGAGGCGACGCTGGGGACAGATGGGAAGCCGCTGCACGCGCGATGAGCGGAGCGGCCAAGGAGATGACGACGGCCACCAAGGATGCGCCACCACCTCCATCGGCTGGTCAAGCGGCGACCAAAAGCAACTACGAGCTCTGCCTCAACTATTCTCTCCCAGGTCATTTCGCTCCTCGCTGCCCTACTATCTGATGTGAGAAATGCAACAAACTAGGTCATATGGCTCAATTGTGTCAAACCTTGAGGCCTTGGGAGTGTGTTCCATTTATGTGCGGATTCCAGTCTCCTGGACAGGGATTTTCCTATATCCCTGATCTGTGTGCCTCTAAGCAAAGTGTTGAAAAAACCAATAATGTGGTGATTACTATTGTGGAAGGGTTTGCTGCTGTGAAAGAGATTGAGCAAGAGTTTAGCCATCTTTGCTCAGAAACCTGGGGAAAAAATGGCGTTGTACGGCTCGTTCCATTAGCCATACTTAGTTTGTTATGTGATTTCCTAATGCTAGTGAAGTGGAGAGAGCTTGCTATTATGGGAAACGTATGCCATTGAAAGAGGGGTCTGTTGTGGTATGCATCACACCTTGGTTTGCTTCGATAGGGGCTAAAGGGATTATGGAAAAAGCCTGGGTTAGGGTTCATAATACCTATAGAAAAAAGATGTGCCGAACATGTTGCTTATGCTGCGGGATTGGTTGGGATAACGCTAGAAGTTGATGAAGCTACATTGCATAAACCTGAATATGCTAGAATCTTACTTGGATGCATGGAGGTGAAGAAAATTCCCCCCTCAGCTGAAGGAATGTTAGGGGAACAATACTATGACTTCTTTTATGAAGTTTAAAAGGTTGTGGCAGTGGGTGCTGATAAAAGCCAATCTTCCATTGCAGTAGACAGTAGTGTGTCCCGTTCTTTTCCCAAGAAAGCAAGGGTGGACTCATACCCTGCTTCTTCTGCTGGGCAAGGAGAGACCAGTGCATCTATGGTGCGTAATTATGCATCCCAAAACTATGATAAAGGGGTGCAACGGCAGTCTGTTGTTGCTGAAAGTGAAGAAGAACAGGAAAGTGATGAGCGAAAACATACTGAATTGTTGATTGAAACCATGGCCAGATAACATGCAGCTGGAAAATGTCCTATTTTGATTCTCAGGTTAGCAATACCTCTTATGGAAACATCTCTGGTGAGCTGGAGGTTGAGGGAGTGGATGGATCTCCCACTTCTGGTGTTAACATGCAGAAAGGTGCTTGGGGGATTATCACTCCTATTCCTCCCTCACCTATGTTTCTCTGTCATGATGAAAAAACTCATGGAAACATGTTTCCTCCTTTGTCAGATTATCTGGTTTGGCCCCCTGCCTCATATTGTGCCCCTTGAGGAGGAGTCCACGGAAGAGGGGAGAATTACAGTGCCTATATGATACATCTCCAACGTATCTATAATTTATGAAGCATTCATGCTATTTTATTATCTGTTTTGAATGATTATGGGCTTTATTATACACTTTTATATTACTTTTGGTGCTAACCTACTAACTGGAGGCCCATCCCATATTGTTGTTTTATTGTCTGTTTCAGTATTTTGAAGAAAAGGAATATCAAACGGAGTCCAAACAGAATGAAACCTTCGGAAGCGTGATTTTTGGGAAGAATATGATCCGGGAGACTTGGAGTTCACGTCAGAAGAGTCTCGAGGAGGCCAGGAGATAGGAGGGCGCCCCCCCTACTAGGCGCGCCCCTATCTCCTGGGACCCTCGAGCACCCCCCAACCGACTTCCTTCACCTATATAATCCCATATACCCTAAAAACATCGACAATGAAGATAGATTGGGAGTCCCGCCGCCGCAAGCCTCTGTAGCCACCAAAAGTCAATCGGGACCCTGTTCTGGCAACCTGCCGGAAGGGGGATCGCTCACCGGTGGCCATCTTCATCATCCTGGTGATCTCCATGACGAGGAGGGAGTAGTTCACCCTTGGGGCTGAGGGTATGTACCAGTAGCTATGTATTTGATCTCTCCCTCTCATGTTCTCTCTCTTGTTCTCTCTATGGCACGATCTTGATGTATCGCGAGCTTTACTATTATAGTTGGATCTTATGATGTTTCTCCCCCTCTATTCTCTTGTAATGGATTGAGTTTTCCCTTTGAAGTTATCTTATCGGATTGAGTCTTTAATGATTTGAGAACACTTGATGTATGTCTTGCGTGGGATACCTGTGGTGACAATAGGGTATTCCATTGATCCACTTGATGTATGTTTTGGTGATCAACTTGCGGGTTCCGCCCATGAACCTATGCATAGGGGTTGGCACACGTTTTCGTCTTGACTCTCCGGTAGAAACTTTGGGGCACTCTTTGAAGTACTATGTGTTGGTTGAATAGATGAATCTGAGATTGTGTGATGCATATCGTATAATCATTCCCACGAATACTTGAGGTGACAATGGAGTATCTAGGTGACATTAGGGTTTTGGTTGATTTGTGTCTTAAGGTGTTATTCTAGTACAAACTCTTGAATAGATTGATCGAAAGAATAACTTTGAGGTGGTATCGTACCCTACCATAATCTCTTCGTTTGTTCTCCGCAATTAGTGGCTTTGGAGTGACTCTTTGTTGCATGTTGAGGGATTGTTATATGATATATCTATGTTATTATTGTTGAGAGAACTTGCACTAGTGAAAGTATGAACCTTAGGCCTTGTTTCCTACCATTGCAATACCATTTACGCTCACTTTTATCATTAGTTACCTTACTATTTTTATAATTTCAGATTACAAATACCTTTATCTACCATCCATATTGCACTTGTATCACCATCTCTTCGCCGAACTAGTGCACCTATACAATCTACCATTGTATTGGGTGTCTTGGGGACACAAGAGACTCTTTGTTATTTTGATGCAGGGTTGTTTGGGAGAGACCATCTTCATCCTACGCCTCCCACGGATTGATAAACCTTAGGTCATCCACTTGAGGTAAATTTTCTACTATCCCACAAACCTCTGCACTTGGAGTCCCAACAACGTCTACAAGAAGAAGGTTGTGTAGTAGACATCAAGCTCTTTTCTGGCGCCGTTGCCGGGGAGGTGAGTGCTTGAAGGTATATCTTTAGATCTTGCAATCGAATATTTTTGTTTCTTGTTTTATCACTAGTTTAGTCTATAAAATAAAACTACAAAAAAATGGAATTGAGTTTGTCTCATACGCTTCACCTTTTTAATATCTTTCGTGAGAATGATGGAAAGGAAAATTGTGCTCAAGTGCTAGAAGAAGAAATCTATAAAATGTTTTGCACTAAATCTTTGAATGAGGAGCATGATTGCAATGTTGTTAGTATGAACTCTTTGAACATCCATAGTACTAATGATGATTGCACTAGTTATGATGAAAATGTCTCTTATAAGCATATCGATTTTTGTGGAGTAGATCGGGTTTGCAAGTACACACCAAATAGGGAAAATAGATATTGCAAGAGGCATAAGCATTTAGAAACTAAATTGTTGCAAGAAAGTCTTGATGTTTGTGCTGAAAAATTCAATATTTTTCGCGCTCCTTGTGAACTTTGCAATGAACATGGTCATTTAAATATTCAATGCAAATTGTTTCATGACCAAATCATATCCAAAAATTGTGATAATTTGATTACCCTTGAGCATCATAAAAATCTTAGTCTTCTTTTGGGGTATGAAGAAATGAAACGTATAACTGAGGGTATTCCAAAATTTAATCTTGATAGATTTCTTGATTTTGATCTAGAGAAGATTTATATGTATTGTACGGTGAATTGCATAGAAAATCCTTATATTGCCAATTACCTAGAAAAAGAAAGCAAATAGAAGATGATGAGAATACTAATCAAAGGGAAGAGACCTCCCAATCTCCTCCTATTATTTATTATGATGAATCAGGTAACGAGGAGGAGCTTTCTATTCAACCAATCCCATCAATAAAGAAGGTTGAACCTACACATAATGTGAAGAAGAAAAAGAAAAGAAGGAGCAACAAAGGTAAAAAGGTATCTCTCTCTAATTATGTTGCTCCTACTACTCATTGTGATGATGATAATTGCTATACTATTGGTGCTATCCATACTATTAATGATGAGAATGATTATGCTTATGATATGAAAAGGCCCAAGCTTGGGGAAGCTATGTTTGATGAGGATGAAATATTTGAGAATATATTTTCTGAAATTAATGTTTGTCCAAAGCTTGGGGATGCTACGTTTAATGAAGATAATATTTTTAGCATCCCAAGTTTTGATATGCAAAGTTGTTATGATGATAGCATGCCTCTTACCTATGACGATTATATTGATGAAAGTGGGTTTGGAAGAGTGTCAACTTTAGGAAGTAGTGATCCCACTATTTTGGAAGATGTTGAATCATATTGTGATGAATATGAAAGTGGATTTGGAAGAGTGTCAACTTTATTTAGTGATGATTCCACTATCTTGGAAGAGGTTTCAATCGATTATGATGAGAATGAAGTTGCTACTTATGATGATTATTGTGATGAAAATTATTATATAAAAAGTAGTGATGATTATATTTATAAAACTTGTCATGATTATGATTACCCTTTTTCTGAACATTACTCTTTTAATGTGGAAACAATTTATAGTATTCAAGTCTCTTATGATACTCCCACCATTCCGAATGAGAAGAATTTTGTTTATGTGGAGAGTAGTAAAATTTCTATGCTTGTAGATCAGGAAAAGAATGATTTAGGTGCTGGTTATATTGTTTAATTCCTTCATGATTCTACTGAAAATTAATATAAGAGAGGAACTTATGCTTGTAGGAATTGCAATAATATCAAGTTTCCTCTTTATGTGCTTAAAATCTTGAAGTTATGCTTGTTTTGCCTTCCTATGCTAGTTGATTGTTGTTCCCATAAGTTGTTTTCTCACAAAATCCCTATGCATAGGAAGTGGGTTAGACTTAAATATGCCAGTCATATTCTTCAAGATGCTCTCTTTATGTTTCAACTCTTATCTTTTATGTGAGCATCATTGCCATCATCATGTCTAGCTAGAAAGGCATTAAAGAAAAGCGCTTGTTGGGAGACAACCCAACATTTACCCTTACTATTTTTGTGTGTCCACATGATTATGCTACTGTAGTAATCATATTTTATAGCTTTTGTTTCAATAAAGTGCCAAGTAGAACCTTTGGGAAGACTTGGGTGAAGTCTATATGATCTTGCTGTAAAAAACAGAAGTTTTTGCGCTCACGATATTAGCTGCCATTTTTTACTGGAGAGTGATTTTAGGTTGATTCTTTTTTAAGATGATTAATAGACAAATTCCTCAGGCCCACCAATTTATTTCAGAATTGTGGGAGTTGCAGAAGTATACGTTTGATACAGATTACTAAAGACTGTTCTGTTTTTGACAGATTCTGTTTTCATTGTGTTGCTTGCTTATTTTGATGAATCTATGAGTAGTATCGGAGAGTATGAACCATAGAGAATTGGAATAAAGTAGGTTTAACACCAATATAAATAAATAATAAGTTCATTACATTACCTTAAAGTGGTGGTTTGTTTTCTTGTACTAATGGAGCTTACGAGTTTTGTTTTGAGTTTTGTGTTGTGAAGTTTTCAAGTTTTGGGTAAAGATTCGATGGAGTATGGAATAAGGAGTGGAATGAGCCTAAGATTGGGGATTACCAAGGCAGCCCAAGGTAATATACAAGTACAACCAAGAGCCTAAGCTTGGGGATGCCCCGGAAGGCATCCTCTCTTTCGTCTTCGTTCATCGGTAACTTTACTTGGAGCTATATTTTTATTTACCACATAATATGTGTTTTGCTTGGAGCGTCATTTTATTTTGTTAGTATTTGCTTTCTGTTATTTATAATAATGTTTTGAATCTATATTTTCAATAAAAATGTTAAGGATAGCCTTTACCATGCTTATTTTGCAAGTATACATGTTGCTGTTTCAAAACAGAAAGTTTACCGCTGTTGCAAAAATTCCCTAGAAAAGTCAGAGAGTGATATAATGTTGAATATTTTTTCATAATGATCTATGATAAATCTTATACATCTTAGTAGTTTTCTTATAATTTTTGGAGTTAGGGAAGTATGATGAATCTTGCATTCTTTAAAGACTATACTGTTTTGGCAGATTGCTGTTATGTTTGCATTGTTTGCATATGTTTGCTTGTTTAATGATTCTATTTGAGGATAGGAGTATTAAATATGCAGAGACATTTAGTATTCAATGTTGAATAATAAAGTTAGTAATTTATTACAGTAGAAAATGATAAGGTTATTGCATTGTTTTATACTAACTTATCTCACGAGTTCTTGTTGAGTTTTGTGTGGATGAAGTTTTTGAGATTTAGGAAACCGTGATATAAAAGGAATTAAGGAGACACAAAAGCTCAAGCTTGGGGATTCCCAAGGCACCCCAAGATAACATTTCAAGAATTCTCAAGCATCTAAGCTTGGGGATGCCCCGGTAGGCATCCCACCTTTTTTCTTCAACAATTAACGGTTAGTATCGGTTGAACCTAAGTTTTTGCTTCTTCACATGAGTCGTGCTATCCTTACAATGTCATTTTGTTTTGCTTTGCTTGCTGTTTGAATGAAATACCAAGATCTGAAATTCTTTAATGAGAGAGAGTCTTCACATAGTTACATAATTATTTAGCTACTCATTGATCTTCACTTATATCTTTTTGGAGTAGTTTGTCATTTACTCATGTGCTTCACTTATATCTTATGAGTAAATGGTTGAATGAGTTGAATGTCATAAATCTGAAATTATATATGTCTCATTTGCTTATCCCATGGGGAGTAATCACTTCACATCTAAGAAGTAGAGGTTGTAAATTTATTGAAGGTTAGCAAGCATTGTATTGGTCATTTGAACAATTCATGAAAGAATATTAAAGGAAGAGAGATTTCACATATAAATATACTATCTTAGACATCTTTTATAATTGTGAGAACTCATTAAGTATGACATGCTAAAGAGTTGATGTTGGACAAGGAAGACAATGTAATGGGTTATGTTTTCTCACATCTCAGTTAAAGTATATTGTCATGGATCATTCAAACATGTTGAGCTTGCCTTTCTCCCTTTGCTAGCCTAAATATGTGTACTAAGCGGGAATACTGCTTGTGCATCCAAATTCCTTGAACCAAGTTTTTGCCATGAGTGTCCACCATACCTACCTATATGCGGTATTTACCTGCCGTTCCAAGTAAATTTGCATGTGCCAAACTCTAAACCTTCAAACAATAATCTGTTTTGTATGCCCGAATCGCTCATGTAGCGACTAGGGGCTGTCAGTATCTTCCATGCTAGGTGGGTTATTCTCAAGATGAGTGGACTCCGCTCATCATTCACAAGAAAAATGGCCGGTAACCGGGATGCCCAGTCCCATGATCAAAAAGATCAAAATCAAATAAAAAATAATTGCAAACAAAACTCCCCCAGGTTTGATGTTAGTTGGAGGCACTCATTGTTTCGGGAAAGCCATGGATTGATGATTATTGGTGGAGGGGGAGTAAAAACTTTTACCATTCTGTTTGGGAACCGCCTATAATGTATGTAGTATGGAAGATATTGGGAACTCTTGGTTGTTATGTTGACAATGAGATCATACCTCTCAAAATTATTTATCTCTATTTCAAAATCGAGCTCTGGCACCTCTGCAAATCCCTGCTTCCCTCTGCGAAGGGCCTATCTTTTACTTTATGTCTTTTACTTTATGCAAGAGTGAAGGTGATCTTCACCTTTCCCTTTTTCATTTTATCCTTTGGCAAGCACTTTGTGTTGGGGTGATCCTGATATATATATCCAATTGGATGTAAGTTAGCATGAACTATCATTGTTGACATCACCCCTAGGTGAATATGTGGGGAGGCAAAATTATAAGCCTCTATCTTTCTCAGTGTCCGATTAAAACTCCATAACCAAAAGTATTGCGTGAGTGTTAGCAATTGTAGAAGACTATATGATAGTTGAGTATGTGGAGTTTGCTAAACCAAAGCTCTGACATGGACCCTTCCTGAAAATAAGATGAATTGCAATTGTTTGATGAATGAGAATGAAGTTTGCTAGTTTTCAAGAAAGTTTATGGTCTATGCTTTAACATGTGAATAGCTTGTTACTTGATCATGAAAAGTTTTATGAGATGAACTACCGTTATGACATATAAACATGCTAGAAAAGGTGATTGAAATTATCATTGATCAAACTTGTGCACCTTCTAGCATTCCCACTTCATAAATTCTTTCTTTATCATTTACCTACTCGAGGACGGGTAGGAGTTAAGCTTGGGGATGCTGATACGTCTCCAATGTATCTATAATTTATGAAGCATTCATGCTATTTTATTATCTGTTTTGAATGATTATGGGCTTTATTATACACTTTTATATTACTTTTGGCACTAACCTACTAACCGGAGGCCCAGCCCATATTGTTGTTTTATTACTTGTTTCAGTATTTCGAAGAAAAGGATTATCAAACGGAGTCCAAACAGAATGAAACCTTCGGGGGCGTGATTTTTGGGAAGAATATGATCTGGGAGACTTGGAGTTCATGTCAGAAGAGTCTCGAGGAGGCCAGGAGATAGGAGGGCACCCCCCCTACTGGACGCCTCGAGCACCCCCCCGACCGACTTCCTTCACCTATATAATCCCATATACCCTAAAAACATCGACAACGAAGATAGATCGGGAGTTCCACCGCCGCAAGTCTCTGTAGCCACCAAAAGTCAATCGGGACCCTGTTCCGGCACCCCGCCAGAGGGGGGAATCCCTCACCGGTGGCCATCTTCATCATCTCGGTGATCTCCATGATGAGGAGGGAGTAGTTCACCCTCGGGGCTGAGGGTATGTACGAGTAGCTATGTGTTTGATCTCTCTCTCTCTCTCTCTCTCTCTCGTGTTCTCTCTCGTGTTCTCTCGATGGCACGATCTTGATGTATCGTGAGCTTTGCTATTATAGTTGGATCTTATGATGTTTCTCCCCCTCTACTCTCTTGTAATGGATTGATTTTTCCCTTTGAAGTTATCTTATCGGATTGAGTCTATAATGATTTGAGAACACTTGATGTATGTGTTGCGTGGGAGACCTATGGTGACAATGGGGTATTCTATTGATCCACTTGATGTATGTTTTGGTGATCAACTTGCGGGTTCGCACGCCGGCGGATCTTACCCAGCTTCAGGGCTCTCCGAGGATATAACACCCCTACTGCTGCTCTGCGGGGTCTCCGCATGGTCACTATGGAAAAGTGAATACAAGGTGGCTCCTTGAGCTGTTTCTGGAAGAAAGAGAAGGCAAGGCTTGCTATCTCCTTCCTATATGGTCTATCTAGTGCTAATGGTTTCCAACCCTTTGCATGGGTGCCCCTGGGGGTTTATATAGGCCTAACCCCCGGGGGTACAATGGTAATCTTGCCGGGCGCGGGTCCCAGCCGTCTGTCTCTCAGGCCGCCGTCTTCTCCGCCGACTGCTGGGGCCCGCCGACTGGTGGGCCCCGCCGACGAGTCCGGTACTGTGGCCGTGCTTGTCATGACGCAGGCTTGGTCATGGGGTCGTGGCAACAGTGCCGCCGTCTATCGGGCGATCGCTGTCGCCACGCCCTGTCTTGTCTGGTGAATGGCTCGTGGGGCCTGTGGGAGGGGCCGGCTGACTCTAGGGAGCCGGCTCCCACGGGGCCGCCTTTGGGGCGTATCCGCCGTCTTCCATGCTCTCACTGACGCGTGGGTCCTGTTGGGGAACATAGTAATTTCAAACAATTTCCTACGCACACGCAAGATCATGGTGATGGCATAGCAACGAGAGGGGAGAGTGTTGTCTACATACCCTTGTAGACCATAAGCGGAAGCGTTAGCACAACGTGGTTGATGTAGTCGTACGTCTTCATGGCCCGACCGATCAAGCACCGTAACTATGGCACCTCTGAGTTCTTGCACACGTTCAGCTCGATAACGTCCCTCGAACTCCGATCCAGCCGATTGTCGAGGGAGAGTTCCGTCAGCACGACGGCGTGGTGACGATCTTGATGTTCTACCGTCGCAGGGCTTCGCCTAAGCACCGCTACGATATTATCGAGGTGGACTATGGTGGAGGGGGGCACCGCACACGGCTAAGAGATCCAAGGGATCAATTGTTGTGTCTTTGGTGCTAGCCCTGCCCCTCTATTTATATGTTGAGCCCCGGGGTCGAAACTTGGAGCAAAAGCCTCCTCAAAGTCGGTTTTGCCCGAAAGGCAAGAGTCCCACTCGGACTCCAGGACCAAACGCCACAATCCTTGGCATCTGGACCAGACACCATGGGCCTCGGCGTCTGGCCCAGGGCCAGACGCCAGGGTCTCCGGCGTTTGGCCCCCTGGCCTCCACAAAACTCCTTTTGCACCGACCTAAAGCCTCATGGGCTTGACCCCTTGGCCTAACCATATCATCCAATATATGAATCTTTACGTCTCGACCATTTCGAGACTCCTCGTCATGTCCCCGATCTCATCCGGGACTCCGAACTCCTTCGGTACATCAAAACGTGTAAACTCATAATATAACTGTCATTGAAACCTTAAGCGTGCGGACCCTACGGGTTCGAGAACAATGTAGACATGACCGAAACACGTTTCCGGTCAATGACCAATAGCGGAACCTGGATGCTCATATTGGCTCCCACATATTCTACGAAGATCTTTATCGGTCAGACCGCATAACAACATACGTTGTTCCCTTTGTCATCGGTATGTTACTTGTCCGAGATTCGATCGTCGGTATCTCAATACCTAGTTCAATCTCGTTACCGGCAAGTCTCTTTACTCGTTCCGTAATACATTATCTCACAACTAACTCATTAGTTGTAATGCTTGCAAGGCTTAAGTGATGTGTATTACCGAGAGGGCCCAGAGATACCTCTCCGACAATCGGAGTGACAAAACCTAATCTCAAAATACGCCAACCCAACATGTACCTTTGGAGACACCTGTAGTACTCCTTTATAATCACCCAGTTACGTTGTGACGTTTGGTAGCACCCAAAGTGTTCCTCCGGTAAACGGGAGTTGCATAATCTCATAGTTACAGGAACATGTATAAGTCATGAAGAAAGCAATAGCAAAATACTTAAACGATCAAGTGCTAAGCCAACGGAATGGGTCAAGTCAATCACATCATTCTCCTAATGATGTGATCCCGTTAATCAAATAACAACTCTTTGTCCATGGTTAGGAAACATAACCATCTTTGATTAACGAGCTAGTCAAGTAGAGGCATACTAGTGACACTCTGTTTGTCTATGTATTCACACATGTATTATGTTTCCGGTTAATACAATTCTAGCATGAATAATAAACATTTATCATGATATAAGGAAATAAATAATAACTTTATTATTGCCTCTAGGGCATATTTCCTTCAGTCTCCCACTTGCACTAGAGTCAATAATCTAGTTCACATCGCTATGTGATTTAACACCAATATTCACATCTGCATGTGATTAATACCCATAGTTCACATCATCATGTGATCAACACCCAAAGGGTTTACTAGAGTCAATAATCTAGTTCACATCGCTGTATGATTAACACGCAAAAGAGTACAAAGGTATGATCATGTTTTGCTCGTGAGAGAAGCTCAGTCAACGGGTCTATCATATTCAGAGCCGTATGTATTTCGCAAATATTCTATGTCCACATTGCTCTGCACGGAGCTACTCTAGCTAATTGCTCCCACTTTTAATATGTATCCAGATTGAGACTTAGAGTCATCTGGATTGGTGTAAAAGCTTGCATCGTTGTAACTTTTACGACGGGCTCTTTTATCACCTCCATAATCGAGAAACATCTCCTTAGTCCTCACTAAGGATATTCTTGACCCATGACCAGTGATCTATTTATTAGATCAAAATTGTATTCCTTTGCCAAACACAGAGCAAGGTATACAATAGGTCTGTTCACAGCATAGCATACTTTTATAGAACCTATGATTGAGGCATAGGAAATGACTTTTCATTCTCTTTCTATTTTCTGCAATGGTCGGGTCTTGAGCCTTACTCAACTTTACACCTTGTAACACAGGCAAGAACTCCTTTCTTTGACTGTTCCATTTTGAACTATTTCAAAAATTTATCAAGGTATGTACTCATTGAAAAATCTTATCAAGCATCTTGATCTATCTATATAGATCTTGATGCTCAATGTGTAAGCAGCTTCACCGAGGTCTTGCTTTGAAAAACTCTTATTCAAGTATCCTTTCATGCTATCCAGAATTTCCATATCATTTCCAATTAACAATATGTCATCCACATATAATATTAGAAATGCTACAGAGCTCCCACTCACTTTCTTGTAAATACAAGCTTCTTCAAAAAGTCTATATAAAACTATATGCTTTGATCAACTCATCAAAGCATATATTCCAACTCCGAGATGCTTGCACCAGTCCATATATGGATCGCTGGAGCTTGCACAATTTGTTAGCATCTTTAGGATTGACAAAACCTTCTGGTTGCATCATATACAACTCTTCTTTAAGAAAACCATTAAGGAATGCAGTTTTGTTTATCCATTTGCCAGATTTCATAAAATGCGGCAATTGCTAACATGATTCAGATAGAATTAAGCATAGATACGAGTGAAAAAACTCTCATCGCAGTCAACACCTTGAACTTGTCGAAAACCTTTTGCGACAATTCTAGCTTTGTAGATAGTAACACTATCAGCGTCCGTCTTCCTCTTGAAGATCCATTTAATCTCAATGTCTCGCGATCATTGGGCAAGTCAATCAAAGTCCATAGTTTGTTTTCATACATGGATCTTATCTCAGATCTCATGGCCTCAAGCCATGTTGCAGAATCTGGGCTCACCATTGCTTCTTCATAGTTCGTAGGTTCGTCATGGTCTAGTAATATAACTTCTAGAACAGGATTACCGTACCACTCTGGTGCGGATCTTACTCTGTAAGACCTACGAGATTCCGTAGTAACTTAATCTGAAGTTTCATGATCATCATCATTAACTTCCTCACTAATTGGTGTAGTAGTCACAGGAACATGTTTCTGTGATGAACTACTTTCAAATGAATGAGCAGGTACAGTTACCTCATCAAGTTCTACTTACCTCCCACTCACTTCTTTCAAGAGAAACTCCTTCTCTAGAAAGGATCCATTCTTAGCAATGAATGTTTTGCCTTCGGATCTGTGATAGAAGGTGTACCCAACAGTTTCCTTTGGGTATTCTATGAAGACGCACTTCTCCGATTTGGGTTCGAGCTTATCAGGTTGAAAACCTTTTTCATATAAGCACTGCAACTCCAAACTTTAAGAAACGACAACTTGGGATTCTTACTAAACCACAGTTCATATGGTGTCATCTCAACGGATTTAGATGGTGCCCTTTTAACGTGAATGCAGCTATCTCTAATGCATAACCCCAAAACGATAGTGGTAAAAACCGATAAGAGACATCATAGATCACACCATATCCAATAAAGTGCGGTTACGACGTTCGGACACACCATAATGTTGTGGTGTTCCAGGTGGCGTGAGCTGTGAAACTATTCCACATTGTTTTAATTGAAGACCAAACTCGTAACTCAAATATTCGTCTCTGTGATCAGATCGCAGAAACTTTATTTTCTTGTTACGATGATTTTTCCACTTCACTCTGAAATTCTTTGAACCTTTCAACTATTTCAGACTTATGTTTCATCAAGAAGATATACTTATATCTCCTCAAATCATCTCGTGAAGGTCAGAAAATAACGATACCCGCCATGAGCATCAACACCCATTGGACCGCATACATCGGTATGTATTATTTCCAATAAGTCACTAGCTCGTTCCATTGTTCCGGAGAATGGAGTTTTAGTCATCTTGCCCAAAAGGCACGGTTCGCAAGCATCAAATGATTCATAACCAAGTGATTCCGAAAATCCATCTTTATGGAGTTTCTTCATAAGCTTTACACCGATATGACCCAAATGGCAGTGCCACAAATAAGTTGCACTATCATTATTAACTTTGCATCTTTTGGCATCAATATTATGAATATGTGTATCACTACGATCGAGATCCAACAAACTATTTTCATTGGGTGTATGACCATTGAAGGTTTTATTCATGTAAACAGAACAACAATTATTCTCTGACTTTAAAATGAATAACCGTATTGCAATAAACATGATCAAATCATATTCATGCTCAATGCAAACGCCAAATAACATTTATTTAGGTTTAACTAATCCCGAAAGTATAGGGAGTGTGCGATGAAGATCATATCAATCTTGGAACCACTTCCAACACACATCGTCACTTCACCCTCAACTAGTTTTTGTTTATTCTGTAACTCCTGTTTCGAGTTACTAATATTTAGCAACCGAACAAGTATCAAATACTCATGGGCTACTATAAACACTAGTAAAGTATACATCAATAATATGTATATCAAATATACCCTTGTTCACTTTGACATCCTTCTTATCCACCAAATATTTAGGGCATTTCCGCTTCTAGTGACCATTTCCTTTGCAGTATAATCACTCAATTTCAGGCTTTGGTCCAGCTTTGGGCTTCTTCGCGGGACTGACAACTTGCTTGTCATTCTACTTGAAGTTCCCTTTCTTTCCCTTTGCCCTTTTCTTGAAAATAGTGATCTTGTCAACCATCAACACTTGATGCTCTTTCTTGATTTCTACCTTCGTCGATTTCAACATCACGAAGATCTCGGGAATCATTTTCGTCATCCCTTGCATACTATAGTTCATCACGAAGTTCTAGTAACTTAGTGATGGTGACTAGAGAATTCTGTCAATCACTATCTTATCTGGAAGATTAACTCCCACTTGATTCAAGTGATTGAAGTACCCAGACAATCTGAGCACATGCTCACTAGTTGAGCGATTCTCCTCCATCTTTTAGCTATAGAACTTGTTGGAGACTTCATATCTCTCAACTCGGGTATTTGCTGGAAATATTAACTTCAACTCCCGGAACATCTCATATGGTCCATGACGTTCAAAACGTCTTTGAAGTCCCGATTCTAAGCCGTAAAGCATGGTGCACAAAACTATCAAGTAGTCATCATATTGAGCTAGCCAAACGTTCATAACGTCTGCATCTGCTCCTGCAATAGGTCTGTCACCTAGCGGTGCATTAAGGACATAATTTTTCTGTGCAGCAATGAGGATAAACCTCAGATCAAGGATCCAATCCGCATCATTGCTACTAACATCTTTCAACACAATTTTCTCTTGGAACATATCAAAATAAACATATGAAAGCAACAACGCAAGCTATTGATCTACAACATAATTTGCAAAATACTACCAGGACTAAGTTCATGATAAATTTAAGTTCAATTAATCATATTACTTAAGAACTCCCACTTAGATAGACATCCCTCTAATCCTCTAAGTGATTACGTGATCCATATCAACTACACCATGTCCGATCGTCACGTGAGATGGAGTAGTTTCAATGGTGAACATCATTATGTTGGTCATATCTACTATATGATTCACGCTCGACCTTTCGGTCTCCGTGTTCCGAGGCCATATCTGTATATGCTAGGCTCGTCAAGTTTAACCCGAGTATTCCGCATGTGCAACTGTTTTGCACCCGTTGTATTTGAACGTAGAGCCTATCACACCCGATCATCACGTGGTGTCTCAGCACGAAGAACTTTCGCAACTGTGCATACTCAGGGAGAACACTTCTTGATAATTTGTGAGAGATCATCTTAAAATGCTACCGTCAATCAAAGCAAGATAAGATGCATAAAGGATAAACATCACATGCAATCAATATAAGTGAGATGATATGGCCATCATCATCTTGTGCTTGTGATCTCCATCTTCGAAGCACCGTCGTGATCACCATTGTCACCGGCGCAACACCTTGATCTCCATCGTAGCATCGTTGTCGTTACACCATCTATTGCTTCTACGACTATCACTACCGCTTAGTGATAAAGTAAAGCAATTACAGGGCGTTTGCATTTCATACAATAAAGCGACAACCATATGGCTCCTGCCAGTTGCCGATAAGTTCGGTTACAAAACATGATCATCTCATACAATAAAATATAGCATCACATCTTGACCATATCACATCACAACATGTCCTGCAAAAATAAGTTAGACGTCCTCTACTTTGTTGTTGCAAATTTTACGTGGCTGCTATGGGCTTAGCAAGAACCGTTCTTACCTACGCATCAAAACCACAACGATAGTTCATCAAGTTAGTGCTGTTTTAACCTTCGCAAGGACCGGGCGTAGCCACACTCGATTCAGCTAAAGTGAGAGAGACAGACACCCGCCAGCCACCTTTAAGCACGAGTGCTCGTAACGGTGAAACCAGTCTCGCGTAAGCGTACGCGTAATGTTGGTCTGGGCCGCTTCATCTCACAATACCACCGAACCAAAGTATGACATGCTGGTAAGCAGTATGACTTGTATCGCCCACAACTCACTTGTGTTCTACTCGTGCATATAACATCAACGCATAAAACCTAGGCTCGGATGCCACTGTTGGGGAACGTAGTAATTTCAAAAAATTTCCTACGCACACGCAAGATCATGGTGATGGTATAGCAACGAGAGGGGAGAGTGTTGTCTACATACCTTTGTAGACCATAAGCGGAAGCGTTAGCACAACGCGGTTGATGTAGTCGTACGTCTTCACGGCCCGACCGATCAAGCACCGAAACTACGGCACCTCCGAGTTCTTGCACACGTTTAGCTCGATGACGTCCCTCGAACTCCGATCCAGCCGAGTGTCGAGGGAGAGTTCCGTCAGCACGACGGCGTGGTGACGATCTTGATGTTCTACCATCGCAGGGCTTCGCCTAAGCACCGCTACGATATTATCGAGGTGGACTATGGTGGAGGGGGGCACCGCACACGGCTAAGAGATCCAAGGGATCAATTTTTGTGTCTTTGGTGCTAGCCCTGCCCCTCTATTTATATGTTGAACCCCGGGGTCGAAACTTGGAGCAAAAGCCTCCTCAAAGTCGGTTTTGCCCGAAAGGCAAGAGTCCCACTCGGACTCCAGGACCAAACGCCACAATCCTTGGCGTCTGGCCTAGACGCCATGGGCCTCGGCGTCTGGCCCAGGGCCAGACGCCAGGGTCTCCGGCGTTTGGCCACCTGGCCTCCACAAAACTCCTTTTGCACCGACCTGAAGCCTCATGGGCTTGACCCCTTGGCCTAACCATATCATCCAATATATGAATCTTTACGTCTCGACCATTTCAAGACTCCTCGTCATGTCCCCGATCTCATCCGGGACTCCGAACTCCTTCGGTACATCAAAACATGTAAACTCATAATATAACTGTCATCGAAACCTTCAGCGTGCGGACCCTATGGGTTCGAGAACAATGTAGACATGACCGAAACACATTTCCGGTCAATAACCAATAGCGGAACCTGGATGCTCATATTGGCTCCCACATATTCTACGAAGATCTTTATCGGTCAGACCGCATAACAACATACGTTGTTCCCTTTGTCATCGGTATGTTACTTGTCCGAGATTCGATCGTCGGTATCTCAATACCTAGTTCAATCTCGTTACCGGCAAGTCTCTTTACTCGTTCCGTAATACATCATCTCACAACTAACTCATTAGTTGTAATGCTTGCAAGGCTTAAGTGATGTGTATTACCGAGAGGGCCCAGAGATACATCTCCGACAATCGGAGTGACAAAACCTAATCCCAAAATATGCCAACCCAACATGTACCTTTGGAGACACCTATAGTACTCCTTTATTATCACCCAGTTACGTTGTGACGTTTGGTAGCACCCAAAGTGTTCCTCCGGTAAACGGGAGTTGCATAATCTCATTGTTACAGGAACATGTATAAGTCATGAAGAAAGCAATAGGAAAATACTTAAACGATCAAGTGCTAAGCCAACGGAATGGGTCAAGTCAATCACATCATTCTCCTAATGATGTGATCCCGTTAATCAAATAAGAACTCTTTGTCCATGGTTAGGAAACATAACCATCTTTGATTAACGAGCTAGTCAAGTAGAGGCATACTAGTGACACTTTGTTTGTCTATGTATTCACACATGTATTATGTTTCCGGTTAATACAATTCTAGCATGAATAATAAACATTTATCATGATATAAGGAAATAAATAATAACTTTATTATTGCCTCTAGGGCATATTTCCTTCTGGTCCGCCGTCTCTGAATCGTACAGGTAGGCCGTCGTGGCCACGGTACGCCACCCACTGTGGCTGAGGTCAGGACAGGCATGGCAACAGTGCCGTACCATGCTGGAGATCTCTAGCGATACGACACACTGTAGCCATGCTAGCCCCTCGCAAGAAGGGGGTGACGTCCATGCCGGGGCCGTACCGCGCCTGGCCTATCATGGAGAGGGTAGGTGATGGGTAGAATCACTGGCCGGCTCTCCATAGCCGGCTTCTCTTAGAGCCGCCTTTGGGACTCGGCTTTATCTGGGTCCGCCTTTGGGACTCGGCTTTATCTGGAGCCGCCTCTTGGACTTGGCTTTATCTGGAGTCGCCTCTTGGACTCGGCTGATCTGGAGTCGCCTCTTGGACTCGGCTTTATCTGGAGTCGCCTCTTGGACTTGGCTGGTCTGGAGTCGCCTCTTGGACTCGGCTTGTCTTGTGTTGCCTTTGGGACTCGTGGGGCGCAGCCTGCCCCGATGTCTTGAAAGGTTCTGGGACTCGGGTTGGCCTACCCGTGGCCCATTACTCCGACAGGGCGACTGGCTCCATCGTGTATACGTCCCTGAGTGCACGCTTCCGCTCCCTCTTGGGTATGTGGGTTGCGTATATCATGTTCACCGTCCGCACTTGTGGGGGGAAACCCTTCTGTCCTCTATTGTTCGGCGGTCGGGTCTCTTCCTCGTCATCGCTATATATGCAGCCCCTTGTCATTGTTTTCGGTAATTAGCTTGCCTGCCTGCTTGAATACCCAACAGTCCCTGCTGGTATGATTAGCTGGCTTTTCGGGGGTGCCGTGTATCTGGCACGAGCGGTCGAGTATTCGGTCCAAGTTGGATGGACCCGGAGTAGTTCTTTTGAATGGCTTTTTCCGCTTACCGGATTTGGAGCCTCTGAATCTGGCATTGACTGTTGTATCCTCAGTATTGTCGCCATTAATGCGGCATTTGTTCTTGTTGCGACACGACCTGCCGTTGCGGTCCTTGGTATCCGGACTGCCAGAACTTTTGCTGAGGTTGTTGCTGCGGGCTAGCCAGCTGTCCTCTCCCGCGCAGAAGTGGGTCATGAGTGATGTGAGGGCTGCCATGGATTTCGGCTTTTCCTGTCCCAGGTGCCGGGCAAGCCACTCATCGCGGATGTTATGTTTGAAGGCCGCGAGGGCCTCCGCATCCGGCCAGTCGACGATTTGATTTTTCTTAGTTAAGAACCGTGTCCAGAATTGTCTGGCCGATTCGTCTGGCTGCTGAATTATATGGCTTAGGTCGTCAACTTCTGGTGGTCGCACATACGTGCCCTAGAAGTTATCAAGGAATGCGGCTTCTAGGTCCTCCCAACACCCAATTGATTCTGCTTGCAAGCTGTTAAGCCAATGCCGAGCTGGTCCTTTAAGCTTGAGTGGTAGGTATTTGATGGCGTGAAGATCATCACCGTGGGCCATGTGGATATGAAGGAGATAGTCTTCGATCCAAACCGCGGGGTCTGTTGTGCCATCATAGGATTCAATATTCACGGGTTTAAACCCTTCGGGGATTTGATGATCCATTACTTCATCTGTGAAGCATAGTGGGTGTGCGGCGCCTTTGTATTGGGCTATATCACGACGTAGCTCAAACGAGCTTTGTCTATTGTGTTTGGCCCGGCCGGACTTGCTGTGTCCGGCGCGACGGTTGTCGTTGCATATCGTGGGGCGCCCACGTGATCCGTAGATCGATCTTGATTGTCTTGCCTTATCCTCCAATATATCCCGCAAGTCTAGAGCATTCCCCTGTGGCTTTGTGCTTTTCGAGCGATGCCGGGGTACGGTTTTAGTGGAGGGCCTGGAGGCCTTTCTGTCTCGGCCACGAGGTGGTCGGTCAGCCATATTGTGCGGTGGTGATGCGGGTTTATATGCCTCCTCCTCTAATCGGGGGAGCGTCTTGCGTTTGGGGTAGCTTTTGGAGGGGCGTTCGAGTTCATGCTCTTCAGCCGCAAGGACTTCGGTCCATCTATCGGCTAGCAGATCTTGATCAGCTCTAAGCTGTTGCTGCTTTTTCTTGAGGCTGTTTGCCGTGGCCATAAGCCTGCGTTTAAAACGCTATTGTTCGACGGGATCCTCAGGCACGACGAATTCGTCATCGTCGAGGCTTGCCTCGTCTCCGGAGGGAGGCATGTAATTATCATCCTCTATCTCTTCGTCTGCCGCTCTCTCATGAGGGCTGGCTTCTCCGTCCTCCTGTGCTGAATCTTGCTGGAGGGGGTTGTCTTTGGCACTGTCTGGGGTATTATTATCTCCGGTGTCGGAATCTCCATTCTTGCTGTGGCGGGATTTAGAGCGGCGCCACTGACGCCGGTGCTTGGGCTGTTTCTTGGAGGGGTCTTCCTCCGCTGGTCCCTCACCATTCCCATCCTTTGGGATATCCACCATGTATATGTCATATGACGAGGTGGCTTTCCAGTGCCCAGTGGGCGCTGGTTCTTGGTCGTCTCCGGCATCGTCGTCCATATCGTCGATGTCTTGGGAGTCAATGTCTAGCATGTCGGTTAGATCGTCGACAGTGGCTACTAAGTGGGTGGTGGGTGGGTTTTGAATTTCTCCGTCGTCCACATCCCAACCGTCCTGACCGCAGTCCGGCCAGGGCTCTCCTGATAGCGAGAGATACTTTAGCGAATTCAGGATGTCACCGAAAGGTGAGTGTTGAAAGATGTCCGCAGCGGTGAACTCCATGATCGGCGCCCAATCGGATTCGATTGGAGGAGGCGCGGGAGGTTCGGAGTCCGGCGAGGAGTCCGGCACCTCGGAGTCACAAGCTTCACAAGGGACAAGGTCAGTATTTGGCTCCATTGCCGTAGAGGTTGCGGCCCTCGAGGCGGTGTCTAGCCACCCGTCCTCGATCTGCGCAGCCGGCTCTGAATTAAGGGTCGGAGCGGACTCATGTGCGGCCTCCAGGGCACTGTCCGGCAGCAGAGCTAGATCATGCCCATCGTGGCAGTGCGGCGCGCTCGGCTGTGGCTCGAATCCATCGAAGATCAAGTCTCCGCGGATGTCAGCCATGAAGTCCAGACTTCCAAATCTGACCTGACGGCCAGGGGTGTAGTTTTTGATCTGCTCCTGATGGCCAAGCGAATTGGCCCGCAGTGCAAAGCCGCCGAATACAAGATCTGTCCAGGGAGAAAAGTCTCACCCTAGACTGCGTCGTTGTTGTTGATGATCGAAGGAGCCATCGAGCCTATCGGTGACGACACAGAGGAACTCTCATTGAAAGCACCAATGTCGGTGTCAAAACCGGCGGATCTCGGGTAGGGGGTCCCGAACTGTGCATCTAGGCGGATGGTAACAGGAGACAAGGGACATGATGTTTTTACCCAGGTTCGGGCCCTCTCGATGGAGGTAAAACCCTACTCCTGCGTGATTGATATTGATGATATGGGTAGTACAAGAGTGGATCTACCACAAGATCAAGGAGGCTAAACCCTAGAAGCTAGCCTATGGTATGATTGTTGTTGTGTCCTATGGACTAAAACCCCCCGGTTTATATAGACACCGGAGAGGGCTAGGGTTACACAGAGTCGGTTACAATGGTAGGAGATCTACATATCCGTATCGCCAAGCTTGCCTTCCACGCCAAGGAAAGTCCCATCCGGACACGGGACGAAGTCTTCAATCTTGTATCTTGATAGTCTTGGAGTCCGGCCGATGATGATAGTTCGGCTATTCGGACACCCCCAGTCCAGGACTCCCTCAGTGAGCACGAATGGTATTGCAATGCTTGGAAACAAGGCCTAAGGTTCATACTTTCACTAGTGCAAGTTCTCTCAACAATAATAACATAACTGGATCATATAACTATCCCTCAACATGCAACAAAGAGTCACTCCAAAGTCACTAATAGCGGAGAACAAACGAAGAGATTATTGTAGGGTATGAAACCACCTCAAAGTTATCATTTCTGACCGATCTATTCAAGAGTGCGTAGTAAAATAACACGAAGCTATTCTTTCCGTTCGATCTATCCTAGAGTTCGTACTAGAATAACACCTGAAGATACAAATCAACCAAAACCCTAATGTCACCTAGATGCTCCAGTGTCACCACAAGTATCCGTGGGTATGATTATACGATATGCATCACACAATCTCAGATTCATCTATTCAAACCAACACAAGGTACTTAAAAGAGTGCCCCAAAGTTTCTACCTGAGAGTCAAGACGAAAGCGTGTGCCAACCCCTCTGCATAAGTTCACAAGGTCACTGTCGGTGTCAAAATCGGAGGATCTCGGGTAGGGGGTCCCGAACTGTGCGTCTAGGCGGATGGTACCAAGAGACAAGGGACACGATGTTTTTACCCAGGTTCGGGCCCTCTCGATGGAGGTAAAACCCTACTCCTGCTTGATTGATATTGATGATATGGGTAGTACAAGAGTGGATCTACCACAAGATCAAGGAGGCTAAACCCTAGAAGCTAGCCTATGGTATGATTGTTGTTCGTCCTATGGACTAAAACCCTCCGGTTTATATAGACACCGGAGAGGGCTAGGGTTACACAGAGTCGTTTACAATGGTAGGAGATCTACATATCCGTATTGCCAAGCTTGCCTTCCACGCCAAGGAAAGTCCCATCCGGACACGGGACGAAGTCTTCAATCTTGTATCTTCATAGTCTTGGAGTCCGGCCAATGATGATAGTTTGGCTATCCGGACACCCCCTAGTCCAGGACTCCCTCAATAGCCCCTGAACCAGGCTTCAATGACGATGAGTCCGGCGCGCATATGGTCTTCAGCATTGCAAGGCGTGTTCCTCCTCCGAATAATTCATAGAAGATTGTGAACACCAGGATAGTGTCCGGCTCTGCAAAATAAATTCCACATACCTCCGTAGAGAGAATAATATTTACACAAGTTCAATCTGCTGACGTATTTTGTGACGTGACGTCACACCACAACCAAGCCTTTACTCGAACCGTTTCTATTATTCGGCCTCAGCGCGTTTAGCGAAGCGGTTTCCTTGGTACGTCTTGTCAAAGCAGAGATCGTGTCCCCTTATTCTGGGATTCTCACATATACGGACGTGGGTAACCCAACCGCACCTGTTGCCCCGCCCCCTCCATCGAAGGCGAGTTCCAAACGGTCACGGGGATGGCTCTTGGTATTCTCCCCCTTTATAATGAGACCAAGGCCTGTCCCTTTCCTTCGATCCTCCATCGAATCCGCCCCTCGCCCCGAGTTCCAACACCCAAGGTTCCAGATTCGGGCGCTTCGGACCTTCGACAATGTCCGGCTCCGACCTACAGTGCCGGTGGATGCCCTCTTCCGTCACGGAAGAAGACGTGCTAAAGCTGAGAGACGCCAGGTACCTAACCTACGAGATTCCACATAGGTTGCCCGCCCAAGGGCAAGTCATCCCCACTCCCGAGCCCGGTGAGAGCGTCGTGTTTGTTTCTCACTTCCATCGTGGTTTAGACTTCCCAGTGGACCCCTTCATGAGGGGGCTCATGTTTTATTACGGGCTGGAATTCCATGACCTGGCTCCGGAGTCCATCCTCCACATCTCATCGTTCATTGTTGTCTGCGAAGCGTTCCTCCGCACTACCCCTCACTTCAGTTTGTGGCTCAAGACCTTCGACGTGGAGCCGAAGATGATCGAGGGGCGACAGGTAGAGTGCGGAGGTGCAGTTATAAGTAAGAGGGCTGATGCTCCATGGCCCGAGGGCTCTTTTCAAGAGGAGCTCGGCCTGTGGCAACAGGAGTGGCTCTATATCACCGCTCCCAGGGGCAGCAGGCAGGTGCCGCCACCCGCCTTTCACTCGGGCCCTCCACAACAGCTGGCGTCATGGATCAACAAAGGGCTTGACTGGGGGCCGTCCAAGGACGTACTAATATTGCAGGGCCGGATTCGAGACCTCCAAGAGAAGGAGATCAATCTGGTCATAGTGACGTAGGTTATGCTGATTCGGCGCCTTCTGCCCTGCAAACGTCGCCCCCTCCGCCTGTGGGAATTCAATCCGGAGGGACCGCGAGCTCTTCAACACTTCATGGGTACGACACCCATGGAGATGTATAAACTGTTCTTCGGATCACAAAGATGTGTCCGGACTTGACCGAGGACGCCGGCCTAAGCTGCAATCGCCCGGATACTCAAGTAAGTAGTCATGTGTCCGGACATACCGTTTGTTTATTTATCATGGATTTGCCTTTTAACCAGCTATCCCTTGAACAGGAGTGGATAGCGCAAGCAAAACTGATACGATGTCCGGCCCCCTCCCGGAGACCATGCTAGATCCCATGTTAGTTAAGATGCTGGAGGTTGCGCCTTCAGAAGAGGGCGAAGGGGAAAACAGGAAAACTACCGCCTCTGCTAAGGAGGCTCTCAAGAAAGGGGGGATCGAGAATCCCTCCCTCCAGGGGGATAAGAGGACCGCTTACGAAGATCCGTAGGCCAAGGCCTCAAAACGGGGGAGGAAATCTTCACCGGAGGGTCCTGCGCCAGGAGAAGCCCCGGCCGCACTATTTCCCGAAGGGAATCAGCCCTCCAGCGAGCCGTAAGTAGAAAAAGGGGATTTTTGTAATAAGGGCTTTGATAAATTTCTGTTCATGCCTTCAGTGGGTGCGTCCGGTGGGATTATTACTATCTGGAATAGTTCTGTGTTTGTGGGCATGCCTTGGTTTGTTGATTCTTTTGCAGTCGGTGTTTCTTTTGTTGCCACGCAATCCAGTGAATCATGGAATCTTGTCAATGTCTATGGGCCATGCACGGGCCAACGCAGGGTGGATTTCACCAATTGGTTGTTTGATCTGAATATCCCTAATGACGAGAACTGGTTGATCCTGGGGGACTTTAATTTCATTCGTTCTACCAGTAATCGAAACAAACCTGGTGGCGATGCTGCGGATATGTTGCTTTTTAATGAAATCATTCGAGCACAATCCTTAATTGAACTCCCGATCAAAGGAAGAACTTACACTTGGAGCAACATGCAGGATGATCCCCTTCTTGAACAGTTAGACCGGTTCTCTCTTCCACTTGTTGGACTACTTCCTTTCCACACACCATGGTCCTACCGTTGGGGAAGCCTGTGTGGTAACAATTGAATCCAAAATCCCCAAATCGAAACTTTTTCGTTTTGAGAATTTTTGGATTAACCATGGGGGTTTCTCTGAGGTGGTTGCTGCTTCTTGGTCCAAACCTTGTCACGCTCTAAACTCTGCTGCTAGGATATGCAAAAAACTTAAAACCTTGAGATATGATCTCAAGAAATGGAGCAGAGGTATTTCGAAGCTGAAAATTATGATCCAGAACAACAATGAAGCGCTAACCAGGATGGACACCCTTGAGGACAAACGACCTTTATTTGTTCAGGAGTCAAACTTCAGGCATATTTTAAAGTCACATTTGCAGAGGCTGCTCAAGTACCAGAATGAGTATTGGAGGAAAAGATGCACTGTCAGGTTCTTTAGGTTTGCAGATGAGAACACCAAGCTCTTTCAGTCTCTAGCCACCGAGAGATACATGCATAATTCTATTGCTTCGCTTCGCCAGGATAATATGGAATTTACAGACCATGCTGGCAAAGAGGGCGTGCTAATAACACATACAAGGAACGGTTGGGTTCTTCTAAACCCACTAATATGCGCTTTGACCTTTCCAGGATCATCCGGAGGATTGAGGGACTGGACCAATTATCTGCACCTTTCACTAATGATGAGATTGACGCTGTCGTTAAGGAAATGCCTGGTGACAGGGCCCCTGGCCCCGATGGATTTAATGGATGCTGTCTTAAGAGTTGCTGGCAGATCATGAAAGAGGACTTCTACAAAATGTGCCATGATTTCCATGCGGGAACTCTTGACATCACCAGCATTAGTGAGGGATACATTACTCTGATCCCCAAGATCTCCTCCCCCGAAACTGCGAATGACTACCGACCAATCACTTTGCTAAACTGTTGCCTGAAAATCATCACGAAAATGCTGGCTAATCGGCTGTAGAAAGTCATCCTTAAGACCATCCACAGGAACCAGTACGGCTTCATTAAGGGGAGGACGATCCAGGATTGTTTGGCGTGGAGTTTTGAATATATCCACCAATGTCAGGCCTCCGGAAGGGAGATAATCCTCCTCAAGCTTGACTTTGCCAAGGCCTTTGATACAATTGAACATGCTCCCATGCTCGAGATTATGAAGCATATGGGCTTCAATGACAAATGGCTACGTTGGATGGAATCGATCTTTGGGTCTGGGGTCTCGTCTGTTCTCCTTAATGGAGTTCCCGGTGGAAAATTTCATTGCAAATGTGGCATACGACAGGGTGACCCCCTCTCGGCGCTCATTTTCGTTCTTGCCGCTGACCTCCTTCAAGCTGCAATCAATGACGTGTTCGCTAGTGGGCTGATTGAGCTTCCCCTCCCCCGGGACAATGTTGATTTCCCGGTTGTGCAATATGCCGACGACACGATTTTGGTGCTGCGAGCGTGTACTGACCAAGTGACCCGTATGAAAGGCATTCTGGAGGATTATGCTGCATCCGTGGGATTGAAAATAAATTTTCACAAATCTACTCTTATCCCAGTTAACATTGACCATTAGTGTGCCAGCGGATTGGCTAGTGTTTTTGGTTGCACTGTTGGATCCCTACCATTCACCTACCTTGGCCTCCCCATGGGGACGACGAGGCCCAGTGTTTTGGATCTTATGCCGATGGTGCACGCCATTGAGAGGAAAACATCCACTACACTCTCTCTGATGTCGTCAGGAGCAAAACTAACCTTGGTAAATTCGATAGTGACATCGATGCTGATCTATGCCATGTGCACAATCAAGCTGCACCCGAAGGTGGTTGAACATTTGGATAAACTTCGCCGTTACTGTCTCTGGGCGAAAAACTCCGATGATGGGATCAAAAACACTTCCCTTGCTGCTTGGGAGCTCGTCTGCCGTCCAAAACGGTGTGGTGGCCTTGGTGTTATTGACATCAAGACACAGAATGTAGCCCTGCTTCTAAAACACCTGTTCAAGTTTTATAATCATGCGGATGTGCCCTGGGTGGAGCTAGTTTGGAACACGTACTATTCTAACAAAGTCCCTCACGTTGTTGACACTGTGGGAACTTTCTGGTGGAAAGATGTAATGCAGCTCAATGGGACTTTTCATAGCATCACCAAGGTCGTACCAGGGGATGGAGCTAGTGCTTTGTTTTGGAAGGATGTCTGGCTGGGAGGCGACGGCGGTGAGACAATCATGGAGTTGTACCCGCGGACCTTTTCCTACTGCCTAAATGAGGATGACTCTATTACTAAAGTCCTTAGTGCCACTGACCCGGCCTCGATCTTCAGTCTGCCCCTCTCAATCCAGGCTAGGGAGGAAGTCAGACAAATTCAGCTTGCTTCGGTGCATGTGGGTGTGGACGTCGGCAGCCGAGACACCTGGGACTGCACGCTCGGGCGTTACTGTTCGAGGAAGTTCTATCAGCATTGTTTCAAGGAGATCGTGGCTGATGAGGCCTTCGGCTTGCTCTGGAAAGCCAAGAGCCCCATTAAATTCAAAGTGTTTGGGTGGTTGCTTCTAGTTGATCGTCTGAACACCAGAAATATGCTTAAACGCAGGCATTTCGCGGTCGCGGGTAACAATTATGCCTGCTTGTTATGTCAAAACCCCCCTGAAGAAACCGTTGAACACTTGTTCTTCTTATGTCCCTTTAGTCAACAGTGCTGGAGCAAAGTTGGGGTGTCCTGGCCAGTCGATGGCAATAGACTGGACCTGCTGCGCGGGGGAAGAGAAGCCTAGAGACAACCCCTCTTCATGGACATCTTCCTCATGGCAGCTTGGAGCCTATGGATGGAGCGAAATAATCAGCACTTCAGAGGGGTGCAACACTCCTTCGGGGCTTGGCTTGCCAGATTCAAGTACCTCCTTGAGTTGCTGGTTCACAACTGCAAGGAGGAAATTCGCCCTTCCCTTTCCACCTACATTATAAATTTGGGTCACTAGTGTTGTTGGGTACAAAGTAGCTCATGCGGCTAGGGGGGCCGCTCTAATACCCCCGTTGTAACAACTATGTAACCGTCTATTTGTGAGTAATACAAAAGTCAGTGGGAGCCTCTCCCACTGTCGTTCACCCTCAAAAAAAGGGACATCCCTGTTTTATTTTCTGAGGATAACCGAAGTTCTTACCTTGTAGTTCGGATCTCAGCCCTTCTCAGCAGAGCTCATCTTCGGGGGATCTTCCTCCAGAGATGATGGAGAGCGAGACGCCTCCATCTGCCGCACCGTCAGGCGGGGCGGACGACCCTGAGGTGTCGCCGCGAAGGGTCTCCCCGAGTCCGGCGGGGCCGGAGAGTTCGACACCAACTGGTGTACGGCCGGAGGAGCTGAAGGATCTGCTCGAGAGGGTGTCTATCTCAGAAGATCACCGTACATTAATGAGTACGATGATTGAAAGGATTTCATCCGCTGAGAGCGGGTTGCATGAGGCCGTCAGAAGTTTACTGACGGGGTTTGAGGTACGTAAAAATGACATACCTTTTGACAG
This sequence comes from Triticum aestivum, assembly GCF_018294505.1. Classification (NCBI taxonomy): domain Eukaryota; kingdom Viridiplantae; phylum Streptophyta; class Magnoliopsida; order Poales; family Poaceae; genus Triticum; species Triticum aestivum. Next base: position 608,371,737 of record NC_057807.1, on the reverse strand, counting down.
TTTTGCACATAGAGTGCGCCCTGTATCGATAGTAGCCCCTAAGACTCGGTACGTTGTCAAAAGTGATGGCATGCCGAGGATCATAATCTCAGTGTTAAGATGTAGCCTTTCCTATTCAGGGGGCGGAGCGTTTGGTGGCCAGCCGGACTGATAGAGTTGCCGAACTGAAGCGCCAACTCGACGTTGCGGATGCGGACATCGCACTGGTCAATAAACAACTTGATGAGTCACAAGGTAGGTGGTTTCTCCACGGTCACCTGGTAAGGGAGCTGATGCCCACGCCTTACAACATGTATGCTTGATGCAGATGGTGCCGCTACTATGGAGGGCCTTTGGGCAGAGCTTGCTCGAGCCAAGGAGCAAGCCAGAAAGAGTGATGCGGCTGCCTCGAAGGCAGACAAAGAGATAAAAGCCGAAAAGGCTGCTCACTGCCGAAGCAGGGAGGAGATGGCCGGAATGGTCGTGAAGCTGAAGGATGCTACCGACCTCTATGAGGTTCTTGAAAGAGAACGCCAAGCGGAGCAAGAGGACCTGAAGAAGGCCACCGCCGAAGCCAGGGATGCCCGTTCTGCGATGAGGGCTATAAAGGAGGAGCTGCGTCAGGCCGGAGACATTGCGGCTGGAAAGCCCTTTCTGCTGCGTAGGAAATTCACGGATCCGAAGTATGCTCAGTTGGGCCAGTTGTGGGGTGCAGAGGATGCTTATCTTAATTTGGCGGCGAGTGCGGCGGATGCAGTCGTGCACTTCCGAAGCCAAAAGTATCACGAAATGGAAGAGCTTTTTTGGTCTCAATTCCATAGTCCGGAGCGTCCACTTCCGTTAACCGATCGGTTGGCTGAGAAGGCTGAGCTAAATAGGTTGTCCGGACTTGCCATGAAGGATGTCGTGGCTCATCTATGGCCGGAAAGGCCCAAGCCGAAGAGTTATTTTGGCTTAGTGCAGCAATTCCTTGATGCGGTGCCGCATATCAAGGCGATGAAGCGGTCGGCATGGATAGAGGGTGCACGGATGGCTTTCGCCCGTGTCAAAACATACTGGGCAGAGATGGATGCCACCCATGTTGCATCTCGGGATTCGGACAGGAGCCGATTATCCGCCGAGCACTATTTTGAGGAAGTCCTGCAGGGCGCTCGTTTAATAGAGTCGTAGTGCTCGAAAAACGTTATGTTCAAATGACATGTATGATTTGTAAAACCATATTTATAATATGATGACTTTTGTACTTGTGCGTTCAAGTATTGAAATATCTCCTATGCGGCCGTTAATGTATATGTATATATGACCTGAAAGATGGCAGTCTTCGGCTTCAGCCCCCACGCACATGGTGCGGGGGTGTTTGCAAAAAGGCGCATTTTCACACTTAATCCAACGTCTTGGCCTTTGAAGGAGGTGATAGCGTTGCAAACTAGGCAACTGGACTATAATGCTTTATCACTTTCACTTAGCCATAGGAGTTCGATGGTGGGGCTACTATATAGCCCCTAGGGGCACCGCGCTCTCCGAACTCGGGGTGCATGTGTGCCTGACCGGGAAACGGTCCTTCGTCAAAGCAGAGGAATTCTAAACATTCCGGTAGTCGATCGAGTGGTTGACCAGTCTCTCGCTATATCATGACAGTCAGTTTTCGGCTTTCTCTACTGAGGTGCTCGCCCGGCCGAACCGGGGCACAATCGCAGTAGTTCTCCTAGTGCCGCGTTAGCTGATAGAGCGGAACATAAGGCAGCAAAACACAGGAGCCAGGCAAACCCAACATTTGACCAAAGACATGATTCGGAGCTGATGCATATAAGGCCTAACTCGAGACGCCGAACACTCCCTGAGGTATTCGGTCTTTATGATAACGGGCAGAACAATGCCCTAAGCCCCTATTGTCCAGGTACGTGCGAAAACTTGATGCGGCCGATGCCAAAACGCCAGCCTCCTCCTCGGTTATGATAAGAAACCGGCGGATGTGTATCAACAAGAGACAGTAAAAAAGGTTTACACAGGGTCTTAATCTAAAAAGAATCATTGTAACGGGTCCCTGCTGCATGTGTGCGCCTGTGTCTCCATTGTGTTGTATCCTGGACGGGTGTAGCACGTTGTTCATTTGTAAAAAGAGAGGAACTTAGTTTGGAAAATATCGTGCGAAAAATGTATTTAAAACAGAGTATGATTTAAAGGATGAATAAAATTGAGCTTTATTGGCTCTCATTGTTCATGCGTGCAGCCCCTTGTAAAGGGGTATGCGGCTAATAAGCCCCTTGTTTATTTATACCGGATTCGCTTAACCGTGTCCGGGGTCTGAATGACCTGTTTTAGGAGCTTTGATCAGAAAAGTCGTATTAGTGTGTGGCTGTCAAGGTAGTCTCACGTTCTTCCGCAGTCGAGGGACACTCGAAGTTTCCCTTCAATGAGATGATACTGCGTGGACCGGGCATTTTAAGTGTAAGAGACGCGTAATGCTGTATTGCGTTAAAGCGGGCGAAAGCTTCACGTCCCAATAGTGCTTGATGGCTACTTTTGAATGGGGCGATATGGAAGATTAGCTTTTCGCGATGGAAGTTGTCGGATGAACCAAACACAACTTCTAGTAGTAAGGAGCCCATACAATTGGCATAAGGGCCTGGCGTCACTCCTTTAAAGGAAGTGTTGCTATGACGGATTTTGGTAGGGTCTATCCCCATTCTGCGGATGGTGTCCTGGTATACCAGGTTTATATCACTGCCGCCATCCATTAGGACTTGTGTAAATTGCAGTCCGTCGATTATAGGATCCAATATCAAAGCAGTCCATCCTGCGTTTCGAAAACTTCTGGAGTAATCCTGATGGTCGAAAGTAATTGGTTTTGACATCCAATTTCGGGACTCCTCTGGGGTGGACCGTGCGGCGCGTATTTTAGTAGGTGCCGCCCTATTTTTCCTTGTTATCACTTGAAGTGAATTTACTATTTTGATTTCTTGTGGGAAATTTTGTTTTCCGGCGCTCTACTTGTGGGGTTCGTCATCGTCCTCGCTTGGTGTGTCGAGCCCCTTGTGTTCGGCGTTAAGTCGGCCGGACTGCTTGAAGACCCAACAATCTCTGTGGGTATGGATTGCAGGCTTCCCAGGGGTACTGTGGATTTGACATATCCTGTCCAAGATTTTGTTTAGGTTGGATAGCTCGTCACTGTTGTCCTTAAGAAGCAGTGTTTTGTTGTTTGGCCGGGAGCTTTTGAACCCGGCGTTGACCGTCGTGCTCTTTGGGCCATTTTCCTTAGTCCGGCGCTGGTCTTTTCTACGTCGTGGTTTCCCATTTCCATCCCTGACCTCGGATGTACTCGGGTCGCTGGTGCTGCATCTTGCCAGCCAGCTATCTTCCCCCGCGCAAAAGCGGGTCATGAGGCTTGTTAGCGCGGCCATTGTCCTTGGCTTTTCCTGGCCGAGGTGTCTGGCGAGCCATTCGTCTCGGACGTTATGTTTAAAGGCTGCTAAGGCTTCGGCGTCCGGACAGTCGACTATTTGGTTCTTTTTGGTGAGGAACCTGTTCCAGAATTTGCGTGCTGACTCTCCGGGCTGTTGAGTCATGTGACTTAGATCGTCTGCATCCGGAGGGCGGACATAGGTCCCCTGAAAATTTGCCCGAAACGCATCCTCGAGCTCTTCCCAACTTCCAATAGTTTTTTATGGGAGGCTTTTGAGCCAATGCCGGGCTGGGCCTTTGAGCTTGAGGGGTAGGTATTTTATGGCATGGAGATCGTCTCCTCTAGCCATATGTATGTGTAGGATGTAATCCTGAATCCAGACTCCGGGGTCTGTTGTTCCGTCGTATGCCTCTATGTTTACGGGCTTGAATCCCGCTGGAAATTCGTGATCCAGTACCTTATCGGTGAAACATAGGGGGCGCCCCTGTATTTAGGTGTACCGTTATTTTCGAACACTCGACATGTTGTGTTGCTCCCTGGAGCCTTCTTTCTTGGCCCATAGATGGATTTGACCGGGCCATCCTTTTTACGAGGATCCTTATGTGGATCGTGTGCCGGCTTGTGTGCGGCGCCGCTTGCCGCTCTTTGCTTGCCATGTGGTCGTCCATCCGACCAGGCGGCCTTTTTGTTTTTTGACTGTGGGGGCTCTACGGCCTCCTCGTCAAATGCGGGCAACAGCTTGCGCTTCGGGTAGCTCTTTGCTTGGTGACTATCGCCGTATTTATCTGCGGTCTTGAGTACTTTGCTCCATCTCATTCTGAGTACGTCTTCCGCTGCTTTGAGCTTCCGCTTCTGCTTCTTCAAACTTCTTGCAGTGGAGACGAGCCTTTTGTGGAGGTTCATATGCTCCGGTGATGTGTTCGGTGTGAGATCATCTAGACTGTTGTTTTCGCCGGGGATGGGTTGCTCGTCCAATTCATCCTGTTCAGACGGTTGCTTACTGGCATGTTCGTTGTCCACTGGTTCGCCCTGCTCTATGGCTGGGTCTGTATGGGTGCCGTTGTTATCGAGGCGCGACTTCGGGCGGTGCTTGCGTCGCCGTTTTGGCTGTTTTTCGGGGGAATTATCCTTTGCCGCGTCCCGTTGTTCCTCGTTATCGCTTCCTTTTGGTGTATCCACCATGTACACATCATAAGTTGAGGTGGCTTTTCCAGTGCCCTGTGGGCGCTGGTTCTTGGTCGTCTCCGGCATCGTTGTCCATACCATCAATGTCTTCGGAGTCGAAGTCCAGCATGTCGGTTAGCTCATCGACAGTGGCTACAAAGTGGGTGGTGGGTGGGCTTTGAATTTCTTCGTCGTCCGCATCCCAACCATCCTAACCGTAGTCCGACCAGGGCTCTCCTGATAAAGAGAGATACTTTAGCGAATTCATGATGTCGCTAAAAGGCGAGTGCTGAAAGATATCCGTAGCGGTGAACTCCATGATCGGCGCCCGATCGGATTCGATTGGTAGGGGCACGGGAGGTTCGGAGTCCGGCGAGGAATCCGGCACCTCGGAGTCACGAGCTTCACAAAGGACAGGGTCGGTATTCGGCTCCATCGCCGTAGAGATAGCAGCCCCCGAGGCGGTGTCTAGCCACCCGCCCTCGATCGGCGCAGTCGGCTCCGAGTTAAGGGTCGGAGCGGACTCTCGTGCGGCCTCTAGGGACTGTCCGGCAGCAGAGCTAGATCATGCCCATCATGACAGTGCGGCGCGCACGGCTGTGGCTCAAATCCGTCGGAGATCAAGTCTCCACGCATGTCGGTTGTGAAGTTCAAACTTCCAAATCTGGTCTGATGGCCAGGGGCATAGCTTTCAATCTGCTCCAGATGGCCAAGCGAATTAGCCTGCAGTGCAAAGCCGCCAAATACAAAGATCTGTTCAGGGAGAAAAGTCTCACTCTGGACCGCATCATTGTTGATGATCGAAGGAGCCATCAGGCCTATAGGTGACGGCACAGAGGAACTCTCAATGAAAGCACCAATGTCGGTGTCAAAACCGGCGGATCTCGGGTAGGAGGTCCCGAACTGTGCGTTTAGGCGGATGGTAACAGGAGACAAGGGACACGATGTTTTTACCCAGGTTCGGGCCCTCTCGATGGAGGTAAAAGGCTACTCCTGCTTGATTGATATTGATGATATGGGTAGTACAAGAGTGGATCTACCACGAGATCAAGGAGGCTAAACCCTAGAAGCTAGCCTATGGTATGATTGTTGTTCGTCCTATGGACTAAAACCCTCCGGTTTATATAGACACCGGAGAGGGCTAGGGTTACACAGAGTCGGTTAGAATGGTAGGAGATCTACATATCCGTATTTCCAAGCTTGCCTTCCACGCCAAGGAAAGTCCCATCCGGACACGGGACGAAGTCTTCAATCTTGTATCTTCATAGTCTTGGAGTCCGGCCAATGATGATAGTTTGGCTATCCGGACACCCCCTAGTCCAGGACTCCCTCAGTCACTGAACCCGCAAGTTGATCAACAAAACATACATCAAGTAGATCACGTGAATATCCCATTGTCACCACAGATAAGCACATGCAAGACGTACATCAAGTGTTCTCAAATCCTTAAAGACCCAATCCGATAAGATAACTTCAAAGGGAAAACTCAATCCATTACAAGAGAGTAGAGGGGGAGAAACATCATAAGATCCAACTATAATAGCAAAGCTCGCGATACATCAAGATCGTGCCGAATAAAGAACTCGAGAGAGAGAGAGAGATCAAACACATAGCTACTGGTACATAACCTTAGCCCCGAGGGTGAACTACACCCTCCTTGTCATGCAGAGCACCGGGATGATGAAGATGGCCACCGGTGAGGGATCCCCCCTCCGGCAGGTTGCCGGAACAGGGTCCCGATTGGTCTTTGGTGGCTACAGAGGTTTGCAGTGGCGGAACTCCCGATCTAGGTTTCTTTCTGGAAGTTTGGGTATATATAAGAGGTACTGGCGTCGAGAACAAGTCAGGGGGTCACCGAGGCGACCACGAGATAGGGGGACGCCCAGGGAGGTAGGGCGCGCCCCCACCCTCGTGGGTGCCTCGAGACTCCTCTGGTCCATCTTCGATGCTCCGTGGGCTTCTTCTGGTCCAAAAATGATCTCCGTGAATTCAGGTCAATTGGACTCCATTTGGTTTTCCTTTTCTGTGATACTCAAAAACAAGGAAAAATTAGAAACTGGCACTGAGCTCTAGGTTAATAGGTTAGTCCCAAAAATCATATAAAATAGCATATTAAAGCCCATTAAACATCCAAAACAGATAATATAATAGCATGGAACAATCAAAAATTATAGATACGTTGGAGACATATCAATCAAGAGAAGCTTTATGAGATGAGCTACTATTATGATATACAATGATGCTAGAAAAAGAGATTGAAATTATCATTGATCAAACTTGTGCACTTGATAGCATTCCCCATCAAAAATTCTGTTTTTATCATTTACCTACTTGAGGACGAGCAGGAATTAAGCTTGGGGATGCTTGATACGTCTCCAACGTATCTATAATTTTTGATTGTTCCATGCTATTATATTATCTATCTTGGATGTTTTATATGCATTTATATGATGTTTTATATGATTTTTGGGACTAACCTACTAACCTAGAGCCTGATACGTCTCCAATGTATCTATAATTTTTGATTGTTCAATGCTATTATATTACCTGTTTTGGATGTTTATGGGCTTTATTTTATACATTATTATCATTTTTTGGACTAACCTACTAACCGGAGGCCCAGCCCGTATTGCTGTTTTTTTTGCCTATTTCAGTATTTCGAAGAAAAGGAATATCAAACCGAGTCCAAACGGAATGAAACCTTCGGAAGCGTGATTTTTGGAACGAACGTGATCCAGAGGACATGGAGTGCAAGTCAAGAAGCAGCCGAGGCGGCCACGAGAGGGTAGGGCGCGCCCCCTGTCTCCTGGGCCCCTTGGGCGGCCACCGACATACTTCTTCCACCTATATAAGCCTACATACCCCGAAAACATTCAGGGAGCAACCGAAACACAATTTCCACCACCGCAACCTTCCGTATCCGCGAGATCCCATCTTGGAGCCATTGCCGGCATTCTGTCGGAGGGGGAATCCACCACGGAGGGCTTCGACATCAACACCATAGCCCCTCCGATGAGTTGTGAGTAGTTTACCACAGACCTTCCGGTCCATAGTTATTAGCTAGTTGGCTTCTTCTCTCTTTTTTGATCTCAATACAATGTTCTCCCCCTCTGTTGTGGAGATCTATTCGATGTAATCTCTTTTTGCGGTGTGTTTGTCGAGATCCGATGAATTGTGGGTTTATATCAAGTTTATCTATGGATAATAATTGAATCTTCTCTGAATTCTTTTATATGATTGAGTTATCTTTGCAAGTCTCTTCGAATTATCGGTTTGGTTTGGCCTACTAGATTGATCTTTCTTGCCATGGGAGAAGTGCTTAGCTTTGGGTTCAATCTTGCGGTGTTCTTACCTAGTGACAGAAAGGGTTGCAAGACACGTATTGTATTGTTGCCATCGAGGACAAAAAGATGGGGTTTATATCATATTGCTTGAGTTTATCCCTCTACATCGTGTCATCTTGCTTAATGCATTACTCTGTTCTTATGAACTTAATACTCTAGATGCATGCTGGATAGCGGTCGATGTGCGGAGTAATAGTAGTAGATGCAGGCAGGAGTCGGTTTACTTGTTGCGGATGTGATGCCTATATACATGATCATGCCTAGATAATGTCATAATTATTCGCTTTTCTATCAATTGCTCGACAGTAATTTGTTCACCCACCGTAATACTTATGCTCTCGAGAGAAGCCACTAGTGAAACCTATGGCCCTCGGGTCTATCTCTTAACATATTTGCTTCCAATCTACTTTTATTTTGCATCTTTATTTTCTGCATCTATATTATAAAATACAAAAACTATATTACCTTATCATATCTCACTTTCTCAAGTGGCCGTGAAGGGATTGACAACCCCTTGATCGCGTTGGTTGCGAGTTCTTTGTTTGTTTGTGTAGGTTCGTGGGACTTGTTGAGGAGCCTCCTACTGGATTGATACCTTGGTTCTCAAAAACTGAGGGAAATACTTACGCTACTGTGTTGCATCACCCTTTCCTCTTCAAGGAAAACCAACGCAAGCTCAAGATGTAGCAAGAAGGATTTTTGGCGCCGTTGCCGGGGAGGTCTTCGCTCAAGTCAAGACATACCAAGTACCCATCACAAACTCATCTCCCTCGCCTTTACATTATTTGCCATTTGCCTCTCGTTTTCCTCTCCCCCACTTCACCCTTGCCGTTTTATTCGCCCTCTCTTTCCCAATCTCCTCTCTTTTCCGTTTGCCGTTTTATGTTTGCTTGTGTGTTGGATTACTTGCTGCCATGGCACAAGATAATACCAAATTGTGTGATTTCTTGAATACCAATAATAATGATTCCTTAGTACTCTGATTGCTCCTCTTACTGATGTTGAGTCTTGTGAAATCAATACCGATTTGCTGAATCTTGTTATGAAAGATCAATTTGTCGGCCTTCCTAGTGAAGATGCCGCTAGTCATCTAAACAACTTTGTTGATTTGTGTGATCTGCAAAAGAAGAAAGATACGGATAATGATATTCTTAAATTGAAGCTATTTCCATTTTCACTTAGAGATCGTGCTAAAGTTTGGTTTTCATGTTTGCCTAAAAATAGTATTGATTCTTGGAACAAGTGCAAAGATGCTTTTATCTCTAAGTATTTTCCTCCCGCTAAGATCATCACTCTTAGGAACGATATTATGAATTTTAAACAACTTGATCATGAGCATGTTTCCCAATCTTGGGAAAGAATGAAATTGATGATTCGCAATTGCCTTACTCATGGCTTCAATTTATGGATGATCATACAAAAATTTTATGTCGGTTTGAACTTTGCTTCTAGAAATCTTTTAGATTCGACCGCCGGAGGCACGTTTATGGAAATCACTTTAGGAGATTCTACAAAACTTCTTGATAATATTATGGCTAATTATTCTCAATGGCATACTGAACGATCCACTAGTAAAAAAAATGCATGCTATAGAAGAAATTAATGTTTTGAGTGGAAAGATGGATGAGCTTATGCGATTGTTTGCTACTAAGAGTTCTTCTATTCATCCCAATGATATGCTTTTATCTACCTTGATTGAGAATAATAATGAATCTATGGATGTGAATTTTGTTGGTAGGAATAATTTTGGAAACAATGCTTATAGAGGAAACTTTATTTCTAGACTGTTCCCTAGCAATTCCTCTAATAATTATGGAAATTCCTACAATAATTCTTATGGTAATTTTAATAAGATGCCCTCTGATTTTGAGAATAGTGTGAAAAAATTTATGATCTCTCAAAAGAATTTTAATGCTTTGCTTGAAGAAAAATTGCTCAAAGTTGATGATTTGGCTAGGAACATTGATAGACTTTCACCTGATGTTGATTCTCTCAAACTTAGATCTTCTCCTCCTAAGCATGATATCAAAGAGTCTCTAAAAGCAATGAGAATTTCCATTGAGGAGTGCAAGGAAAGAACCGCTAGATTGCGTGCTAAGAAAGATAGCTTTATAAAAGCGTGTTCTTCTAGTTTCCATGAAAATAATTATGAAGATCTTAAACTTATTAATGTGTCCCCTATTAGATCTTTGTTTTGCAATATGAAACTTGAAAATAATGGGACTGGAGATGAGTCAACTTTATTTAGAAGGCATCCCAAGAATTCAGACTTTTTAGATCTTGATGCTAAATTTGGTAAAAGTGGGATTGGAGAGGTCATGACTTTAAATAGCATTGAACCCACTATCTCGGATTTCAAGGAATTTGATTATGATAATTGTTCTTTAGAAAGTTTTATTTCCTTGTTGCAATCCGTCGTTAATTCTCCACATGCTTATAGTCAAAATAAAGCTTTTACCAAACATATTGTTGATGCCTTGATGCAATCTTTTGATGAAAAACTTAATTTGTAAGTTTCTATACCTAGAAAACTTAATGAGGAGTGGGAAGCTACTATAAAGATTAAAATTAAAGATCATGAGTGTTTTGCTTTGTGTGATTTGGGTGCTAGTGTTTCCACAATTCTGAAAACTTTATGTGATATTCTAGGTTTCCATGATCTTGATGATTGCTCTTTAAATTTGGATCTTGCGGATTCCACCATTAAAAAGCCAATAGGAAGGACCAATGATGTCCTTATTGTTGCAAATAGAAATTTGGTGCCCGTTGATTTTATCGTTCTTGATATAGATTGAAATCTTTCTTGCCCTATTATTCTTGGTAGACCTTTCATTAGAGCGATTGGTGCGATTATTGATATGAAGGAAGGGAATATCAGATTCCAATTTCCATTAAAAAGGGCATGGAGAACTTTCCAAGAAAGAAAGTCAAATTACCTTATGAATCTATCACGCGAGCTACCTATGAATCAAGTGCCAAGGATGGCACTACTTAGATCTATCTTCGCTTTTATGCCTAACTAGGGGCGTTAAACGATAGCGCTAGTTGGGAGGCAACCCAATTTTCTTTATGTTTCTTGTTTTTGTTCCTGTTTAGTAATAAATTTTCTTTCTACTTTCTGTTTAGATGTGTTTTCCTGTTTAATTTAGTGTTTGTGCCAAGTAGAACCTATAGGATAACCTATGATATGAGTTGATTTGATTCTGCTGAAAAACAGAAACTTTGCGCTCATGAGAAAAAATTCAATAAATCACAGGTACGAGCTTTTGCATTGATTCTTTTTGCTGTTGTTCAAAAAACAAATTTTTAGGACGTTCTATTTTTGTAGGATTTTTGAGGTTCCAGAAGTTTGCGTTAGTTACAGATTGCTACAGACTGTTCTGTTTTTGACAGATTCTGTTTTTCGTGTGTTGTTTGCTTATTTTGATGCATCTATGGCTAGTATGTAAGGGTATGAACCATAGAGAACTTGGAATACAGTAGTTTTAACACCAATATAAATAAAGAATGAGTTCATCACAGTACCTTATGTGGTGGTTTTGTTTTCTTTCACTAATGGAGCTTATGAGATTTCCTGTTGAGTTTTGTGTTGTGAAGTTTTCAAGTTTTGGGTAAAGATTTGATGGACTATGGAATAAAGGGTGGAAAAATCCTAAGATTGGGGATTCCCAAGGCACCCCAAGATATTCAAGAATAGCCAAAAGCCTAAGCTTGGGGATGCCCCCGGAAGGCATCCCCTCTTTCGTCTTTGTTCATTGGTAACTTTACTTGGAGCTATATTTTTATTTGCTACATGATATGTGTTTTGCTTGGAGCGTCGTGTATTATATTAGTCTTTGCTTGTTAGTTTACCACAATCATATTTGCTGTAACACACCTTTTGGGAGAAGCCTCTTTGATTGAAATTTATTAGAATACTCTATGTGCTTCACTTATATCTTTTGAGCTAGATAGTTTTTGCTCTAGTTCTTCACTTATATCTTTTAGAGCACGGTGGTGGATTAATTTTGAAGAAATTGTTTATCTCTCATGCTTCACTTATATTATTTTGAGAGTCTTTTAGAACAGCATGGTATTTGCTATGTTTATAAATTGGTCCTAGAATGATGAGCATCCAAGTTAGGTATAATAAAAACTATCATAGGAAGTGAATTTGATGCTATGATCAACCTGATACTTGATGATTGTTTTGAGATAGGGAGGTAGTGATATTAAAGTCATGCTAGTTGGGTGATTATGAATTTAAAGAATGCTTGTGTTGAAGTTAGCAAGTCCCGTAGCATGCACATATGGTTAAAGTTGTGTAACAAATTTGAAGCATGAAGTGTACCTGGCTTGTGCATCCTTATGAGTGGCGGCTGGGGACGAGCGATGGTCTTTTCCTACCAATCTATCCCCCTAGGAGCATGCATGTAGTGCTTGGTTTTTGATGACTTCTAAATTTTTTCAATAAGTATATGAGTTCTTATGACTAATGTTGAGTCCATGGATTATACGCACTTTTACCTTTCCATCATTACTAGCCTCTTCAGTACCGTGCATTGCCCTTTCTCACCTTGAGAGTTGGTGCAAACTTCGCCGGTGCATCCAAACCCCGTGATATGATACGCTCTATCACACATAAACCTCCCTATATCTTCCTCAAAATAGCCACTATACTTACCTATTTATGGCATTTCCATAGCCATTCCGAGATATATTGTCATGCAACTTTCCACCGTTCCTTTCATCATCATCATGACATACATTACTTTTGTCATATTGCCATAGCATGATCATGTAGTTTACATCGTATTTGTGGCAAAGCCACCATGCATAATTTTTATACATGTCACTCTTGACTCATTGCACCATCCCGGTACACCGCCGGAGGCATTCATATAGAGTCATATCTTGTTCTAGTTTCAAGTTGTAATTCATGTGTTGTAATCAATAAAAGTGTGATGATCATCATTATTAGAGCATTGCCCAAAAGAAAAAAAGGAAAGGCCAAAAAGAAAAAAAAAGGCCAAAAGACAAAAAAAAGAAAAAGAAAAAAAAGAAAAGAAAAAAAGGAAAAGAAAAAAAGAAAAGAAAAAAAAGAAAAAAAATAAATAAAAGGGCAATGCTACTATCTCTTTTCCACACTTGTGCTTCAAAGTAGCACCTTGTTCTTTATTGAGTCTCATATATTGTGCTTCAAAGTAGCACCATGTTTTTCATGTAGAAAGTCTCATAGGTTGTCACTTTCATATACTAGTGGGAATTTTTCATTATAGAACTTGGCTTGTATATTCCTATGATGGGCTTCCTCAAATGCCCTAGGTCTTCGTGAGCAAGCAAGTTGGATGCACACCCACTAGTTTTCTTTTGTTGAGCTTTCATTCATTTATAGCTCTAGTGCATATGTTGCATGGCAATTCCTACTCCTAATGTTGACATCAATTGATGGGCATTCCCATAGCCCGTTGATTATCCTCGTCAATGTGAGACTTTCTCCTTTTTTTGTCTTCTGCACACAATCCCCAATCATTATTCTATTCCACCCATAGTACTATATCCATGGCTCACGCTCATGTATTGCGTGAAGGTTGAAAAAGTTTGAGATTATTTAAGTACGAAACAATTGCTTGGCTTGTCATCGGGGGTATAGAAGTTGGGAACATCTTTGTGTGACGAAAATGAAGCATAGCCTAACTATATGATTTTGTAGGGATGAACTTTCTTTAGCCATGTTATTTTGAGAAGACATGATTGCCTTTATTAGTATGCTTGAAGTATTACTATTTCTTTTGTCAATATGAACTTTTATCTTGAATCATTTGGATATGAACATTCATGCCACAATAAAGAAAATTACATTGAGAATTATGCTAGGTAGCATTCCACATCAAAAATTCTGTTTTATCATTTACCTACTCGAGGACGAGCAGGAATTAAGCTTGTGGATGCTTGATACGTCTCCAACGTATCTATACTTTTTGATTGTTCCATGCTATTATATTACCTGTTTTGGATGTTTATGGGCTTTATTTTTGGGACTAACCTACTAACCGGAGGCCCAACCCGTATTGCTGTTTTTTTGCCTATTTCAGTATTTCGAAGAAAAGGAATATCAAACGGAGTCCAAACGGAATGAAACCTTCGGAAGCTTGATTTTTGGAACGAACGTGATCCAGAGAAGTTGGAGTGCAAGTCAAGAAGCAGCCGAGGCGGCCACGAGAGGGTAGGGCGCCCCCCTATCTTGTGGGCCCCTCGGGCGGCCACTGATGTACTTCTTCCTCCTATATAAGCCTACATACCCCGATAACATCCAGGGAGCAACTGAAACACAATTTTCACCACCGTAACCTTCTGTATCCGCGAGATCCCATCGTGGCGCCGTCACCGGCGTTCTGCCGGAGGGGGAATCCACCACGGAGGGCTTCTACATCAACACCATAGCCCCTCCGATGAGTTTTTTTTGCCTATTTCAGTATTTCGAAGAAAAGGAATATCAAACGGAGTCCAAACGGAATGAAACCTTCGGAAGCGTGATTTTTGGAACGAACGTGATCCAGAGGACATGGAGTGCAAGTCAAGAAGCAACCGAGGTGGCCACGAGAGGGTAGGGCGCGCCCCCTGTCTCCTGGGCCCCTTGGGCGGCCACCGACATACTTCTTCCACCTATATAAGCCTACATACCCCGAAAACATTCAGGGAGCAACCGAAACACAATTTCCACCACCGCAACCTTCTGTATCCGCGAGATCCCATCTTGGAGCCATTGCCGGCATTCTGTCGGAGGGGGAATCCACCACGGAGGGCTTCGACATCAACACCATAGCCCCTCCGATGAGTTGTGAGTAGTTTACCACAGACCTTCGGGTCCATAGTTATTAGCTAGTTGGCTTCTTCTCTCTTTTTGGATCTCAATACAATGTTCTCCCCCTCTGTTGTGGAGATCTATTCGATGTAATCTCTTTTTGCAGTGTGTTTGTCGAGATCCGATGAATTGTGGGTTTATGATCAAGTTTATCTATGGATAATAATTGAATCTTCTTTGAATTCTTTTATATGATTGAGTTATCTTTGCAAGTCTCTTGGAATTATCGGTTTGGTTTGGCCTACAAGATTGATCTTTCTTGCCATGGGAGAAGTGCTTAGCTTTGGGTTCAATCTTGCGGTGTTCTTACCGAGTGACAGAAAGGGTTGCAAGACACGTATTGTATTGTTGCCATCGAGGATAAAAAGATGGGGTTTATATCATATTGATTGAGTTTATCCCTCTACATCATGTTGATAACCCACAAGTATAGGGGATCGCAACAGTTTTCGAGGGTAGAGTATTCAACCCAAATTTATTGATTCGACACAAGGGGAGCCAAAGAATATTCTCAAGTATTAGCAGCTGAGTTGTCAATTCAACGACACCTGGAAACTTAGTATCTGCAGCAAAGTGTTTAGTAGCAAAGTAATATGATAGTGGTGGTAACAGTAACAAAAGTAAAGACAGCAAAAATAACGTTTTTGGTATTTTGTAGTGATTGTAACAGTAGCAACGGGAAAGTAAATAAGCGAGAACCAGTATATGGAAAACTCGTAGGCACCGGATCAGTGATGGATAATTATGTCGGATGTGGTTCATCATGTAACAGTCATAACATAGTGTGACACAGAACTAGCTCCAGTTCATCAATGTAATGTAGGCATGTTTTCCGAATATAGTCATACGTGCTTATGGAAAAGAACTTGCATGACATCTTTTGTCCTACCCTCCCGTGGCAGCGGGGTCCTATTGGAAACTAAGGGATATTAAGGCATCCTTTTAATAGATAACCGGAACAAAGCATTAGCACATAGTGAATACATGAACTCCTCAAACTAAGGTCATCACCGGGTGTGGTTCCGATTATTGTCACTTTGGGGTTGCCAGATCATAACACATAGTAGGTGACTATAGACTTGCAAGATAGGATCAAGAACTCACATATATTCATGAAAACATAATAGGTTCAGATCTGAAATCATGGCACTCGGGCCCTAGTGACAAGCATTAAGCATAGGAAAGTCATAGCAATATCAATCTCAGAACATAGTGGATACTAGGGATCAAACCCTAACAAAGCTAACTCGATTACATGATAAATCTCATCCAACCCATCACCGTCCAGCAAGCCTACGATGGAATTACTCACGCACGGCGGTGAGCGTCATGAAATTGGTGATGGAGGATGGTTGATGATGACGACGATGATGAATCCCCCTCTCCGGAGCCCCGAACGGACTCCGGATCAGCCCTCCCGAGATAGATTAGGGCTTGGCGGCGGCTCCGTATCGTAAAACGCGATGATTTCTTCTCTCTGATTTTTTTCTCCCCGAAAGCCAATATATGGAGTTGGAGTTGGCGTCGGAGGGCCACCAGGGGGCCCACGAGGTAGGGGGGTGTGCCCTAGGGGGGGCGCCCCCACCCTCGTGGACAGGGTGTGGCCCCCCTGGTCTTCATCTTTGGCGAGGATTTTTTATTATTTATTCTAAGATATTCCGTGGAGTTTCAGGTCATTCTCAGAACTTTTATTTTGTGCACAAAAACAACATCATGGCAATTCTGCTGAAAACAACGTCAGTCCGGGTTAGTTCCATTGAAATCATACAAGTTAGAGTCCAAAACAAGGGCAAAAGTGTTTGGAAAAGTAGATACGACGAAGACGTATCAACTCCCCCAAGCTTAAATCCTTGCTTGTCCTCAAGCAATTCAGTTGACAAACTGAAAGAGAAAAAGAAAAACTTTTACAAACTCTGTTTGCTCTTGTTGTTGTAACATGAAATGCCAACATTCAAGTTTCAGCAAATATTATGAACTAACCATACTAACAATAACACAAAGGTCTCATAATTACTCATATCAATAGCATAATCAGCTAGCGAGCTATAATAACAAAAACTCGGATGACAACACTTTCTCAAAATAATCATAACATGATATAACAAAATGGTATCTCGCTAGCCCTTTCTGAGACCGCAAAACATAAATGCAGAGCACCTTTAAAGATCAAGGACAAACTAAACACTGTAATTCATGGTAAAAGAGATCAAATCAAGTCATACCCAATGTAAACCAATTATAATGAATGCAAACGACAGTGTGCTCTCAAGCGGGTGCTTTTTAATAAGAAGGATGATGACTCAACACAAAAGTAAATAGACGGGATTAGTGTGGAACCTAAATAAGTGTTATTTGGTGTTTGCGTTGAGCATGAATATGATTTGATCATGTTTATTGCAATACAGTTATTCATTTAAGTTAGAGAATAATTGTTGTTCTGTTTACATGAATAAAACCTTATATGGTTACACACCCAATGAAAATGGTTCGTTGGATCTCGATCGAAGTGATACACATATT
The DNA here is from genome assembly GCF_018294505.1 of Triticum aestivum. Classification (NCBI taxonomy): domain Eukaryota; kingdom Viridiplantae; phylum Streptophyta; class Magnoliopsida; order Poales; family Poaceae; genus Triticum; species Triticum aestivum. The sequence goes on along the minus strand of NC_057807.1, from coordinate 608,354,483 downwards.
CATAATATTGAAGCCAAAAGATGCAAAGTCAATAATGATAGTGCAGCTTATTTGTGGCACTACCGTTTAGGTCATATTGGTGTAAAGCCTATGAAGAAAATCCATGCTGATGGGCTTTTTGAATCACTTGATGCTTGCGAACCATGCCTCTTGGGCAAGATGACTAAAACGTTGTTCTCCGGAACAATGGAGCGAGCAACAGATTTGTTGGAAATCATACATACTGATGTATGTGGTCCGATGAATATTGACGCTCATGGCGGGCATCGTTATTTTCTAACCTTCACAAATGATTTGAGCAGATATGGGTATATCTACTTGATGAAACACAAGTCTGAAACAGTTGAAAAGTTCAAAGAATTTCAGAGTGAAGTGAAGAATCATTGTAACAAGAAAATAAAGTTTCTACGATCTGATCGCAGAGACGAATATTTGAGTTACGAGTTTGGCCCTCAATTAAAACAATGTGGAATAGTTACACAAACTCATGCCACCTGGAACACCACAGCATAATGGTGTGTCCGAACGTCATAACCGTACTTTATTGGATATAGTGCAATCTATGATGTCTCTTACCGATTTACCACTATTGTTTTGGGGTTATGCATTAGAGATAGTTGCATTCTTGTTAAATAGGGCACCATCTAAATCCGTTGAGACGACACATTATGAACTGTGGTTTAGCAAGAAACCGAAGCTGTCATTTCTTAAAATTTGGGGTTGCGATGCTTATGTGAAAATGTTTCAACCTAATAAGCTCGAACCCAAATTGGAGAAGTGCGTCTTCATAGGATACCCAAAAAGAAACTGTTGGGTACACCTTCTATCACAGATCCGAAGGCAAAATCTTTGTTGCTAAAATTGATCCTTTCTAAGAAGGAGTTTCTCTCGAAAGAATTGAGTGGGAGGAAAGTAGAACTTGATGAGGTAATTGTACCTTCTCCCGAATTGGAAAGTAGGTCATCACAGAAATCTGTTCCAGTGATTCCTACACCAATTAGTGAGGAAGTTCATGATGATAATCATGAAAGTTAGGATCAAGTTACTACAGAACTTCATAGATCAACCAGAGCACGATCCGCACCAAAGTGGTACGGTAATCCTATACTGGTAGTCATGTTACTAGACCATGATGAACTTACGAACTATGAGGAAGCGATGATGAGCCTAGATTCTGCAAAATGGCTTAGGCCATGAAATCTGAGATGGGATCCATGTATGAGAACAAAGTATGGACTTTGGTTGACTTGCCCGATGATTGGTAAGCCATAGAGAATAAAATGGATCTTCAAGAGGAAGACGGACGTTGATGCTAGTTTTACTATCTACAAATCTCGAATTGTCGCAAAAGGTTTTTGACAAGTTCAATGTGTTGAATACGATGAGCTTTTCTCAATCGTATCGATGCTTAAGTCTGTCCGAATCATGTTAGCAATTGCCACATTTTATGAAATTTGGCAAATGGATGTCAAAACTGCATTCCTTAATGGATTTACTAAAGAAGAGTTGTATATGATGCAACCAGAAGGTTTTGTCGATCCTAAAGGTGCTAAAAAAGTTTGCAGAGCTCCAGCAATCCATCTATGGACTGGTGCAAGCATCTCGGAGTTGGAATATATGCTTTGATGAGTTGATCAAAGCATAAGGTTTTATACAGACTTGCGGTGAAGCCTGCATTTACAAGAAAGTGAGTGGGAGCACTACAACCTTTCTGATATGTATATGTGAATGACATATTGTTGATTGGAAATGATGTAGAATTTTCTGGAAAGCATAAAAGAGTGTTTGAAAGGAGTTTTTCAAAAGAAAGACCTCAGTGAAGCTGCTTACATATTGAGCATCAAGATCTATAGAGATAGATCAAGACGCTTGATAAGTTTTTTCAATGAGTACATACCTTGACAAGATTTTGAAGTAGTTCAAAATGGAACAGTCGAAGAAAGAGTTCTTGCCTGTGTTACAAGGTGTGAAATTGAGTAAGACTCAAAGCCCGATCACGGCAGAAGATAGAAAGAGAATGAAAGTCATTCCCTATGCCTCGGCCATAGGTTCTATAAAGTACGCCATGTTGTGTACTAGATCTATTGTATACCCTACACTGATTTTGGCAAGGGAGTACAATAGTGATCTAGGATTAGATCACTGAACAACGGTCAAAATTATACTTAGTGGAATAAGGATATGTTTCTCGATTATTGAGGTGACAAAAGGTTCGTCGTAAATAGTTACGTCGATGCAAGCTTTGACACCGATCCGGATGACTCTAAGTCACAATCCGGACACATATTGAAAGTGGGAGAAATTAGCTAGAGTAGCTCCATGCAGAGCATTGTAGACATAGAAATTTGCAAAATACAAACGGATCTGAATGTGGCGGACCTATTGACTAAATTTCTCTCACAAGCAAAACATGATCACACCTTAGTACTCTTTGGGTGTTAATCACATAGCGATGTGAACTAGATTATTGAGTCTAGTAAACCCTTTGGGTGTTGGTTACATGATGATGTGATATATGGGTGTTAATCACATGGTGATGTGAACTATTGATGTTAAATCACATGGCGATGTGATCTAGATTATTGATTGTAGTGCAAGTGGGAGACTGAAGGAAATATGCCCTAGAGGCAATAATAAAGTTATTATTTATTTCCTTATTTTCATGATAAATGTTTATTATTCATGCTAGAATTGTATTAACCGGAAACTTAGTACATATGTGAATACATAGACAAACATAGTGTCACTAGTATGCCTCAGTTGACTAGCTTGTTGGATCAAAGATGGTTAAGTTTCCTAGCCATAGAGATGAGTTGCCATTTGATTAATGGGATCACATCATTAGGAGAATGATGTGATTGACTTGACCCATTCCGTTAGCTTAGCACTTAATCATTTAGTATTCTGCAATTGCTTTCTTCATGACTTATACATGTTCCTATGACTATGAGATTAAGCAACTCCCGTTTACCGGAGGAACACTTGCTGTGCTACCAAACGTCACAATGTAACTGGGTGATTATAAAGGTTCTCTACAGGTGTCTCCGAAGGTACTTGTTGGGTTGGCGTAGTTCGAGATTAGGATTTGTCACTCCGATTGTCGGAGAGGTATCTCTGGACCCACTCGGTAATGCACATCACTATAAGCCTTGCAAGCATTGTAACTAATGAGTTAGTTGCGAGAAGATGTATTACGGAACGAGTAAAGAGACTTGCCAGTAGCGAGATTGAACTAGGTATTGAGATACCGAATGCACAAGTGCTCCCTGGGTGATTTTGGTAATTAATGTCAACATATCTCTTGTTGGACTAATGCTTTTACCTAGTATGTTTCAGATAAGTTCAACAATGGTGTGGCATGGACTAGAGGATGTGGAACCCCTTCAAGATGCTAAGGACAAAGGATTGGCTCAAGCTAAAGCACAAGACTCTACATTTTACTTTTAGTGATCCAAGTTCACATTGAGTCTATAGGAAAAGCCAATACTATCAAGAGGGGATGAGGTGTTGCTTAATGGCTTGCTTGCTCAAAGTGCTTAGTGATATGCTCCAAAGCCCTCAACTACTTTATCCACATATGTCCCAAACCAAAAGTCAAACTCGGCCCTACCGAATATTTCTATCCGGCGCACCGAGTTCTCATGACATAGCCACTGCCACAAAACCCGACAACAACCACAACATCATCGGTACCAAATGGGTGTTTCACAACAAGCAAGATGAAGATGGACAAGTAGTTCGCAACAAAGCACGTCTCGTCGCCCAAGGCTACACTCAAGTCGAAGGTATGGACTATGGTGAGACATATGCCCCTGTTGCTAGACTTGAGTCCATTCGCATCTTACTTGCCTATGCTAATCACCATGATATCACCCTGTACCAAATGGACATTAAAAGTGCTTTTCTAAATGGTGAAATAGAGGAGGAAGTTTATGTTAAGCAACCTCCCGGCTTTGTCAATCCTAAGAAACCTAATCATGTTTACAAACTTCACAAAGCCCTTTATGCTCTTAAACAAGCTCCTAGAGCGTGGTATAAATGCTTGACCAAGTTCCTTATTGAAAAAGGCTTTGAAATTGGAAATTTGATTCTATTCTTTTTACTAAAAGGGTTAATGGAGAACTATTTGTGTGCCAAATCTATGTTGATGATATTATATTTGGTTCGACTAACCCTCACTTTAGTGAGAAGTTTGGAAAGCTAATGTAAGAGAAGTTTGAGATGTCAATGATGAGTGAACTCAAATTCTTTCTTCGTTTGCAAATCAAGCAAACTAAGGAAGGTACATTTGATTCTCAAACGAAGTACACCAATGACTTATTCAAGAAGTTCAATATGCAAGAATGCAAAGGTATGACTACACCCATACCTACTAGTGGACATCTTGATTTGACCAAATATGGTGAACCAGTTGATCAAAAGGTTTACCGCTCCATGATTGGTTCATTGTTATATCTATGTGCTTCACGTCCTGATATTATGCTAAGTGTGTGCATGTGTGCACGATATCAAGCCACCCCTAAAGAATGTCATCTTAAGGCTGTGAAAAAGATAGTGAGATACTTAATCCATACACCAAATTTTGACATTTGGTATCCTAAGAGGGCCTCTTTCAATCTTGTTGGCTACTCCGACTCGGACTATGCCGGTGATAAGGTTGATAGAAAGTCCACTTCGAGTACTTGTCAATTCTTGGTAGATCTCTTGTGTCTTGGTCTTCCAAGAAACAAAACTCGGTATCCTTATCCACCGCCGAAGCGGAATACATTGCCGTTGGTTCATGTTGTGCTCAATTACTTTGGATGACCCAAACTCTTAAAGATTATGGGATATATGTGAAACATGTACCGTTGCTTTGTGACAAAGAAAGTGCTATCAATATTGCTCACAATCCCGTGCAACACTCTCGAACTAAGCATATTGAAGTTCGTCATCATTTCATTGGAGATCACGTTGCTAAGGGCGACATTACACTACTAGGAAAAGGCATGCTAGTGGCGCACCGAATTTGCCTTCTAATGGCGCACTATTGGTGCGCCATTGGCATCACGCCATTAGAATTAAATTCTAATGGCGCACTACTGGTGCGCCATTAGTATCTGGTGTTCTAATGGCGCACCGCGTAGTGCGCCATTAGTATAGCATGCAGTGCACCATTAGAATGCCTCCCAGGGGCCATATGTACAAATGTGCTTTGGCATTCTAATGGCGCACCAACAGCTAATGCGCCATTAGTGTGATGATCACAGTGCGCCATTAGTGTCTTGTGTGGTGTGCCATTAGTATGAATATTAGGTTTTATTTTTTTTTGCTTTTCTGATTTTTGCACAGGTTACAAAATATATTATTGCATAGAATATAGACAGCAGCACACAGCAACATCAGATTCATCAAATACAATAGAAGATTAGTCTCCGAATACAATTCATCATATTAGTCTCCGGATTCAAAAGACCGGACAAAGATAAAACATTACAAGTCTCAAGACCGCGAGTATCGAGTTTGCCTTCACATTACAAGTCGATATCGATCATCTAAACTACCATCACATAGAAGAGAGCTGTGGTCATCACGATGAGCATCATCGCGATCAAACTGGTCTTCATCCGGTTCCTCCAACGCTCCCTCCTCTCTCCCGCTAGATAGCGGGCGTATCTAGATTCGGCCTCCGCCCTAGTGGTGTACCCTTTGTAACTGTTACCGCTGAAACGGTGAACCTGTCTCCGACACTCCTCCCAGTCATCGTAGACTCCGGGAACCTTACCCTTGTACACGACATACGACGGCATCTCTATGCACAAGCCAAACAACAGACAATACATAAGCAATGTGTAAGTATGCAACAAAAGGATCGGAAGAGAAAAGCAAGACATTAATAGCACGATTCATGGTCCTACTAATAAATAGCATCGATTACATCTAAGTTGAACAACCGTCCAAACCAAAGAGACATCCAAATTCATTAAAGTTTAATTACAACATGAGCCAATCAATGTTTCAGAACTACACATCACTACTTTCGACTCAACTCATCGGACAGGAGCGTGGGTGAAGCCGCCGTCTGTCGTGATGGTCATGAAATCATGGTCGTTGTCACCCTGCATTTGTAGCGTTTCATCTATCTCACTGTTGGACGGTTGATATCTGAGGAAGAACTGCCCCGCGGTATGAAGGACATCTTGATGGATGATGTCCGCAAACTCCGACTGGATGCGAGAGAATTCTTGTCTGAGGTCCGCGTCCTGGACTGCCGACAAGCTCGCGGCCCAATCTTTGAGATTATCTGGTAGCAGAAGGTGATGATGGTCCCTTACGATCGCCCGCATGTGATGGAGGGCGTAGTAGGCATCCTTCTGACCGCCAGGCGGCTGCTTGACGCAGCAGAACTTCGTATTGTGTGAGAAGATGTGCTTGCCGTACTTACGAACTGGCCTGGTGAAGGTGCCTCCAGATTGGGCGTAGCCGGGGAGAACATCATCAAGAACTTTCTTCACATTTGTGTAGTCTATCATGGAGTTACGGTTCGGGTCGAAATACGTGGCCATGGAATATTTCGGGCTTAAGAGGATGAGTGTGCAATGTGTGTCACTGCACAGAACACGGAATGTTAGAAAAAAAAGAATGATCGAAATCTAAGAAATCATATGTTACGGGGCGGTTAAGGGATGACTTACTCGGGAAAGTAAGGCACAAGGAAGTTATCCTTATCTGCGTTTGCCAGAATGACGCCTTCGAGGTGTGAACTCGCAATTTGGCGGTCCCCAGCGCTGCTCAATTGCTTGGCACACATGTAGAAGGGGTCGACTATCACGATGTCCGGGGTATTGTCTCTAATGATCCGCATCTGCATGCTCAGCGAAAACAGCCGAACGAAGGTGTAGTGCAACAGATGAAGGTTAAACATAGCAAAGATGTCATCAAACCGCAGGACGATCATACCCCCGATGTCGCCATCCACAAAGCCCTTGCTCTCTGGCACCTTGGCCACAAAAACCGGGTATGCCACATCCTTCTCTCTGAGATGCCGCTTCTCCAAAATCAGAACACTGTCGTGCAGACTCCGCATAGCACCGGTTGCAGCATTCAGCATATTTGGCGGTAGCATCGCCCTACCCGCCACATGCACCCTCCTCGAGATATCCTTAGGTGAAGGTGGCCCGTCCTGAGCACGGATCGAACTCGGTGCCGGCTGGCTCGCACCGGCGCCCTTGTTAGTCTTTCGTTTCCGGCCCTTCTTCTTGATCTCCTGTAATGGGACCGAGTTATGCTCACAGACCGCCTTCTTCAGCGTGTTGGGGCTGATAATATTTCGCGCCTCAGCTATCTGAGGCTCGGTGAAGGCGGGAGCTGGAGGCGTGTCCTGAGAACTGAACGCCAGACGACACTTGTTGCAATTGGATTTCTCCGCCGTACCAGCTAGATCGCGGTGGTCTTGGTTGGGTTCTTGAGAAAGAGGCCCGCAGAACTCGTCAGCGTACCCATGTTCGGCAAAGTACTTATCAACTTTGGTAAATGTACCGTCGTCGTTGTCGTCGCCGTCCGGATCCTGTGCCATAGGGCTGTCCGGATCCTGTGCCATAGGGATGTCCGCAGGTCTGGTAGCGTTGCGGCGTTCTTGCCATGGCTTGGCGCCGGCACGACTGGCGGTCTTGTCTGTGGGGTGGTGTCCCCCGCCCCCAAACGAATCTGGCTCTTCGGCCAGAGCAGGGGCCAGTTTATGCAGGTGCCGAGGGTCATCTCATCTTCTTCGTCGGCCCAGCGGGTCGAATCGGAGGTAATAGCTCGTCGCAGCCTGGCAGCACCCGGACCACTTAAACCCTATACATTGTGGTTGGCATCCGATTACCGTGGAACATGGGGTTGCCCGGTTGAACGATTCTGCCCTTGGCGACATCGACCAACTCGGCGCCCACGAAGTGCAGAAGAGTGCAAGGAACGTCGGCGGTGCCCTGGAAAAACATGTATAGGGCGTCAGGGATGCCCAGTCAAAGGCAAGGAGATGAAGTCATCGGCCGAGAGGCTTAGTTACCGTGATGCTGTCGAGCTCGGCTAATGTCGAGGCACCGCCAACGGCGGGCGTGCAACTGACGGAGGGGGCGCTTGCTGGCGAGGTGCCGGTCGGCGTACACCCGGGTGCATTAAGCTCCAATGCCCGTGCCGGTGCCGGAGACACGAATACCGCCTCCGCCGGAGACACCAATGGTGCCGCCGCCGGAGACACCAATGGCGCCGCCGCCGGAGACACCAATGGCGCCGCCGCCGGAGACACCAATGGCGCCGCCGCCGGAGACACCAATGGCGCCGCCGCCGGAGACACCAATGGCGCCGCCGCCGGAGACACCAATGGCGCCGCCGCCGGAGACACCAATGGCGCCGCCGCCGGAGACACCAATGGTGCCGCCGCCGCGCTGTGCGAGTTGCTGGCCGTGAAGCTGGGAACCGGGGGAGGCCCCTTTTGGCCGCCCGCAATCCACGTCGTCAGCCCATGAATCAACGTAGGCACCATGGTGTTGAGTGTCGTTCCAAGTTGTTGTTGCACTTGCTCATGGACAAGCTCCGGAATCCGCGCCACTTGTGCCTTGAGTTCTTCAACCTCGCGCATCTGGCTTTCCGAGCTGGTCTTTTTCTCCTTCCGCACACCAGCGGTATAGTATGACCCCCATTTTGTGGACAAGCCTTTGCCGGCCACACGACCAGCTGACGTCGGCTTATCGAGCTTATCCTTCTTTTTCATTATGTTCAACGCCCTATTTAAAGGGGTGTCGAAAGGGGAGCTCTTAGACGACCCCGCGCTACTGCTTTCATTGTCCTGCGAAAGGAACATGAACCATTTAGAAATATTGGGGATTAATTAGAGTGCAACCATATGGAGCTAATTACGCGGGGGTGTATGCCTTACCAGAACAAGCTCAAGCGCCCTGGTCTTCGGATCCGTGGTAAGCTCCTTTGTTATCGGGTCCTCCTTGTACCGGGCCCTGACATAGTTCCTGGTCTGCTTGTCACCGCTGTATTTCTCGAAGCGGGGCGGTAGGCCTTGCTCGGCATGCTCCGCGTCCTCCTTGTCCCATATAGGCTCCGCCACTCTATAACCGCCGGGACCGAGTTTGTGTTCCCCTAAGTTCAACTCCCGCATTTCTTTCCCCCACTGACTTGATTCGGAGGTTGCGGGGCTCTGGCACTTGATCTTGAACTCCTTGTACTCATCTTCGCTCATCAAAGGATATTTCGCCTTGATCTTGTCATAACTATCACCTTTATCAATCATTCTCTTCACCGCGCTTCTCCAAGTAGACATGGCCGTGCTCATCTTCGTGAGGGCGGCATTGTTCACTTTATTCCCTGAGAGGCGTGTGTTTTCAAATTCGGCGGGGAACTTGTATCGTTCGTGTGGCTTCCTGAAGAGGAGGTTGCACAAATTCCCTCGGTCCTTATGCCTAAGGTTCTCGGTGTTGATCGAGACGGTGCTCCGGAGAATGCACCCGAGCTGAACCGAGTACCCCTTGACTATATGTTTGGGCTCCGTTGGATTCCCGTCGGAGTCCACTTGAGTGAATTCCTCCTTGACGGTGCGGAGCGCATTCGGGCGCCGGTCCTTCCTTTGCTTCTTCGGTTGGCTGCCATTTGTGTCTGCGCCGCCACCATCTATGTGTGCGCCGCCATCATCAGTGGTGGCATCCTCGGCGGCACCATCAGTGGTGTCATCCCCGACGCCACTAGGGGTTGTGTAATCAGGATCGGTGTCTTCCGCGGCATCATCACAGCGGTGAGGTTGTTCCTCCATCTCTTGGGACAGCTCCCAGAATTGCTTGCCGCCCGAACCACCGGCCTCATCGTTGTGGGCCATGTTTCTCTCTAAATAGGAAAAAAGTTTGGTCAAAAAGATGGTTATTGTCAAGGAACAAGATCATGGTCTCATGATTTAGGGTTTGTCGACACCGAGGCACCCTAAAAGCCTAAGCTTTCATCATTTAGGTTCTCATCGACACCGAGGCATCCGGGGCAACCAAGTTAAGTTTTCATCATTTAGGGTTTATCGATGCCGAGGCACCCTAGGTTGGGCCTAATCTTGGCTCTATTGCCACCTATGTTGGGTTTATCATCTAGGGTTTATCGATGCTAAGGATAATTCTAAGTTGGGCCTAATCACTTGGCTCTATTGCCACCTATGATTTAATGCAGCAAGAATGGCAGGGCAGTTGATCCTACTTAACTAAGTACTAAGATAGCCCGGCCCATGCATTAGTCGCAAGTACCCCATATGTCCTATTTTTAGCAAAGTCATGCTAAAATTCACGGAAAATTTCAGCATGACCTTTGCTGAAAATAGGACATATGGAGTACCCGAATTTGCCGGAACGGAAGTTAATCGACATTCCGGCAAACTCAAGGGCCTCTCGGGGTACCTGCAAATTCATCACGACACGATGGTCGGAGACAAAACCCAGCCACAGACCATATGGTCCTCTGCTTTCATATGGACAAAAATCAGCTCAACTTATGTGAGCTTCCATTCCAGATATAATATGTCTCCCAACAAAAAATCATCAATAGTTTAGAAAGTCTGTACAAACACAGAAAGAATGACAAATGTATTTTTACAGATCATGGCTCAGAGTCATAAACATCTATGGACCAAATATAGTAATGGATACAGCAGATTAGTCTTATGATTTTACTTGTTCGGTATAAAATAGCTTATGCTTTCCTTACAGTACATGTCCACATTTGATATGTCCTTTTTGTCTGTCCTGCTTTTTGAATCAACCGTATCGAGCAATACTATGGAATTAGTCAAATAATTGTGCATGTTTTGACAATAGGATGAATGCAAAAGAAAATCAAATGGTTGTGGCAATCTGTCCATCATCATGACTGTTGACAGTCGCCACACCCACTGTTGGACTTCGATCTAGCACAAAGGGGGTGTATAAGAGCAGATATGGATGGTGTGGTCTGGCACAAATAGCAGTATAATCATCTTAATCTTGCAGTGTAATTTTTAATCCGTGGCAGCAAACGGGCATTGTGCTAGTCTAATAAGAATACACATTGTTGAACTTCATTGCTGGAATTAATGGTTTACTATCGGGATGTGCCTTAGGAGCATCGCTTATCAAGTGAAAACATAAGACACAAACTTGTAGCTGTATGTGTTTTGCCAAGAAAGGGTGCAACAAGAAATATTTTCCTAGTACTGGTTTATCTCACCTACTAGTAAAGGGACATTTCTCCTCAAATCGAAAGTTAATACATCGTTGTTTCTTACTAGGGGAAGATGGATCTGGATGGTCAAGCACGTGGAAGATGGCTTTGTGGGCGCGCCTTCTTAACAGCGAAAATGCATACAGAATGATCCTAAAGTTAATCACATTGGTTCCACCTGGTGAAAAAGTTGGGTTCGAAGGAGGACTGTACACTAATCTGTGGACAGCACACATAAGAATAGTAGCAGTAGTACTACTACTAGCAGTAGTACTACCAAAAGAAAGGAAAGAACAGTAGCAGTAGTACTACTACTAGCTAGCTAGCTAGCTGGTACTGATCTAGCTTCTGCATGCATTTCTCTGAATTTTGTTATACTTAAACACTACAAGGAATTATACTTTGTCATAGCTATTAGTCTTTGGACTAAGGGGCACTAGCACACTAGTAAGTGATAGGCAACCATCCTACATGGAAATGTGAAGAGTTACATGGATGAGTACCAGCTCTAAGTGAAGGCTCAATGGATTCAAGATCAACCGACTGAAGTTGCCCAAACCTGCAAGGAAAAGAGAGAATAATGATTTCGAACTGCTTCTGATGGCATACATAAGCATAAGTTCAGTCCCCCAAATCAAGTACTCCATCAGATTGGGATACTACTCTAGATTAGTGTAGCCACTATCTAACAAAAAATTCAGAACTGAATTTCAGAGTACTCTAAATGTTGTGTGCCCTAGTATTTCTGTGTTCCCTTGCATTTCTATAACATTTAGTAGCATGACAATTTTATCATGTTGAAAAAAATTCAGTAACATGAATTTGGCTAAGCCAAGCATGATCTTGCTTGCATTGCCGCCTTTGCTACATGAAGCAATAGGGTAGGTTCAGTTTCACTGAATTTTTGAAACTATACATCATTTGCTGAATTTTTGCTCTACATCACTTGCTCTTTGTAAATTATTGCATATATCCAGTGACTGAATTTTTGAAACTATAGGTGAACCTCTTCAGGAAACGCAAAACAGTTAACTGAAACTATCTAAAATAGTTAAATCCACTTGATGCTTACCTAATGCAGGCCAACAGAATGAAATGAACTACGAATTTGTTCTCTGAAATACATGTAGGCCAACAGAGAGGATGTTCTTACAAGGGAGCAAGAAGCCTGCCGCCATGGCCCTAGGGTTTGCAGGTGAGGGGGTGGAGGAGAAGGGAGGAATCACCATGCATAGGTTGGGGAGGGAGGAAGGATGGAGAGGGAGGAAGGAGGAAGGAGGAGAGGTACCTGGGCAGGCGCGGCCGGTCGCCGGAGGGGTCAGGGTCGGGGTTGGGGTCGGGGTCGGCGGCGGCGGCGTCGTCGAAGGGATGCCTCAGTTGGCCGTGGGAAGGCCGGCGGCCGCGGTCGTCGTCCTGCACCCCGTGCCCGGACTGAGGAAGACGCCGGCGTTGAAGCTCCGGCAGCGGCTGGGCGTCGGGGGGCGACGGCGCGGGGGCAAAGTTAGGTCGAGTGGGGGGGGGGATCTGGCGAGGGAGGGAGAGAAGCCAGAGGGGAATAGGTGGAGGGAAGCTTTCTAATGGCGCACCACACGCAGGTGCGCCATAAGTACGACTGTTCTAATGGCGCACCACCCCTCGGTGCGCCATTAGAATTTTGTTTTAACCTAGCCTAGTAGCCATATCTACAGCCCAACCCTATCTACAACAGAACCCACGCACTAGCCCGACTGGTCAGCATGCAGCACACACACCAGGAGGTCCTGGGTTTGATTCCTAGGATCCCCAATATTTTTTTATGCATTTTAAATGGTGTTTTTATATTTATTTGTGTTTAAATATGTTCAAACTTGTTTAAATCATAACAGTAATATTTTTTATGCATTTTAAATGCTGTTTTTTATATTTATTTGTGTTTAAATATGTTCAAACTTGTTTAAATTATAACAGTAATATTTTTTATAAAAATAGTAAAAAAAATTTAAAAAATATGTTCAAAAAGTGCGGGTGCGGGGGGCCGGGTGCTCCGGCGGTGGAGCGGGGGAGGGTTGCGATGGGTGGAGCTAGCGGGGGAGGGTGCGGGTGCGATCGAGATGGAGGGGGATCGAGATCGAGATGGAGGGGGAATCGAGATCAAGTGTCCTCATGAATTCAAAAAGTGCCCATGAAATTTAAAAATATTCATGATATCAAAAGGTGCCCATGAAATACAATCGAGAAATGAAGACTACGATTTAAATACAATCGGTCTTAGCTAGCTATCTGTTCACAATCTTCTTGCCCTTCTTTTTCGCAAACGGAGTTCTTCTGTGGAACGGACGTCCTTTAGGTAGGGTGGTCCTGCTTCTTCTTGTGGTGTGTGCTGCTACTTCATCGTCGTCGTCATGTTCGATCTTCGGGTCGCCGTACTTGTCGAAGTCTTGCTCATTGGCTACTCCATCCATTCCGATGATCTTCCTTTTGCCTCTCCTCACGACAACACGACTGGGCTTTGGCGGGTCGGTAATGAAGAAGCATTGGTCCACTTGGGAAGCCAGTACCCATGGCTCATTTTTCGCGGTGACGTTTGCGCCCGCGGTCTTGGATTTGGCTTCGGGTATAACCATGGTGGTGAAATACCGGTCTTCTTTTATGACGTTTTTGGCCCATCTGACACGGAACATCGGGACCTTCTCTCCAGCGTAGCTCAGCTCCCAGATCTCCTCGATCCTTCCGTAGTATCTGTCCTTGTCGTTACCGGTGTAGGATTCCATCGTTACCCCGGAGTTCTGATAACCATCGCTCTTCATGTCCTTGTCCTCGGTGTAGAATGTGTAGCCGTTGATATCGTACGCCTCATAGGTCATCAGGTTGTGCTCGGCGCCCTGTGACAAGGCGAATATGAGTTGTTCTTCCGCGGAAGAATCCTCATGTAAAGGGTACGACAGAAGCTTCTGCTTGAACCAACGCGTGAAACATGAGTTGTGCTCTTTGAGTATATCTCCGTCCGTCCTCTGTTGGCCTCGGTCATTGTACGTCTTCTTAATAAAGGTTTTGTGCTCTACCACCCAAGGATCGACCACGTCTATGTGTTGTAGCGCGACTAGGTTTGCTCTTTCAAAGTCGGCGAGTCGACCCTCGAAGTCGACATGCATTTCGCGGCGACCCTCATGGTGACCCCATCCAGCGAGCCTGCCGAGGTGCCTGTTGACGGGCAGACCAACGGGGTTCTCGATGCCTAGATAATTCGTGCAGTAGGAGATGCACTCTTCGGTCAGAAAGCCCCTGGCTATGCTTCCCTCTGGACGTGACATGTTGCGAACGTATCCTTTGATGACACCATTCATCCTTTCGAACGGCATCATGCTGTGCAGGAACGTCGGCCCGAGTTGGATGATATCCTCCACTATATGGACCAGCAGATGCACCATAACGTCGAAGAATGCGGGCGGGAAGTACATCTCAAGCTCGCATAGTATCACCACGATCTCTTCCTGTAGCCTTCTGAGTTGCCTCACGCCAATCGACTTCCGAGAGATGACGTCGAAAAAGTTGCATAGGCCAAATAGCGTTTCACGGACGTGCGCGTCCATGATCCCACGGATTGCAACTGGAAGTATCTGCGTCATCAGCACGTGACAGTCGTGAGACTTCATCCCGCTGAACTTCTGCTTCGCTGGGTCTAGGTATCTGATTATCTTCCCCGCGTAACCGTAAGGAAGTTTTACTCCTAGGAGGCAGGTGAAAAACTGCTCGATCTCCTCCTGACTTAGAGTGAAGCACGCGGGAGGGTAGTCATTTCCGGTCTTCTTGGCCTTTTTGCCTTTGCGACGACTTTCCGTGTCCTGCTTCGCCTCATCATCATCATCATCATCATCATCATCATTAGCGTGAAGCTCCTGCCTGATGCCCATTGATTTCAAGTCTGCCCTTGCTTTCGGCCCATCTTTGGTCCTCTCTGGCATGTTGAGCAGGGTACCAAGCAGACTCTCGCACACGTTCTTCGTGATATGCATGACATCAAGGCTGTGAGGCACACGGTGGATCTTCCAGTACGGCAAGTCCCAGAAAACAGACCTCGTTTTCCATACCTTCAGCAGCGGCTCTGGCGCCTTTCGCTTCTTTCCCGGCAGTGGGCAGTCTTTCCAATTTTTCAACAGCTTGTCTATTTCCTCGCCGCTCCTCGTACACGGGCGTTTTCGGGGTTCGGTTTCACCATCGAACAGATCCTTGCGTTTCCTCCACGGGTCATCGTCGCGAAGCCACCTTCGATGTCCCATGAACACGGTTTTCGAAGACCCGGGATCTCTATCTAGCTGGCGATACGTTGTGTCATCCATGCACCTTACGCATCCAGAAAATCCGTGGACTACCTGCCCCGCGAGATATCCGTAACCGAGATAGTCGTGCACCGTCGTGAGCAGTGCGGCTCTCATAGGGAAATATTCTTTCTCTGCGGCGTCCCACGTATTGGCTGGCGTTTTCCACAGCGTGTCAAGCTCCTCTTTCAGCAGCCCCAGATACAGATTGATGTCGTTCCCTGGTTGTTTCGGCCCTTCAATTAGCATACTCATGTGAATGTACTTCCTCTTCATGCACAACCAGGGGGGAAGGTTGTACATCCACACAAACACAGGCCAGGTGCTATGTGTGCTTCTCTGGCTGCCAAACGGATTGACTCCATCGGTGCTCGCGCCCAGCACGATGTTCCTTGGATCGTTCCCAAATTCTGGGTATTCGAAGTTCAACGCTTGCCACTGGCTCGCATCCTTAGGGTGACTCAGCATCTTGTCTTTTTTATCTATCTCCGGATCATTTGCGTCATCTTCTCGCTTCTTCTCCTCCCTATCCGCGTGCCAACGCAGGAGCTTTGCTACCTTAGGGTCCGCGAAATACCGCTGCAGACGAGGAGTGATCGGAAAGTACCACACCGATTTTCGAGGAGCTTTCTTCCTCTTCTTGTATCGAGTGACGCCGCACACCGGACATATGGTAGACTCCGCGTGCTCGTCCCGATAAATGATGCAATTGTTCATGCACACATGGTATTTCACGTGCGGTAAATCCAGAGGACACACGATTTTCTTCGCCTCCTCGAAACTGGTCGGGCACTTGTTCCCCTTGGGAAGACGTTCGTGCCAGAATGACATGTTCTCGTCGAAGCATGCGTCGGTCATTTTGTGTTTTACCTTCATCTCCAGAGCCATGAGCGTTACTTTCAGGCGGGTATCCTCGGGCCTGCATCCTTCATACAATGGAGTAACCGCGTCTATCTCCAGTTGATCCAGCTTGGCTTTCTCTCGGGCGGCAGCTCTTGCGTTATCCGTCCGCTTGAGAAGCAGCTCTTGAATATGAGGGTCCTGCACCCAGCCTCCATCGTCGTCTGCTCCGGCATCTTCATCTTCATGATCATTCCCTTCGTCTTGATCTTCCTCATCATCATGTACGACATCTTCTACATGATGACTGTGTACAGCATCACCGTCGTGATCATGTCCTGGAGATTCTTCGTCTTCTCGCCCGCCCTCGCCGCGGTGGTACTTGTCTTGTTGCCCTTCCTCATTTCTTGCCCGGCCCCGGCCATGGACGACTTGATAGTCATCTTCATCACCTTGCCACCGATAGCCATCCATGAAACCACGCAAGAGCAGGTGGTCCCGCACCTGCCCGGAATCCGGGTCCGCAATAAGGCTCTTCAGCTTGCATCTTCGACATGGACATCTTATCTCCGTCTCGTTCTTTTGAAGCATCTCGGCCTTCGCGGAGCTCAAAAACCTATTCACGATGCCTTCAGTCATCGTGCGGACCATGGTCGCCTGCGGGGTAGAGCAAAACGATATGTTAGAACCAAGAAAAAATTTGGCATGACCTTCCCTAAAAATAGGACCAAAAAGAATGCATAGTGCCAAAATTCTCGCCGAAACGGAAATGAATCAAAACATTCCGGCAAAATATTGGCAACTATCGCATATTTCAAATACCGGTACCTTCAAACACAAACATATATGCAACACCACAAACACATGCAACACCACAAACATACATAGATCTAGCTAGGCCACAAAAAGTGCATGTGCACGTTGTTGGAGCGAGCTAGGGAGAAAAAAAAGTAGATCTATATCATGAAGATAGCTTTCCCTTACTTACCTATCAAAAAAAGGTAATTTCACCACTTAATTTTGTTGAATCTATGGTGGAAATGAGGTGAGGAGGAGGAGATGGCCGAAAGCTTGGAGAAGGAGGTGGATGGAATGAAGTGGGGAAAGTGAGTGGGTAGGTGTGGGCTGTCCAAAATATCTTGTTGGTCCCAGGTTACTAATGGCGCACCGTAGGAAAATGCGCCATTAGTAACCCTGGTTACTAATGGCGCATCAGCCTACGGTGCGCCATTAGTAGTTTTGCAAAAAAGTAAAAATAATAAGTATATATACTAATGGCGCATCTCCTCTGAGTGCGCCATTACTAGTTTAAACTAGTAACGGCGCACTATGCCACGATGCGCCATTAGTAGTTTTCCAAAAAAAAGAATAAAACAAAATTTACAGTAATGGCACACTGCCTTCTTGGTGCGCCATTAGTAGTTATAGATAGTAATGGCACATTATGGACCCAATGCGCCATTAGTATGTATGGGAAAATGGAAAAAATAATAATTCATACTAGTGGTGCACCCTGTTTACGGTGCGCCATTAGTGTCTTCCACACTAATGGCGTATCACAAACAGGTGCGCCATTAGTATATAGTAGTGGCGCACTGCTTCCACGGTGCGCCATTAGAATCAATCCTATCTATAGCCCTTTTCCTAGTAGTGTTAATCTTAAGCATGTTCGCACCAACAAGCAATTGGCGGATATATTCACTAAACCACTTGATGAGAAAGTGTTTTGCAGGTTGAGAGGTGAATTGAACATCATTGATGCTTCAAACTTGGAGTAGGAACTCCATTTGGATACATGCAAGACATGAGCCTATGACTAATCCTTGAAATTTCTCTCATGATAATCTTATGTCTTGGATATATTTGCACCTTTCATGTTATCTAACCCTTGTAGGTACTTGGATGAATCTAAATCTATGATATTGCAAATCACTCACATGTTGAGCAATCTCTATATCACCAAGTCTCTACACAATGGTGGTTGAAGATGAGGAAGCATGAAACCATTCAAACATATCCTTTGACAAATTCTATGTTGAGTTTCATGATTGTCATTTTGGATACACAAGTGCTCTTCCTTGCAAAACTAACACATGTAGGTAGATGAACTCAAATACCAAGTGGTACTCCCAACTCGTGATGAGCTACATCAACTTTGAGCAATCCACACAAGTTCAGCTACATGATCACGATCAACACCACCAACCAAGGTATGTTATTCCATCTTAGAGAAGCTTTACTCCAAGTCATGAGTCAAAGCAACTCGAAAAGATGTGAATACATCAAGATGCTTAAACGAAAAATGGGAACCCCATTTTTGAGCTTAAACGATGAGTATGACCTATGATCAAGTGATCTCACTTGACTCCTAAGTCATTATACTCTAACATAGGTGACTTTGTCGCCGACCAATTCTATATGAAGTTTTCTTGTGTTCTCTTCTGTGCTCTTGAATTTGTCTCATGCATATTTGTTTCCCCCTTTCAAAAAAAACTTCATCTAGATTTCTTTTTTGTTTCTGTTTCGTTCTACATTCCATGCATCCAATTCATTGCAAATCCTTTAGTTAATTCCTTGCAAATCCTTGTGAGATCTTACTTGTCTAGTCAGCTGAGGTGACAAGTGTTTTCTCTGTGATAAACTTGGTCACACCGGTATGTTTCCTTCGGTCCAACTGAAACCTCTCGATGCAACTGAAGCATGCAACTCAATGTCACCGATTTCACTATAGGAAAAACAGCTTGCCACTTGTTACTGCATTCTTTTGATCCAGCTCCACTCAATGATTCTTGTCCTCTACCAGCATCACATTCGTCTTGCTGCTTTGCTCTGTGACTCAAGGACCAAACCCATTTGTAACAAATGTCCAGAAGCACCCTTCTTGGAAACTGATGTCAAATGGGGAGAGAGAGATCACATCAAAGCTTAATCATTTCTACAGGGGGAGAAAATACTCTGGAGAAAGAGAGACCCCAGATGCTTGGTGTTTAAGAGGAGAGAAGTCACATGTCTTTAAGAGGGGAAAGACATGTTCATATTTGACTGTTTCAGCTCTATTTCCTTGCTCTGGTTCTCTGTTCCCTATCTTCTCCCAATATCCCATGCTAGATTCAGGGGGAGAAAGACATCTAAGGGAAGCAAATCTTTGAATTCATTGCACATCTTTACCTTTGGGGACATGTCTATATCTAATGGAGTACTTAGTACTCACTCTCTACATGTCATCCCAGTCTTGGTTCTCTTGTGGTTTCTTATGTTCGCTCTGGCCAGTAGGTGTATCTGTGTTATCTAACCTTGTTTACGCAGGTTCATTCCTTCCTAAGCCAACTTAAGACCACAAGGTAAGTATATGCATCACAGTCATGTGCATGAGGATTTCTTGCTGATGTACATAATGTTTGCAAGAAGGACTCATGAGCATGAAGGTACATTTCTCATATTCACATCATTTGCTCTGATGCATATAGTCAAGATAGATGTAACACATTTCCTACTCTGTCATGCTTATGCATTCACATGCTCCTATATTCAACATTTACATGATTTCATACATGTAGGGGGAGCCTATGCATGTTACATGTCTTTCCCAAGCTTTACTTGTTATTATCTATATCTTTATCTAAAGCTTTGATGTATGTTGTCATCAATTACCAAAAAGGGGGAGATTGAAAGCACAAGTGCTCTCTGGGTGATTTTGGTAATTAATGTCAACATATCTCTTGTTGGACTAATGCTTTTACCTAGTATGTTTCAGATAAGTTGAACAATCGAGTGGCATGGACTAGAGTATGTGGAACCCCTTCAAGATGCTAAGGACAAAGGATCGGCTCAAGCTCAAAGCACAAGACTCTACATTTTACTTTTAGTGATCCAAGATCACATTGAGTCTATAGGAAAATCCAATCCTATCAAGAGGGGATGAGATGTTGCTTAATGGATTCCTTGCTCAAAGTGCATAGTGATATGCTCCAAAGCCCTCAACTACTTTATCCACATATGTCCCAAACCAAAAGTCAAACTCGGCCCTACCGAATATTTCTATCCGGCGCCACCGAGTTCTCATGACGTAGCCACTGCCACAAAACCCTAGTCTTTTCGGTCTCACCGATAGGGATCTCGGTCTCACCGAGATGGGATTGTAATCTCTCTGTGTATATCCATTACCAAAATCGGTCTCACCGAGTTTGTGTAATCGGTCCTACCGAGATTACAATGCAAACTCTCTGTTTCCCTTCGTAACATTTCGTTCCATCTGAGATGAGCGAATCGGTCGAACTGAGTTTGCCTGACCAACCCTCTGTGTGTCCATTACCAAAATTGGTCTCACCGAGTTTGTGTAATCGGTCTCACCGAGATTACGTTATGCCCTAACCCTAACCATATCGGTCCCACTGAGATGACATGTCGGTCCCACCGAAAATCCTAACGGTCACATTATTTCCAGAATCGGCCCGACCGAGTTTTGTGATTCGGTCCCACCGAGTTTGGTAAGTTGTGTGTAACGGTTAGATTTTGTGTGGAGGCTATATATACCCCTCCACCAACTCTTCACTCGTGGAGAGAGCCATCAGAACATGCCTACACTTCCAGCATACACTTTCTGAGAGAGAACCACCTACACTTGTGTTGAGGTCAAGATCTTCCATTCCTACCACATAAATCTTGATCTCTAGCCTTCCCCAAGTTGCTTTCCACTCAAATCTTCTTTCCACCAAATCCAAATCCTGTGAGAGAGAGTTGAGTGTTGGGGAGACTATCATTTGAAGCACAAGAGCAAGGAGTTCATCATCAACACACCATTTCTTACTTCTTGGAGAGTGGTGTCTCTTAGATTGGCTAGGTGTCACTTGGGAGCCTCTGACGAGATTGTGGAGTTGAACCAAGGAGTTTGTACGGGCAAGGAGATCGCCTACTTCATGAAGATCTACCCCTAGTGAGGCAAGTCCTTCGTGGGCGACGGCCATGGTGAGATAGACAAGGTTGCTTCTTCGTGGACCCTTCATGGACTCGCGCAACCGTTACCCTTCGTGGGTTGAAGTCTCCTTCAACGTGGATGTATAATAGCATCACCTATCGAAACCACGGCTCAAAAATCTTCGTGTCTCCAAATTGCGTTTGCACACTCCAATCCCATCCCTTTACATTCTTACAATTTGCATGCTTTACTTTCCGCTGCTCATAAACTCTTTGGATGCTTGCTTGATATGTATTGTGAATGTTAAACTTGTGCCAAAACTCCACCCCAACTTAAAGAAATTAAAAATTGTAACTTTTCTTGCTTAGAGTATATTCACCCACCTCTAGACACCTCTTCTCGATCCTTTCAGATACCGACGATCGAATCTCGAGCAAGTAACATACCGATGACAAAGGGAACAACGTATGTTGTTATGCGGTTTGACCGATAAAGATCTTCGTAGAATATGTGGGAGCCAATAGGAGCATCCAGGTTCCGCTATTGGTTATGGACCGGAGATGTGTCTCGGTCATGTCTAAATAGTTCTTGAACCCGTAGGGTCCGCACGCTTAAAGTTCGATGACGATTGTATTATGAGTTTTTGTGTTTTGATGTACCGAAGGTAGTTCAGTGTCCCAGATGTGATCACGGACATGACGAGGATTCTTGAAATGGTCGAGACGTAAAGATTGATATATTGGATGACTATGTTCGGACACCGGAATGGTTTCGGGGAGTTTCGAACATATACCGGAGTATCGGGGGGTTACCGGAACCCCCCGGGGGTTTAATGGGCCAAGTTGGGCCCTAGTGGAGAAGAGGAGGGGCGGCCAAGGGCAGCCGCGCCCCCCTTCCCCCCCCTGTCCGAATTGGACAAGGAGGGGGGCGGCGCCTGATGAGGATACAGACCTGGGATAGGGTCATAGGCGTGACCTATACGTCCTACCCAAGGTCACTACCCTAGAAGATAAGAAGTCCAAGAGGCAACGAAGAACCCCCAGTCAAAGGTGTCCAGTGCAATCCACTCGACTAATCATATCACTCGGATACCCCTCCTACTTGTGGTCACTCGACCATACAAGGAATCACACGACCTACCAAAGATCAGGAGTCACTCAGCATTGCAACGGTCAGGCGTTCACTCCGTAGTCTTTAAGGTCATTAATAGCACTTAAGACTGCCGTTATCAGTAATGCCCCTACTTTATGTACATTAAGCCCCTTGTAATGGAGGATGGCTGGGGTCCTGGCGCACTCTATATAAGCCACCCCCCTCCTCTGGGACAAGGGTTCGCACCCTCTGTAACATCACACACATATAATCCAATCGACTGCCTCCTGGCACCGAGACATAGGGCTGTTACTTCCTTCAAGAAGGGCCTGAACTCGTAAATCTCGTGTGTACACCTTCACCATAGCTGAGATCTTGCCTCTCCATACCTACCCCCCTTTCTACTGTCAGCCTTAGAACCACGACAGTTGGCACTCACCATGGGGCCGGTGTCTTAGCAACTTGTTGGTGAAGTTGCAATTTTTCCGATCCCCATCATCATGGTTTCCGATGGTGATTTGGCTGAGGGGTGGGAGATCCGTCTCGGCGCACTCGTTTTCATCGCCGACGACTCCGCTTGGCTTCAAGAAGCTCCCCTCGACGTCGAGGCTCTCCCCATCCTAGGGGCAACGCACTTTCGCGCGTGCATTCTCGGCGTCCTTCTCCGGCAGCCGTCGATTCAGTATCAGTCGGCTCCAATAATGTCGTCTCCCTCCACTATTCGCCACCGCAAGCGATCAGGTCGGTCGCGGCTTTAGCGGTGGGTAAAACACGCAGTGGCTCGACATTAGGTCACCCATCAAGTTGCGGCAATCAAGCCCGATGAAACTCTCTACGGCCTATTTGATCTATCGACTGGCTCCGTCGAGACCGCATCCGAGTGCGATAGTAGCAATCCTGCGGCTGAAGTCTTGATGGTCGATGGACCACATAGTCCACCTGGTTTCCACCGTGAAGACGGCGAGGACGGAGGCGGCAATCCATCGTGCGTCCACGAGGAGTACCATCCCGAACCCCTCTCTTCACAGTAGAGGGAAGAACTTCGTCGCTGCAACATGGATGCACTCCACACACCCATCTCGAAGAAACCCCCGAGGCTCGGGCCTTGGAAGCAGTGCGTTTGGCTAATTTGGCTGATCACACTCGACTGGAAAACCTCCAGTGCGCTCTTGATGAGCGTGCTCGAGAACGGATTCACGAGTCTAGTCGACGACAACTTTTCCCACCTCCACCTAAGGTATACCGCAGTCCGATTCAAAATCTCACAGCTGCAGCCCGAATAGCAGAGTCAATTCAACCTTCCCAGTCAGAGGCTGGCAGAGGTTTGATGCAGATCCGAGCCTTACTCCGGGCAGTAGGAGAGCTGAACACAGCGGTGTCTCAAACGCGGGATAGGATTCATAGCAGATCTGTGGTGGCAGATACTGTCTAGTCGGCCCACAGTCCAAGATCGTCCCTACGGCGTGAGGGCCGTGGGCAGTATGATCACCGACTTGACCATGACAACCATGGTCGGATGCCCACACCTCCTCCGAGGAGTACATCATATGTGCCTCGGCAGTACGATGACAGACGCCTTCACAGCGGCGAACGTAGAGCACTAGTCGACCCAAGGGAGCCATGCTTTGATGCAAGATCTATTCTCGTCAGGGTTTGGTCGACCGGAACAAAGCGAGAGGGAAGACCTTGGCAGAGATCGCCCGACTGGCAACAGGGTTCATTTTTCAGGTCCAGCGTGTTTCAGCAGGGCCATCAGGGCCGCAGTAATTCCCCCCAAATTCAGGTTGGCGACTGGAGTCAGCAAGTTCACTGGAGAGTCCAAGGCTGAAACTTGGCTTGAAGACTACCGAGTGGCTGTGCAGATTGGTGGCGGGAATGATGAAGTGGAAATGAAGCATCTTCCTCTGATGTTGGAAGGATCATCTAGAGTGTGGTTGACTCAATTAGCCCAGAACAGTATATACAGTTGGGAAGAACTTGCTCGAGTGTTCGTCTGAACTTTTGAGGGCACTTGCAAGCGGCCAGCGGGGTTGAAAGAATTGCAGCATTGTGTGCAGAAACCGAGTGAGACTCTAAGGGATTTCATCCAGAGGTGGACCACTTTGCATCACACAGTGGAGAATGTATCTGAACATCAAGCAGTGTGTGCCTTCAAGGAAGGCGTTAAATACCGAGAACTGGTCCTGAAGTTCGGTCGGACTGGGGATATGACTCTGACTCGGATGATGGAGATAGCCACCCGGTACGCGAACGGAGAAGAAGAAGATCGACTCCACAGTAGAAAGGGCAAACCAGTCGGCCAGGACGCCGGCGGAATCAATTCCAATCGGAAACAAAAATGAAAGGCCGAGCCCGCGGCACCCGGCGAAATTGTGGCAGTGGCTCAAGGAAAGTTTAAAGGAAAACCTAAGGGACCCTGGACCCCTAAGAAGGTAAAGGACCAAGCAGGAAATGATGTGTTGGATTTGCCGTGTCACATTCACACGAAGAAGGATGAAGAGGGTAATCTGATTTACCCTAAACACACCACTCGACGGTGTCGACTCCTGATCTAGCAGTTCCGAGAGAATCAACCCAATGAAAAGGGAAAAGAGTCGGACCGAGACGAGGATGAGGAAGACGAGGATGGTTATCCCAAAGTCAATTCCACCCTGATGATTTTTGCTGATGTTGAGAGCAAGAGTCGACTGAAAGTTATCAACAGAGAAGTGAATATGGTCGCCCCGGCAACGACGGCTACATACCTGAAATGGTCCCAAACAGCCATCACGTTCGACCAGTCTGATCACCCTGCGCGTATAGCCAACCCTGGGAGGCAAGCGTTGGTGGTCGACCCAGTGGTCGAGGGCACTCGACTGACCAAAGTGCTAATGGATGGTGGTAGCGGCCTGAATATCCTTTATGTTGAAACCTTGAAGGGGATGGGTATTCCAATGTCCAAACTTAGCGAGAGCAATATGAGTTTCCATGGCGTTATCCCTGGAAATAAAGCCAAATCACTAGGCCAGATCGCCCTTGACGTGGTTTTCGGTGATTCCAAGAATTACCGTAAGGAGAAGTTGACATTTGAAGTTGTGGATTTCCAAAGCGCTTATCATGACATTCTGGGTAGGCCTGCCTACGCACGTTTTATGGCTCGACCATGTTACGTGTATCTCAAGTTGAAGATGCCTGGTCCCAGAGGTGTGATCACAGTTACTGGCAATCGGCAAAAGGTGGAGGAATGCTTCCAGGAGGGTTCCAAAATTGCCGATGCGCAAATGGCAGCAATTGAATTTCAAGAATATCAGAAGAATGCAGATCCGAGCGATTTACTCCGAACTAAGAGACCTGCCACAGATTCTGCATTTCAGTCGTCGCGAAACGAAAACGATTCATATTCACCCGACCGATCCCAATGTTGCACCAACTCATATATCAACAACGCTCGACATCAAATAGGAAGAAGCGCTCATCTAGTTCCTTCGTTAGAACTGGGACATCTTCGCATGGAAACCTTCTTACATGCCGGGTGTACCCAGAGGACTGGCTGAGCACCGTTTGCGCGTCGATCCCAAGATAAAACCCGTCAAAGAGCATCTTCGGCGGTCCGCCGTGCAGAAGAGAAAGGCGATTGGCGAGGAAGTGGCTCGGCTCCTAGCAGCAGAGTTCATCCGAGAGATCTACCACTCCGAGTGGCTTGCCAATGTGGCCATGGTCCCTAAGA
Source organism: Triticum aestivum (assembly GCF_018294505.1). Taxonomy (NCBI): domain Eukaryota; kingdom Viridiplantae; phylum Streptophyta; class Magnoliopsida; order Poales; family Poaceae; genus Triticum; species Triticum aestivum. The sequence continues at coordinate 608,328,433 of NC_057807.1, read as the reverse complement.
AGGACGATTCACTCCGTATGTGCATCGATTTCAAGCATATCAATCGGGCCTGCCCGAAAGATCATTTCCCTCTCCCCCGCATCGATCAAATTGTTGACTCGACTGCGGGGTGCGAGCGCTTGTCTTTTTTAGATGCATATTCCGGGTATCATCAGATCCGACTGTATGGTCCCGATGAAATAAAAATAGCTTTCATCACCCCATTTGGGTGCTTTTGCTATGTCACCATGCCATTTGGTCTTAAAAAATGCCGGAGCCACATTCATGAGGATGATTCAAAAGTGCATGCTCACTCAAATCAGTCGGAATGTGGAAGCATACATGGATGACATTGTGGTCAAGTCACGTAAAGGTTCCGACCTACTGACTGACCTTGCAGAAACCTTTGCCAACCTAAGAAGGTATGATATCAAGCTTAATCCGTCAAAGTGCACATTCGGAGTTCCAGGTGGAAAGTTACCCGGTTTCCTCATTTCTGAACGAGGGATCGATGCAAATCCATAAAAAATGGTACCATCCTCTGAATGAAACGCCATGTGCGTGTGCATGACGTTCAGAAGCTTACTGGTTGTTTGGCCGCCTTGAGTCGATTCATTTCTCGTCTCGGTGAAAAGGCCTTACCTCTTTACCGATTGATGAAGAAATCTGATAAGTTCGAGTGGACTGAGGAAGCTGATGCAGCGTTTGCAGAGCTCAAAGCCCTGCTTTCCACCCAGCCGGTGCTTGCTGCGCCAATCAGCGAAGAGCCTTTACTGCTCTATATTGCAGCCACTGGACAAGTTGTCTTCACAGTACTCATGGTCGAGCGGGAAGAAGAAGGAAAGGCTTACAAAGTTCAATGCCCAGTATATTATCTCTCTGAAGTTTTGACTCCATCCAAGCACCGATATCCACATTATCAGAAGCTTGTCTATGGAATCTACATGACCATGAAGAAGGTTGCACACTATTTCTCTAATCACTCCATTATAGTCGTCAGTGACGCACCATTATCTGAAATTCTGAACAATAGAGATGCAACTGGTCGAGTGGCAAAATGGGCGGTTGAACTCCTTCCATTGGATATCAAGTTTGAGGCAAAGAAAGCTATCAAGTCCCAAGCAATCGTGGTTTTCCTTGCCGAGTGGATTGAGCAACAACTGCCGACTCAAGTTCGCTCGGAGCATTGGACCATGTTCTTTGATGGCTCCAAGATGCTGAACGGTTCCGATGCTAGGGTAGTGTTGGTATCCCCCTTGTGGGTACAAGCTTAACTACGTTCTCCAAATTCATTTTGACTCTTCCAACAATGAAGCTGAATATGAAGCACTTTTGTACGGGTTACGTATGGCCATTTCACTCGGCGTCCGACGCCTTATGGTCTACGGTGACTCGGATTTGGTGGTTAATCAAGTGATGAAAGAATGGGATGTCAGGAGCCTAGCCATGACTGGTTATTGCAATGCAGTAAGAAAGCTGGAAAAGAAGTGTGAGGGGTTGGAGCTTCACCATATACCCCGACTGAAAAATCAAGCTGCAGATGAATTGGCAAAGATAGGATCCAAGAGAGAGACCATCCCTAGCAATGTGTTTTTGGAACATATTCACTCGCCTTCAGTTCAGGAGGATCCCTTCACTGAAGAGGCCCCACAACCTAAAAGTGCCATAGATCCGACTGAAGTCGAAGTCCCAGCCGTGGTCGACTTGATCATGGAGGTTTTGGTCATCACTCCCGACTGGACAGTACCATACATTGCATATATTCTTAGGAAAGAACTTCCAGAGGATGAAGAAGAGGCTCGACAGATCGTCCAACGATCCAAAGCCTTTACGGTGATAAGAGGACAGTTGTTCAGAGAAAGTGTAACTATAGTCAGCCAGAAATGCATCACACTAGAAGAAGGATGAATGATCCTCAATGATATTCACTCGGGGACCTGTGGTCACCATGCATCCTCTCGGACCATCGTGGCCAAAGCATACCGAGCTGGATTTTACTGGCCTCATGCCAACGAGATGGCGAAGGAAATAGTAGACAATGTGAAGGTTGTCAGTTTTACTCCAACATGTCCCATAAGCTGGAGTAGGTTTACCGGCAGGAGTGGGTTTACCCCTGTGCTGGTAGCAGTCGACAAATTTACCAAATGGATCGAAGCCAAGCCCATTAAAAACCTTGAAGCGAGTACGGCTGTAAATTTCATCAGAGAATTAATATTCAGATATGGTGTTCCACACAACATTATCATGGATAATGGGTCGTACTTCGATTCTAATGAGTTCAGAGCCTCTTATGCTTCCCAAGGCACGAGGGTCGATTACGCTTCAGTCGCCCATCCTCAGTCGAATGGGCAGGATGAAAGAGCAAATGGATTGATTCTCAAAGGACTGAAACCCCGATTGATGCATGACCTCAAGCATGCAGCAGGTGCCTGGGTCGATGAACTTCCATCAGTACTTTGGGGATTAAGGACAACTCCTAATCGGTCGACTAGAAGAACTCCATTCTTCTTAGTCTATGGAGCTGAAGCCGTACTCCCAAGTGATCTGCTCCACAATGCGCCCCGAGTCGAGCTCTTCTCGGAAGCATAAGTAGAACAGGCTTGGCAAGATGCAGTCGATCTCTTGGAAGAAGAAAGAGAGATGGCCTTGATCCGGTCGACCATTTATCAACAAGACCTGCGTTGATTCCATGCCAGAAATGTAAGGGGTCGGGCATTTCAGGAAGGAGAGTTGGTTCTTCGAGTGGACCAGCAGAAACTACACAAGCTCACTCCTGCTTGGGAGGGCCCCTTCGTCATCACTAAAGTGCTCCACAATGGAGCATATCATCTTTTCAACGTCGACCACAATAAAGATGAGCCACGCGCCTGGAATGCGGAACTGCTTCGCCGTTTTACTCTTAAGCATTCAGACTGTTGAGATGTAATAAGAAATACTTTTTAGTTTGATTATCAAAGACATGATTTTATAGTCTTCTGAATGATTGTTATTCATTTTTTACATGTTCTAAAATCCACCAGTGGGTGCCTTAGCTACGAATCCGTTTCTCCTAAGTTGAAAAGAAAAATCCTACCGAGTGGTGAGCCAGCCTCTCACTCGGGGGCTTAGCTGCGAATCCGTTTCCCTTAAGTGTTAAAAAATCCTACCGAGTTGTGAGCCAGCCTCTCACTCGGAGGCATAGCTGCAGTCCAGTACTCGCCTAAGTGTTAACAAATCCTACCGAGTGGTGAGCCAGCCTCTCACTCGGAGGCTTAGCTGCAGTCCAGTACTCGCCTAAGTGTTAAAAAATCCTACCGAATGGCGAGCCAGCCTCTCACTCGGGGGCTTAGCTGCAGTCCAGTAGTCGCCTAAGTGTTAAAAAATCCTACCAAGTGGCGAACAATCCTCTCACTCGGAGGCTTAGATGCAGTCCAATACTTGCTTAAGTTTAAAAGATCCTACTGTACGGTACGGGTCAACCATGACCCTTCCCCCTGGGGCTGCACTGTCAAGAAGAAGGACGAGATTGTGCGCACTGCTTAGCTGCAGTCCAGTACTCACCAAAGTATAAAAAATCCTACCGAGTGGTGAGCCAGCCTCTCACTCGGAGGCTTAACTGCAGTCGACTACTCGCCAAAGTATAAAAAATCCTACCGAGTGGTGAGCTGTCCTCTCACTCGGGGGCTTAGCTGCAGTCCAGTACTCGCCTAAGTATAAAAAATCCTACCGAGTGGCGAGCCAGCCTCCCACTCGGAGGCTTAGCTGCAGTCCAGTACTCGCCTAAGTATAAAAAATCCTACCAAGTGGTGAGCAGTCCTCTCACTCGGGGGCTTAGCTGCAGTCCAGTACTTGCCTAAGTATAAAAAATCCTACCGAGTGGCAAGCAGTCCTCTCACTCGGGGGCTTAGCTGCAGTCCAGTACTCGCCTAAGTATAAAAAATCCTATCGAGTGGCGAACAATCCTCTCACTCGGGGGCTTAGCTGCAGTCCAGTACTCGCCTAAGTATAAAAAATCCTACCGAGTGGCGAGCAATCCTCTCACTCAAGGGGCTTAGTTGCAGTCCAGTACTCGCCTAAGTATAAAAAATCCTACCGAGTGGCGAGCAATCCTCTCACTCGGAGGCTTAGCTGCAGCCCAGTACTCGCCTAAATTTGAAAAAACCTAGCCGAATGGTACGGGTCGACCATGGCCCCTCCCCCGGGGGCTGCACCATCACGAAGAAGGACGAGATTGTATAAACTACCGAGGCGAACTGATGCCAGGGCGAGCTGCTTTCAGGGATGTCAAAACCATTGCTGAAAGCCTCTCCGATGAGCTACTCAATGCCGCCAAAGGTTCATCCAACAGCTAGGGCCAAGGCGAACTACTTCCAAGAATGTCAAGCCCATTGTCGAGTGCCTCGCTGATAAGCTGGTCAATACCGCTCAAGGCTCGTCCCGCAGCCTCTTCCTCGGAAGCTGCATCGAGAGAACAAACACTAATCCGAGTGAAGAGCAAGTCCTGCTTGAACACAAACACAACATATTCAAAGATAAGCCAAGTTTAGATAAATCCAAAGGTTTCTAACCGTGAATTAAAAGTACTCGGGCGTCAGGCCCAATGGAGTTTCAACGATTACAAATTCACTCGGCATTCCGAGGCAAATAAGGGTGAAGCATAATGTTTTTTCGATCACTCGGCGGGAGAAGGGCTGGCTGGATCGCAGAAGCTGTCAAGGTCAATGCTATCTGCAATGCGAGTGGCAGCCTCAAGGAAGGTGTCCATGAAGGACTGGAAAGTGTGGTTCTTAGTATTCACAACCTTGAGAGCCGCCAACTTGTCTTCCCTGGCGTCCTTGCAGTGCCACATCGAGTGGATGACTTCTTCCACTCCTGCACTCGACCAGGAATCTGATCGAGTTGAGTCATCAGCGACTCGACGTCTTGAGAAAGTTCCGCCTGAGGCCAGAGTTCAGCGTCCACCCGGGTCATTGCAGCCTTCAGTCGAGCCAGATAGGCAACGACATAGTCCAAGTGTGATTCCAACCGTAGCAAGTTCATCGCAACGTCATCCTTCACTGGACAATTGATGGGATCGAGACGTGTCTCGACCCGCCCAGTTTCAGCTTCAAAATCTTGGCAAAGTTCTGTCCCATCATGAAAAATAGTGAGTCGACAATATTACAACATACTTCAATCGACGACAAATAACTAGTCGAGCGATGGTACCTTCGAGCTTCAGAACTAGTTTCGCGGCAAGATGTCCCAGATAGGACTCTAACTTGCCTGTCTTGGCTCTAAGGCCTCCAACTTCAGTGGTCAGGTTCTCCTTGTCCTTATTCAATTGCTCGACTTCCCGATTGGCTTCCGAGATGGTGTTCAACTTTGCGTTCTCCTCTTCCAACTTGCTGACTGAAGCCAGCTTCTTGTCCGCAAGCGTTGTCTTCTCACGTGCTTCCTTCTGAGCAGCAGCAAGATCCTGGTCCTTCTACTCCAAAGCTTCCTTCATTCTCTCTAAAGAACAACACTCTTCAGACGAGCCTGAAGTTGACGGTTTTCACTATGCTCATCTGCTTGTGTGAAGTCACTCGGTTCAAAGAGACTGAAAGAAAAAGCAGTGAAAGATGCGAGCTACTAAGTGGGCAAGAGTCGATTGGTTACCTCCCATGATGGACGTCTCTACTTGAGCAGTCTTGAGGTTCTTCTTTGCGAGTTCAAGATCAAGTTCAATGTTGATATGCTTCTTCTTTAACTCGGAAAGTCGAGCTCAAGATCACAAGACCTCTGAAGTCAGCAAGAGAGATATGTCAGTCGACAGAAATAAGAGACAATGACAGTGAAAAGTTACTCTAAGACCACTGCCGAATCAAATATTCAATAGTAGTCTTCGGGACTACACCTAGTGGGTGCACTTAGTGTGCCCCCACTAGTTCAGATCAACACTCAGCAGGGTCTGCCCAACGCGAGTCAAAAAAGAGAGAGAAGATTCTAAGACCTTAGTCGACTGCCAGCAATCGACCGTGGTCTCGGGGACTACAGCCGGTGGGTGCACTCGGCGTGCCCCCACTTATCCGGACAGATAACTAAGACTCAGCACAAGTCGAGTGAAGTGGAGGATTTCCTAAACTCTAAACACAGGCACACCCCAGTGGGTGATCGGATATAAAACAACATTCAAAAAGTTCAGTCGGAGTTTGTTGACCTGAACATTGGTCTGCAGGGCGGTGCTGGCGTTATAAGCCACCTGACTGGCCTCGTGCATCACCTTCACCTGCTCCATGACAAGGTTCACCTCGCGAAGAGCCTGCCTGGCAGGACTTGGCAAAACGTCTGGGGTCTGATATGCAGCGAAGAGTGATGGCTCCAAGGGAACCGAAGCAGCTACTGGGTCAGACGAGCGGAGTTGCACTGGAGCGGTAGTAACCGGAGCAGTCGACCCCGACGGACGATCAGTCGTCAGCGGGCTGGAAAATGTGACGTTGGTCCGAACCGGATCTCCAGAATGCTCGACCACTGCCTCAAGCGCCGGCGTCGACAAAGGGACTTGAACTTCAAGTTTTCTCCTGCTCGAGCCTCCACCTCTCCTTGTCCTCTCCTGTAGAGGCACTTCCTCTTCTTCATCATCAGGAGGCACGACGACCTCTCGTGGAGCTGCAGAGAGAGAAACATTGGAAATTCAGTGGAATGACAATCCAATCGATTAAATGAACTCTGGTCGAACGAACTTACCAGCTCGAGAAGTGGCCACATCGTCGGTCTCCTCGTCTCCTGGGGCCTTGTCGATGTCCATGTCAGTAGCAGCTGAGGTGGGGCTAGAAAGATACACGATCCAGTTGGTCAGAACAAAAACTTCAGTCGCCTAGATAAATGCAAGCAAGATACTCACCCCGAAGCAACAGGGACGTCCATCTTGATCCGTGGCAAAGTCTTCTAAGTCTTTGGAGGAGCAACCTTGGGCTGCTTGGCGACCTTCTCTGTCGGCTCTGAAGCCGACGTCGGAGTGCGCTTCTGTGCGTGGGTACTTGGAGCCATGTTCTTTCCGTGCCCGCCCGTCGGGTCATGGTGTTTCTTAGATCGGCGTTCCGAGCACGGCGGCGAGTCGACTTCTTCCTCGTCATCTGACTCCTCACTCTCCTCCTCCTCGTCTTCATCCGAAGATTCCCATTCACCACTCTCCTCCGCGCTGGCCTCTCCCTCCTGGTTCTGCTCTAGAGTTTGTTCACCGTTGGGCATCGAATACATGTCAGTGAAAACCTACAAGACAAAAAGTCGAGTAAAAGTCAGTTGAGATCAAGCACAGTCGGAATATGTATGCAAAGATAGTCGGAATAAAGAGCATGCCTTGTTGGGCTGATTGTCGTCACTGAAGGGGGTGACTCGCCTAGCTCCTCTGGGTTTGTCCTGGTTGCCTGTGATGCCCTTAACCACACGAACACAATCTTGGGTGGCACTTCCTCTGGATGAACCTGAGCGGTGTCGTCGGACCCGGAGTATAGCCACATGGGATGGTCACGGGCCTTAAGAGGCTGGATGCATCGACTGAGGAATACTTCCAACAAGTCCAAGCCAGTGACACCCTCGTTAAGCAGTTGGACCACTTTCTCAACCAACATCTTCGTCTCCACGTTCTTAGCAGCAGTCACCTTCAGTGGAGAAGGGGTCTAGACACGGTCCAAAGTGAAGTAGGGAAGGCCAGTCGACTGACCTGGAGTTGGAACATCCTGGTAGTAGAACGAGGTCGACTGCCAATCCCTAACTGATTCAGGGAGAGTCATAGCAGGGAAAGAACTCCTATGCCTCTTTTGGATACCCAAACCCCCACACATCTGGATGACATGGGTCTTCGAGTCACTCATTTTCTCCTTCTTCACCGACCGGGAACGAATGGTGAAGATATGTTTGAAAAGGCCCCAGTGCGGTCGACGTCCCAAATAGTTTTCACACATCAATAAGAACGCGGCAAGGTAAGTGATGGTATTGGAAGAAAAATGGTGGAGTTGGGCACCGAAGAAGTTGAGGAAGCCCCAGAAGAAGGGGTGCGAAGGGAGCAAAAAACCTTGGTCGACGTGAGTGGCGAGCAGTACACACTCACCTGGTCAAGGTTTTGGCTCCGTCTCCCCCTCAGGCAGCCTTGCTGCACCCTTGGCGATCAGCCCGGACTCCGCCAGTTCGTCCAGATCTTCTTGCCGGAGCGAAGACCAGATCCAATCGCCCTGGATCCAGCCTGGCGGCAGCCCCGCGCGCGATGACAACCCACGATTCTGCTTCTGGCCATTCGCCGCCCCCGTCGCCTTCTTCGCGCGCTCCAGTGCCGCCGTCTTGTTCTTCACCATGGCGGCGGAGCGGCAGCGTCGAGAGCAGACGAACTAGATGCGGTGGAGAAGCAGAGGAAGAAGAAAGAGAATCGGGCGTGCACAGTGCAGACACCTCGGCCCCGTCGCCTTATAAAGAGCTGCTTCCGAGTGGCTGATGCGTGGGACCAGGCGATCCTGCCAAATCCCGCAACAGTCATGCGCAACGTACGCGGCGAAAAAGGTGGCGCGGAAATAGAGGCACTACTATTTATCCGCCCCGCTTACTTCGGCATGCCCCGTCCCATGCGCTTCCCCGAAATTTCGTATCCCGTGAAATCCGGGATACACTATGATCAATCGCGCCAAAGATTCTGCACCCCAAGACAGCACTCGGCAGATGATGCTACAAGTTTAGTCGACAACTTTCTGAATGGATCAAGGCGACTGAATCAACGCTGAAGTACCAACGTGAGTCTTCCATCCTGCAAAAAACACTCGCGAGGTGCAAAGTTCAGAGCAAGTTCAACTTCAACCTACTTTCCACTCGAACTTTAATCCATTCGGGGGCTACTGATGAGGATACCGACCTGGGATAGGGTCATAGGCCTGACCTAGACGTCCTACCCAAGGTCACTACCCTAGAAGATAAGAAGTCCAAGAGGCAACGAAGAACCCCCAGTCAAAGGTGTCGAGTGCAATCCACTCGACTAATCACATCACTCGGATAACCCTCCTACTTGTTGTCACTCAACCATACAAGGAATCACTCGACCTACCAAAGATCAGGAGTCACTCAGCATTGCAACGGTCAGGCGTTCACTCCGTAGTCTTTAAGGTCATTAATAGCACTTAAGACTGGCGTTATCAGTAACACCACTACTTTATGTACATCAAGCCCCTTGTAATGGAGGATGGCTGGGGTCCTGGCGCACTCTATATAAGCCACCCCCCTCCTCTGGGACAAGGGTTCGCACCCCTCTAACATCAAACATATAATATCCAGTCGCCCGCCTGGGCACCGAGACGTAGGGCTATTACTTCCTCCGAGAAGGGCCTGAACTCGTAAATCTCGTGTGTACACATTCACCATAGCTGAGATCTTGCCGCTCCATACCTACCCCCGTTTCTACTGTCAGCCTTAGAACCACGACAGCGCCCCCTTTCCTTTCCCCTTCTCTCTCCTTCCCTCTCCTCTCCTACTACCACTTGGAAGGGGGGAGTCCTACTCCCGGTGGGAGGAGGACTCCTGATGGGGCGCGCCTAGGGAGGCCGCCCCCTCCCCCTTCTCCACTCCTTTATATACGGGGAGGGGGACACCCCTTGGAGACACAAAAATTGATCTATCGATCTCTTAGCCGTGTGCGGTGCACCCCTCCACCATAATCCACCTCGGTCATATCGTAGCGGTGCTTAGGCGAAGCCCTGCGTTAGTAGCATCATCATCACTGTCACCACGCCGTCGTGCTGACGGAACTCTCCCTCGAAGCTCGGCAGGATCGGAGTTCGTGGGACGTCATCGAGTTGAACGTGTGCTGAACTCGGAGGTGCCGTGCGTTCGGTACTTGGATTGGTCGGATCGTGAAAATGTACGACTACATCAACCGCGTTGTGCTAACGCTTCTGCTTTCGGTCTACGAGGGTACATGGACACACTCTCCCCTCTCGTTGCTATGCATCACCATGATCTTGTATGTGCGTAGGAATTTTTTTTGAAATTACTACGTTCCCCAACACATATAAGCTCTGATGTATTGTTCATACAGTTCTTATTCCCGTGACTCATCATCTGGATAGTAGATGAATGATTAGTTGTGACTTATTTTGGTATGATGTATTGAACCTTTATCCTTCTGGTATATCATGTTGCATTTCCTATGAAAACACACTACTGGTATGTAATAGACATTGGTACTCTTGGACATTTTTGTTTTTGTTAACTCATGGAGTATAAAACATGCCTTACCGGGCTGTCTATGGCTGGGGCGTGTGGGCCCCTGTCTAGTGTCTTACATGGCAAGCTTATATTCAGATTTGGTTAGAGCCCACCCGCCGCAAGTGTCTGATGATTTTCCGTGGATGGCAAGGATCTAGGATGATTTCATGGTTCTTGCTGCATAGTTTTTTGCTGCTCCCATTAATATACATGTATCCAACGAGACAATTTCCTGCGGGTGGCTCAAACGGGGCTACTGGCACCCTATACATGCATACAACAGTCATGCCCTGCCCTTCCAGTTCCATCGTTCGTCTAGGTACATTTTGTTTCATCTGTTGTTTAACTTTTAAAATCAAGCGATTGAATTTACCATTTTTACGGTATAAGCATGGATGAGTTGATTGTCTTAGTTCACTTTGTTTCTCCTACGGATAGGAGCATCAGTGGTTTTACGCATGCTACCCGTTGCAATTAAGGTTGCTACTCAATTGATTCTTACCAAATGTTCCACAACAATGCGCTGGGAATTATCTAGTATATTGGAGTATATGGATGCGAGTTAAAATCAATAACCGGCTCAAGCATTAATAAGGAGAGGGCAAAGAATGGGCCAGCGCATCCGAAATTAATGGAGGAGCCCCACACGGGGCGGCATAGCCGTACGGGAGCCACAACCTATTATTTTGTTTTTATATATTTTTTGTTCTCATTTTTTGCTTTATTTTTGTACTATTCTTTATACTTTAAAGTATTCTACATGTATGGAAAATGTTGAACAAGAATTTTAAAAATGTTGAATAAGTATTTTGAAAAATGTCGAGTAGGTATTAAAAAAATGTTGAACGAGTATACGGAATATGTTGAACAAGTATCTGAAAGTGTTGTACAAGAACTTAAAAAATGTTCAACAAGTATTTGAAAATGTTGGATAAGTATTAAATATATTGAAAAAGTATTTGAAAAGTGTTAAATAGGTATTAAAAATGTTGAACGCGAATATGAAAAATGTTGAACAAGTATTTGAAAATGTTGAATAGACATTAAAAATGTTGAATAGGTAATAGAAATGTTGAATGAGTATATGAAAAATGTTGAACAAGTATTTTAAAATATTAAATAAGTATTAAAAATGTTGAATAGGTATTTCCAAATATTAATAAGTATTAAAAATCTTGAACAAGTATTAAAAATATATGAAATAACTATTAAAATGTTGAACAAGTATTTGAGAAATGTTGAATAAGTGTTCGGACAGTGTTGAACGTGTTTACAAAAATGTTGATCACTTGTTACAGAAATGTTTTTGATATGAACGAAAATGTAGAGTGAAAACAAAAATAAACAGAACAAAACACAAAATAAAAATAAATAAAACAAAACAAAAAATGAAGGAAAAAAGAAAACAAACAAAAAATGCATAAAAAAGAAAATAATGAAAAAAAATGGAGAAGAAAAAGAAATGAAACAAAATAAAATGGAAAGAATGAAACAAATCTGAAAAGAAAGAAAAAAGGATGAAAAAATGGAGAAAAAAAATGAAACAAAAGAAACCGAAAAGAGTAAAAGAAAAACATGGAGAATAACGGTTCGGTTGCCTCATCGCGATCCTACTACTAACCAATAACTTGAAGTGGGCGGAGTGGTTAGCTGAGCTGGTGAGAACCCTGAAGACCTGGGTTCGATCCCTATGACACTATTCACGTCAACGCAAGAGATCGTTACGACTCGCTTTTTTTTGACAAATATCTCCTCCTTTATTCATTGATCAAAATAGTAGCATCGCTTACAAGAAAGGAAACAACCGCACTAGGGGCAATATCCATCCAACAACCAGGAGGAGAAAACTTAGCTAACCTAGCCAATTCGTGGGCTACTTGATAGCTATCTCTATTTCAATGTTCATAAATGACTTGATTGAAATCTAACGACATGAAGTAACAATCATCGAATATAGTGCTAGCAACTGAAGAAGAATTGCCTCTTTTAAAGCTTCAACCACCTCTACACTATCGGAGTTGATTTCAATCTTGTTACATCCAGCAGTACGGGCTAGATTCATTCCAAATCTTACTGCAATAGATTCTGCTGTAAATGAATCAAGGCATATGTCTATTTTTTTCATTTGCAGCAGCAATGAACATGTCGTTGTGATCAAGAAGGACTGCTCCCACCGATCCTTCAAATGTATCCATATCAAATACAGCGTCCACATTCAGTTTAGCATATCCATACCTTGGTCTAGTCCACCCGCCTACCTTCTGTTTAGCTTTGGGTGTACACGAGATAATGTAGTTTGCCACTAGTCCTCTCACGGCCACACTAATTTGAGCTGCGGTTTGGGTGGCCTCTCCATGAGTTAATTTCTGCCGTTCATACCACAGGTACCATGCTGCAGTGGCTATTGTTTCTCTCAATTTAGTTAGGCCCAGGATATGAACTTCATGATCCTTCAAACACAACAAGTGTTCAAGTATCACTTCTTCAGCCCAGTCCACTCTGATGGCCTTTTTGATGATATCATCCACGCCTAGCATTTTCCACACATCCATAGCTAGCTTGCATTGAAACAACAAATGTTTGATGTTGTCCGGCTCTAAGTCACACGTAAGGCAACTTGGATTGATTTTTATATGCTTATTAGCAAGGATTGATCTGCAGGGGATCGCGCTATGAAGCGCCCTCCAAATAAAAAATTATCTTAGATGGACAGAATAAACTCCAAACTGAGTCCCATGAATCTTTTTGGTTAGAGGGCCCTTTCGAATTCTGAATTCTGCTGCCGAATTGGTATTTCCATATTCCATGGTACGCAGATCGCACCGTAAAAGCTCCTATTCTTGACAGATTCCAAGCCAAAAAATCGTTCATCTCATGTAAAGGTAAAGGAATTGAAAGAATACGTTGGGCATCCACCTGCCAGAAGGTTTGCCTGACAAGTTGTTCATCCCAGTCTCCCGTCGAAGGATTAATGAGGTCGCTCACACGTCATAGAAGCTAGTTTCCTCGAACAGTTATCACCTTCCTTGTTGGAGACTATGGGATCCATTCATCTTCCCAAATCTTTATTTTAACTCCATCACCCACTATCCATATGTGCCCAACTTTTAGGGCCTCCACTCCAGCCATAATGCTTTGCCATGTATACAAAGCTTTTTTCTTTAGGGTAGTATCCATAAGATCTACATCAGGAAAGTATTTCGCCTTTAGAATCATCGCACAGAGATTCAGGATTATCAATTAGTCTCCAAGCCTGTTTAGCCAACAATGCCAAATTAAAGCAGTGAATATCTCTGAACCCCATCCCTACTTGCTTTCTAGGAATGCACATCTTCCACCATGCGAACCAGTGCATCTTCTTGTGAGTTGCATCATCACCCCACCAAAAACAAGATATCGCATCCGTGATTCCTTTGCAATTTTTTTTAGGATTTTTAAAGACAAACATCGCGTATGTTGGTATTGCTTGTGCTACTGACTTAATGAGAATCTCTTTCCCTCCCGAAGATAGGCACTTTTCCTTCAAACCACTTAATCTCATAACTAACCGGTCAATGAGATATTAGAAGCTGTCACTTTTATCAAGCCCAAGAGTGGCCGGAAGTCCTAAGTATTTGTCATTCAAGGCTTTCATCATAATATTAAGGGAAGAGCATACCTCAACCTTGATATTCACATCTGTACTAGGACTGAAGAAAATACTAGATTTGTCCACACTGATCAGTTGTCCAGAGGCAGCACAATATGTGTCCAAGATTGACCTTAAGCACACGGCATTATGAACATTTGCCTTCATCAAAATCAACGAATCATCCGCGAACAGTAGATTTGTGACAGCTGCCGCATCCCGACAAACCTTGACACCCTCTAACTCTCCACTTCACTCAGCATGAGATAATAAGGATGTCAGTCCCTCTGTGCAAAGGAGAAATAAATACAGTGAGAGGGGATCCCCTGTCGTAACCCTCTAGTGGGAGTAAAGGATTCAGTCTCAACTGAATTGTATCTTACTCTGTACTCCACTGAAGAAACACATAGCATAATCAATTTGACCCATTCTGCATGAAACCCAAGTTTTTTTAGTATTGCCTCCAAAAATACCCACTCAACCCTATCATATGCTTTATGCATGTCAAGGTTCACATCACACCACCCTGTTTTACCAGATTTCCTCTGTTTGATTGCATGTAAACTTTCATATGCAATAAGCACATTGTCAGTAATGAGCCTCCCCGGAACGAAAGCTCTTTGGGTTGGGTTAATTATCTTCGGCAGTAAAATATTACGTCTCGCACCAATCATTTTTGAAATGACCTTATGTAACGCCCCGAGCCCGATGCGCTAGGTGTCTTCCAGTTATTCGTTGTTGTTGCCATGTCATTCGGTTGAGTGTTGCATTTTGCCATGTCATCATGTGCATCTATTTTGCATTCATGTCCATCTCTCGCATCTGGTCTTTTCTCCGTTGTCCATTTCGACATCTGATACTCTCACATGCACCCGTTGCACCCCCTCAGACTTTGTTTCGTGAGCGGGAGAAAAACGTTCTCGGAATGGGCTGAGATTTTCCGAGTGGCCTTGGTACATCACCGGTAGGCCGCCTGTCAAATTTCGTTCCATTTGGAGGTCGTTTGATGCCCCAACGGTTAACCGGGTATCCGCAAAGCCCCTCTCCCTTTGCAGCCCAACACCCTCCACAACAGCCCACTAGCCCATCTAAACCCCCTCCATGCTCTCCGTCGTTGGATCACGATTGTGTTGGCAAAAACCGCACCCATTTTGGACTCTCCTAACTCCCTCTACCTATAAATCCACCCTCTCCCCCGAAATTCGCGGTCCAAACCCTAACCATCTTCCACCTCGCGCCGCCGGACGCGTCCGCACCCCGCCGGACATGTACGCCGGCCATGTCATCATGGCCAGTCGGAAGGTGCCACGTCACCCCGCCGCCACTCTCCTCCATTCCCGAGTCACCACCTGTCTCTGCCGCCTCCCGCTGAGCCCAGCCGGGGCCCGCGCGAGCCCGACATCGCCGGACTCCGCCGTCCTCGCCTCCCGCTGGTCGCCGCCCTCGCTGGATTTCTCTGCCCCGCCGACTCGACCTCGTGTCAGCCGGCCACCGGAGCCGTCGAGCCTGCCGTCAAGCTCCGCCTCCACCGACGCCGAACGGATCCACCCGGCCCCACCCCGAGTTACTCTCCTCCATGCCGGATCCCGCCCTGCGCTGCCGCCATGGAGCTCTGACGAGCTCGTCGTCGGACCCCTCGCCGTCGCCGGGAATGGAACCCCGTCGAGCTCCTTGTCCTAGATCCGGCCTCTCCTCGTCGTCCACCGCCTCGGCCGCTTTCCCCTCGTCGTCCCCGTCGCCCTCACAGGCGAGCGCCGCCATGCGCCATTTAGATTGGGAGGAGCCCCGATCCCGTCTCCCTCCGCGTCGACGACCACGTGGGCCGCGCCCTGAGCCGACCCGTCCCATCTCCTCCGTGGCCTAGCTCCCTCTCCTTCGATTCGGACCGAAGCCCATGGTGAGCTTTGCCCCTATCCAGCGCCCTATGCATCGAATAGTATCTAGAGCTCACATGTTTTTTTCTGGAAAACTGCTGAGTCCTGAGTTTGTCCTATCATGCATGCATCTTGTGAGTGGTGTATCTTTGTGCATGTTCATCCTATGATGGTGTATGATATATCAAAATGTTTGTCTCATGATGCTCTTCATGTTAGTGTCTTTTGCATGCATGTTTCTGTCCATCTTGATGCCTTTATCCTCGCTGCAAGAGTGCTATATGATGTTAACCTGTTGAAGATTGTTATAACTTGCTGATTTGTCATTTTCATTGCATTTTGTGTGTGTATCCTATGAGCATGATGTCTATATGTTTTTGGAGCATCTCCTTGCCATGTTTACAACGTTGCAATCCATGTTTTTTTATGTGCCTTGTGGTGATGCGCACAAGCTTGTGAAGTAGGCCACTTGATGTCGCTGATTTCAGACACTTCGTATTTTGCCAAGTCATTTTCCTATTACATTAGGATGCTATGTTGTCTTGTTGCTACCAGTAGATCCATGCACATTTTGAGGTAGTTCAGTAAGAGTGTTTTGAAGATGTGGTATTTCTCTATCCATTCATGTCTCTCGTTGTAATTATGTAGTGTAGCATGTCATTTACATGCTCTACTTTTGCTAAATATTGCTCCTGGCTGATTGTTAACATGAAGTTCATTTTTGCCATGTGTTTTGCTAGTGATCCATGTACCGTATGAACTTTCTCTTGCAATGTTTAGCTTCATGTATATTTCTTCTTACTGTTGGTGACCTTGTGATGCCATGAAATGCTTTGTGGTGAGTGGCATGAGCTTGCAAAGTTGCTATCATGAATCTGTTTCTGCCATGCTATGTTTTCTTCCAAGTCTGGAACTGATCATATCATTGGCCATGTTTGCATGGATGATACCATCAATTCCATGCATAATCTGGAGGTGCCTACTTGAGATGTTTTGATGTCCATGTTATGCTCTATAATGCCATGCCTTTTGATGCTTCATATATGACATGTATCATATCTTTTCATTGCCATGAACATGCCTAAATAATGTTCCAGTTTTCTGTTAACTTCATGATGCAATGTTGTGATCTTGTTATTGATTGACCGATGCCTCTTTTGGAGTTTCTGGAATTACATGTTTTGAAGTATGATATGAGTACTCTATTCTCATGCCAAGCTTGATAACTTTAGACCTCGTATGATCTTTGTTCCAAGATTGGAAACATGCTATGTTGCTGTTACTGTTTTGCATTCCCAGATTTCCTATGTCTAAGAATCAGCTTATATCATGTTGCATCTTGTCTTGATGAATGCCATTGATCTATATGTTATATGGAGATGCTTAGAATAATGTTTTGCCATGTTTTACCTGTTCTTAAATGCCATGCTTTTGTTTGCCATGATCTTGCATTATATCATATTTGTTTCATGCCTTTAACATGTCAACATGTTATTCCTGCTCATGTATGCCCACTTTTTCACTGTCTTAATCTGTGTTATTAAGTTGCCTTTTGCTTTGATCACCTTGTTTTAATCGTGATGCCTCTAAACCTGAACCTTAAATGTTATTTGAAGCATATTGTCTGTACTTTGAGTGCATATCATGTTCATGCCCATGTGTTTCCTGCAGCATGTTGTCTCCTTGATTGCAAAGTGCTTAGTTGCTGTTTTGGGCAGATTGTGTGTGTCACTTGTATTGAGTGTATGTGTTGAACCGTTGCTCCATTTTGAGCATGCTCTATATGAAACTTGCTTAGTTTTGCATGTAGTTTCATGTTGCCTTGTTGCATCCTTGTTTTGGAGTGTTTGTGATGTTGTTTTGCTTGCTTTTGCATCAATGCTATGTTCAACTTGTTTTGCTCATATCTTCTAGGCCGTAGCTCCGAATTAAACAAACTTTATATGTAATTTGACTAGAAAACCGTGTAGATCATCTTGGTGCATTTTAACTTGATGTTTAACAACTTCAACATTGTGTTCTAATAAGATCTGGACCAATTTCGAAATTTCCATATGAGGACTTACCGGAATTGTTATGTGTTGTTTTCCGACCTCATTTAAACTTGCTTTGATGTGTTGTTCTTGTATGCATCATCTCTTGCCATGAGTACCATCATATAGACTTGTCATGCATCATGTTTGGTTGAGCATCATGTCATGTTTATGTGTTGGGTGTTTACCATGTTGTTTATGAAGGAAATATGCCCTAGAGGCAATAATAAAGTTATTATTTATTTCCTTATTTTCATGATACATCTTTATTATTCATGCTAGAATTATATTAACCGGAAACTTACTACATGTGTGAATACATAGACAAACATAGTGTCACTAGTATGCCTCTACTTAACTAGCTCGTTGGATCAAAGATGGTTAAGTTTCCTAGCCATAGACATGAGTTGCCATTTGATTAACGGGATCACATCGTTAGGAGAATGATGTGATTGACTTGACCCATTCCGTTAGCTTAGCACTTGATCGTTTAGTATTCTGCTATTGCTTTCTTCATGACTTATACATGTTCCTATGACTATGAGATTATGCAACTCCCGTTTACCGGAGGAACACTTTGTGTGCTACCAAATGTCACAACATAACTGGGTGATTATAAAGGTGCTCTACAAGTGTGTTCGAAGGTACTTGTTGGGTTGGCGTATTTCGAGATTAGGATTTGTCACTCCGATTGTCGGAGAGGTATCTCTGGGCCCACTCGGTAATGCACATCACTATAAGCCTTGCAAGCATTGTAACTAATGAGTTAGTTGTGGGATGATGTATTATGAAACGAGTAAAGAGACTTGCCAGTAACAAGATTGAACTAGGTATTGAGATACCGACGATTGAATCTCGAGCAAGTAACATACCGATGACAAAAGGAACAATGTATGTTCTTATGCGGTTTGACCGATAAAGATCTTCATAGAATATGTGGGAGCCAATATGAGCATCCAGGTTCTACTATTGGTTATTGATCGGAGACCTGTCTCGGTCATGTCTACATAGTTCTTGAACCGGTAGGGTCCGCACGCTTAAAGTTCGATGACGATTTTATTATGAGTTTTTGTGTTTTGATGTACCGAAGGTAGTTCGGTGTCCCGAATGTGATCACGGACAACAAGGAGTCTCGAAATGGTCAAGACGTAAAGATCGACATATTGGACGACTATGTTCGGACACCGGAATGGTTTCGGGGAGTTTCGGACATATACCGGAGTACTGGGGGGTTACCGGAACCCCTTGGGGAGTTTAATGGGCCAAGTTGAGCCCTAGTGGAGAAGAGGAGGGCGGCCAAGGGCGGCCGCGCCCCCCCCCCCTTCACCCCCAGTCCAAATTGGACAAGGAGGGGGGGCGGCGCCCCCCTTTTCTTTCCCCTTCTCTCTCCTTCCCTCTCCTCTCCTACTCCCACTTGGAAGGGAGGAGTCCTACTCCCGGTGGGAGTAAGACTCCTCATGTTGTGCGCCTAGGGAGGCCGGCTCCCTCCCCCTCCTCCACTCCTTTATATACGAGGAGGGGGGCACCCCTTGGAGACACAACAATTGATCTATTTATCTCTTAGCCGTGTGCGGTGCCCCCCTCCACTATAATCCACCTCAGTCATATTGTAGCGGTGCTTAAGCGAAGCCCTGCATCGGTAGCATCATCATCATCGTCACCACGCCGTCATGCTGACGGAACTCTCCCTCGAAGCTCAGCTGGATCGGAGTTCGTGTGACGTCATCGAGTTGAACGTGTGCTGAACTCGAAGGTGCCGTGTGTTCGGTACTTGGATCTGTCGGATCGTGAAGACGTATGACTACATCAATCGCGTTATGCTAACGATTCCACTTTCGGTCTATGAGGGTACGTGGACACACTCTCCCCTCTCGTTGCTATGCATCACCATGATCTTGTGTGTGCGTAGGAATTTTTTTGAAATTACTATGTTCCCCAATAGTGGTATCAGAGCTAGGTTTATGTGTAGATGTTATAGGCACGAGTAGAACACAAGTGAGTTGTGGGCAATACAAGTCATACTACTTACCAGCATGTCATAATTTGGTTTGGTGGTATAGTTGGATGAAGCGGCCCTGACTGACATTACGCTTACGCTTACGCGAGACTGGTTTCACCGCGGTGCTTCGCACACAGGTGACTGGCGGGTGTTAGTTTCTCCAACTTTTGTTGAACCGAGTGTGGCTACGCCCGGTCCTTGAGAAGGTAAAAACATCACTAACTTGACAAACTATTGTTGTGGTTTTGATGCATAGGTAAGAACGGTTCTTGCTCAACCCGTAGCAGCCACATAAAACTTGAAACAACAAAGTAGAGGACGTCTAACTTGTTTTTGCAGGGCATGTTGTGATGTGATATGGTCAAGACATGATGAGATATAAGTTGTTGTATAAGATGATCATGTTTTGTTGAAGTTATCGGCAACTAGTAGAAGCCTTATGGTTGTCTCTTTATTGCATAAGATGCAAGCGCCAAATAATTGCTTTACTTTATCGTTATGTGAAAGCAATAGTTGGAAGGGCAATAGTTGGCGAGGCGACCATGTGACGACACATTGATATAGATCAAGATGATGGAGATCATGGTGTCATGCCGGTGACGACGGAAATCATGACGATGCTTTGGAGATGGAGATCAAAGGCACAAGATGATGATGGCCATATCATGTCGCATATTTTGATTACATGTGATGTTTATCTTTTATACATCTTATTTTTCTTAGTTCGACGGTAGCTTTATAAGATGATCCCTTACTAAAATTTCAAGGTACAAGTGTTCTCCCTGAGTATGCACCGTTGCCAAAGTTCGTCATGCCGAGACACCATGTGATGATCGGGTGTGATAAGCTCAACGTTCATCTACAACGGGTGTAAGACAGTTTTGCACTCGCAGAATACTCGGGTTAAACTTGACGAGCCTAGCATATGCAGATATGGCCTCGGAACACTGGAGACCGAAAGGTCAAACGTGAACCTTATAGTAGATATGATCAACATAGTGATGTTCACCATTGAAAACTACTCCATCTCACGTGATGATCAGACATGGTTTAGTTGATTTGGATCGCGTGATCATTTATATGACTCGAGGGATGTCTATCTAAGTGGGAGTTCTTAAGTAATATGATTAATTGAACTTTAATTTATCAGGAACTTGGTCCTGGTAGTATTAGCATATCTATGTTGTAGATCAATAGCTCGCGATGTTGCTCCCCGTTTATTTTTTATATGTTCCTAGAGAAAACTAAGTTGAAAGATGTTAGTAGCAACGATGCGGATTGGATCCATGATCTGAGGTTTATCCTCATTGCTGCACAGAAGTATTATGTCCTTAATGCACCAGTAGGTGACAGAACTATTGCAGGAGCAGATGCAGACGTTATGAACGTTTGACAAGCTCGGTATGATGACTACTTGGTAGTTTAGTGCACCATACTTTACGGCTTAGAACCGGGACTTCAAAAATGTTTTGAACGCCACGGAGCATATAAGATGTTCTAAGAGTTGAAATCGGTATTTCACACTCATGCCCATGTTGAGAGGTATGAGACCTCTGACAGTACTTTGCCTACAAGATGGAGGAGAATAGCTCAACCAGTGAGCATCTGCTCAGATTGTCTGAGTACTACAATTACTTAAATAAAGTGGGAGTTAATCTTCCAGATAAGATAGTAATTGACAAAGTTCTCTAGACACTATCACCAAGTTAACAGAACTTCGTGATGAACTATAATAAGCAAGGGATGACGAAATTAATTCCTGAGCTCTTCGCGATGCTAAAATCAGCGAAGGTAGAAATCAATAAAGAGCATCAAGTGTTGATGGTTAACAAGACCACTAGTTTCAAGGAAAAGGGCAAAGGAAAGAAGGGGAACTTAAAGAAGAACGACAAGAAAGTTGCTGCTCAAGTGAAGAAGCCCAAGTTTGGACCTAAGCTTGAGACTGAGTACTTATACTGCAAAAGGACTGGTCACTGGAAGCGGAACTACCCTAGATACTTGACGGATAAGAAGGATGGCAAAGTGAACAAAGGTATATTGGATATACATGTTATTGATGTGTACTTTACTAGTGTTTATAGCAACCACTCGGTAATTGATACTAGTTCAGTTGCTAAAGATTAGTAACTCGAAACGGGAGTTGCAGAATGAACAGAGACTAGTTAAGGGTGAAGTGACGATGAGAGTTGGAAGTGGTTCCAAGATTGATATGATCATCATCGCACACTCCCTATACTTTCGGGATTAGTGTGGAACCTAAATAAGTGTTATTTGGTGTTTGCGTTGAGCATGAATATGATTTGATCATGTTTATTGCAATATGGTTATTCATTTAAGTTAGAGAATAATTGTTGTTCTGTTTACATGAATAAAACCTTATATGGTTACACACCCAATGAAAATGGTTCGTTGGATCTCGGTCCCAGTGATACACATATTCATCTTTACCAAATAATAAAGAAAATTTGGTTTCTTTTGTCCGTCATACCATTTCTGAAAAGTCCCTCTATTTCAAAGAATTCAACCCGCAGTCCTATTTTAAGTTAAAACGAATCATTATTTTCATGTTTTATACAAAAGTCCCTATCTTTTCTTGATATCAACCCGCCGTCCGGATTTAAATCACACCCGAACCGTTATTTTACATTTTTCGAAACCCCCCTTGATGTTTTAGGTAATTCATCCGCAGATCATATTTAAGTCAAACAAATGCTTTTTAGAATCATCCATATCTTTTAAATTGTAACTCCTATTTGAACATTTTATATATGAAATTTGATTAGAAAAATATGTAGAATATGAATATGAGATTATTTTTACCTTTTAAGTATCTTTAAATATTATTTTGGAATATATTTGAGTCAAACCAAATGATTTTCTAAATTATCTGTATCTTTTAAACCGTAACTTTGATTTTAACATATTATATATAAAGTTTTATTAGAAAAATGTGTGGAATCTAAATATGATGTTAATTTTACCTGTTAAATATTTTTAAAATATTGTTATGGAAGCAAACTTATAATTTATAGCGCAAGATCCATTTTTTTCATACCGGCGGCGATCCGGATTGCAAATAAACACTCCACTATAACAATATACGGAAAAGAAAACATCGATAACTACACGTGCATACCTCTGAAAAATGTCGCAAGGGAAAACAACAGATTTCTCATCGCGAGAGTGAGAGAAAGTGAGCGAGAGAGAGAGAGAGGGAGAGAGAGAGAGAGAGGGAGAGAGAGACACCTTAGGATTAACCATATTCAACACACGTTTTTTGTTGTTTTGTGTGAACACCGAGGCCATCGCCGGCGAGGGTGAGAAGGAGGATAAGCGGCAACACAAATATGATGCCTAGCAAAAATAAAGAAGATGGACCTATTGTGGTCTTGGGTGATGGTTGTTGAGTTAAGAGTGTATGTTATGTTTTCTCTCTCGTTCAACGCACGGGCTCTTTTGCTAGTAATATTGAAGCCAAAAGATGAAAAGTTAATAATGATAGGGCAACTTATTTGTGGCACAGCCGTTTAGGTCATATTGGTGTAAAGCGCATGAAGAAACTCCATGCTGATGGGCTTTCGGAATCACTTGGTTATGAATCACTTGATCCTTGCGAACCATGCCTCTTGGGCAAGATGACTAAAACACCGTTCTCCGGAACAATAGAGCGAGCAACAGATTTGTTGGAAATCATACATACTGATGTATGTGGTCCGATGAATATTGAGGCCCGCGGCGGGTATCGTTATTTTCTTACCTTCACAGATGATTTGAGAAGATATGAGTATATCTACTTGATGAAACACAAGTCTGAAACAGTTGAAAAGTTCAAAGAATTTCAGAGTGAAGTGGAGAATCATCGTAACAAGAAAATAAAGTTTCTACGATCTGATCGCAGAGATGAATATTTGAGTTATGAGTTTGCCCTTCAATTAAAACAATGTGGAATAGTTTCACAAACTCATGCCACCTGGAACACCACAGCATAATGGTGTGTCCAAACGTCATAACCGTACTTTATTGGATATAGTGTAATCTATGATGTCTCTTACCGATATACCACTATTGTTTTGGGGTTATGCATTAGAGACAGCTGCATTCACATTAAATATAGCACCATCTAAATCCGTTGAGATGGCACAATATGAACTGTGGTTTAGCAAGAAACTGAAGTTGTCATTTCATAAAATTTGGGGTTGCGATGCTTATGTGAAAATGTTTAAACCTAATAAGCTTGAACCCAAATCGGAGAAGTGCGTCTTCATAGGATACCCAAAAAGAAACTGTTGGGTACACCTTCTATCACAGATCCGAAGGCAAAATCTTTGTTGCTAAAATTGATCCTTTCTAGAGAAGGAGTTTCTCTTGAAAGAAGTGAGTGGGAGGAAAGTAGAACTTGATGAGGTAATTGTACCTTCTCTCGGATTGGAAAGTAGGTCATCACAGAAATCTGTTCCAGTGATTCCTACACCAATTAGTGAGGAAGTTAATGATGATGATCATGAAACTTAGGATCAAGTTACTATATAACTTCATAGATCAACCAGAGCACGATCCGCACCAGAGTGGTACGGTAATTGTTGGTGTCAAAACCGGCGGATCTCGGGTAGGGGGCCCGAACTGTGTGTCTAGGCGGATGGTAACAGGAGACAAGGGACACGATGTTTTTACCCAGGTTCGGGCCCTCTCAATGGAGGTAAAACCCTACTCCTGCTTGATTGATATTGATCATATGGGTAGTACAAGAGTGGATCTACCACGAGATCAAGGAGGCTAAACTTTAGAAGCTAGCCTATGGTATGATTGTTGTTGTGTCCTACGGACTAAACCCCCCCCCCCCCGATTTATATAGACACCGGAGAGGGCTAGGGTTACAATGGTAGGAGATCTACATATCCGTATCGCCAAGCTTGCCTTCCACGCCAAGGAAAGTCCCATCCGGACACGGGATGAAGTCTTCAATCTTGTATCTTCATAGTCTTGGAGTCCGGCCAATGATGATAGTTCGGCTATCCGGACACCCCCTAGTCCAGGACTCCCTCAGTAGCCCCTGAACCAGGCTTCAATGACGACGAGTCCGGCGTGCATATTGTCTTTGGCATTGCAAGGCGGGTTCCTCCTTCGAATAATTTATAGAAGATTGTGAAGACGAGGATAGTGTCCGGCTCTGCAAAATAAATTCCACGTATCACCGTAGAGAGAATAATATTTACACAAGTTCAATCCGCTGACGCATTTTGTGGCGTGATGTCACACCACAACCAAGCCTTTACTCGAATTGTTTTTGTTATACCACCTCAGCGCGTTTAGCGAAGCGGTTTCCTTGGCACATCCTGTCGAAGCAGAGATCGTGTTCCCCTTATTCCGGGATTCCCATCAATACGGACGTGGGTAACCCAACCGCGCCATTGATTGCGGCGCTTGGGAGATAAGCGAGTTTTACCAGGCCGGTGGGGACGCATAGTTTCGTCCGCCCATATATAAGGGGAGAAGGATCCACCTTTTTACCTACGCCTTCTTCCTCCTTTGCTTATCCATCACTACGCACTAGAGCTCCAGCACCCAAGTCCGCACATCTCACCTCAACCTTCTCCAATCATGTCCGGAGCGGGAGGCAAGTGGATGGCCTCCTCCATTACGGAGGGGCACATCAAGAAGCTGCGCAGCGCCGGATATCTGTCCAGCGACATTGCGCACCGGCTCCCTGACGAGGGGCAGCTCATCCCCACCCCCAGGCCCCATGAGAGGGTGGTATTCCTTCCCCATTTCCTCTGCAGACTGGGCTTTCCACTCCACCCCTTTTTCCGGGGGCTCATGTTCTACTACGGCCTGGATTTCCACGATCTGGCCCCGAATTTCATCCTCAATATCTCGGTGTTTATCGTCGTGTGTGAGGCCTTCCTCTGCATCCAGACCCACTTCGCCTTGTGGCCCAAGACCTTTAATGTCAAGCCGAAGATTGTGAAGGGCAGCCAAGCGGAGTGCGGACGCGCCATGGTGGGCAAGATGCCCAACGTCACTTGGCTCGAGGGCGCCTTCATGGAAACCATCAAAGGGTGGCAATCGGGGTGGTTCTATATCACCGAGCCGCGTGACCCTGAATGGGCAGCGGCCCCCGAATTCAGATCTGGCATCCCCATGCGGCTCACCTCCTGGAAAGAGAAGGGCCTGCTATGGGGTAGTTCGGAAGAGCTGACCGGACTTCAATCCTGTCTCCAAACCCTGGTGAACAAGAAGCTTAAGCTTGTCAACGTAATCCAGGTCATGCTTATCCGCCGGATTCTCCCATGCCAGCAATGGGACTTTAGTTTGTGGGAGTTCAATCCGGCACAACACCGGACCTTCAGCAGGCTCTTCGACACTATGTACGAAGATGCCTGGAGGGTGCTGTTTAAGGGCGGCGAGGCCCCCGCATCCGCTACCGAAGATCGCGGATTCAGCTCGCAGCGTCCGGCTGGCGAGGTAAGCCATGTTATCCTTTATGGGACACTTGCTTTTCATGCTTTGACTTTATGCGCGATCTAAACTCCCAATACCTTTAACGGGCCTGGCAGGCGACGTCCGGACAGGTTAACTGTCCGGCTCCCCTTCCAGAAGACCCAGCGGATGCCCGTTTGAAGGGCTGCTGGTCCTGGCACTTTACGTAGTGCCGGAGAAGAAGGCCAAGAAGAAGGCCACGGGAACCCGAAGGAGTTCCCGGCGTCAGGTGGTATCGGACTCATCGTCCGATGACTCCGAGGCGGACTCCTCCCACGAGGACGAGGATGAGAGGAAAGAGGCCTCTCCCCTAGCGGGGGGAGAGAAGAAGAGGAAGGCCTCCCCAACGAGGGAGGCCAAAGGGTCCAAGAAGGGAAGGACCCTTCCCCTGGACTGTTCCGCCAACGTCGGCGACGGCGACGAGGAGTGGCCCTCAAGGGCCAAGCCCCTGGCAAGATCGTAAGTATCCGGACACCTAGATGATTTATAATTTTTCTTTTTGTCGCATGGTGTCTTTCTAATGCCGCATACAACCGTGTAGTCTGCCCAAGGACGATCTTCCCACTTCGTCGAGCGGGTCCTTGGGTACGTCGGATATGGATCTCTTCCGACCGCCTCCACCCCCCGTGATGCTGACGACGCCGAGGTGGGATCCCGGGAAGGGACCCACCAGGAGGAGGAGGCCCCGAAGGTGCCCCAGGGCAACCTCCCGGACTTTGCACCGGACTCCGCACCGGAACATGCAGTGGTTCCGGAGTCCGGCGGGTGGCCCCTTCATAAGAAGGGTAAGACTGTGACACCGGCGGCCTCCGTCCAACCGGAGGCGCCGGATAACTTGCTGGAGGCGCTCAACAGCGCTTCCATCGAAGAAGAACACCGCACTGTCATGAGTGCGGTGATTCAGAAGGTTCAGCTCGCCAAGAGCAGGCTGACCGAGGCCTGCAACAGCCTTCTAACAGGCTTTGAGGTAAGAATTTTAAGATATGTAATATAGTACTGCATAGACAGTAGCCCCTGATGCTCGGTTCGGTGTTCGGAAAGAAAAGACGGACTGAGGATCTAAAAAGATATACGCAGGAGTCTTAAAAAATATGTCAATATGGGATTGCAAGCTGCGCTGCTGACCTCTGCCGCACTGACTGCGGAGGTCAATGCTTTGAAGCAAAGCCTCGAGCGGTCCGAGAACGAGCTCGGCCATGCCAAGAAGCAGCTCGAGGACAAGGAAGGTGAGTAACACCTTATTAAAGTCGTACCTTACAGAAAAGGATTTGGTTGCAAGAGTAATGACAAGGATAACGTGGGTACTCCAGGGGCCACGAACGAGGTGGCGACCCTGAAGGAGGCGGTGTCCGCGGCCGAACGTAATGCGGCCGCGGAGCGTGCTGGGCGAGAGAAGCAGAAGGCGCGGGTGGCGGAGGTGCAGCAAGAGCTCCAGGCACTCGTGGAAAAATATGAGAGTTTGGAGCGCGACTCGAAGACTCGAGAGTCCGAGCTTGCATCGGCTCTTGAGAGTGCCAAAGCTGCTAAGGCCGAAGCCCACTAGGCCCTCCAGGAAATCGAGGCGTTGAAGAAAATAGCGGCGGGTAAGGCATTTTTCATGCAAAGCAAGCATGTGAATGTGAATTACCTATTACTTACCCGAATTCGGAGCTCTCCAGGAGCGTTCGCAGATCTGCCCCGCAGCGTGTCCGATGCTGCCGCTTTCTACAGGGCCGAATAGGGGAGCTCGACAGAGAAGGTCTTCTGGTCTCAGTATGCTGAGGCCGGACATCCGGTGCCCCTTAGCGACCAGCTGAAGCAGCTGGTCGAGCTCCACAAGGTGGCGGAACAGGCCATGAAGGGCCTCATAGTTCGGCTGTGGCCCAAGGAGGCCATGCCTGGGAGCTACTTCGGCCTGGTGCGGCGGCTGGTGGATGCTTGTCCATGGGTTGAAGTCATCAAGCACTCCGCCTGTATTAAAGGTGCCCGTCGGGCCCTTGCCCGTGCTAAGGTGGACTGCGGCAAGATGGACGCTAAGAAGCTTGTGACGGACGTGCCACTGCCGGGCAAGGAGTATCGCATGCTCGAGATGTATTATAAGGGTGTCCTGAAGGGTGCCCGCATTATTGCGGGTGAGTGCTCCAAAGATGTAATATTTGAGTAGACTCGCATTTTGTTATCCTGTGCGCTGAAAACTTTGTTCATGTGCGCAAAGCAACGCTTGTTAATTTAAATTATTACCTTCTATGCGGCCGTTTATCAAATCTGAGAGATGGCAAGTCGTCGGCTTCAGCCCCCATGCCACGAGTGCTGGGGTGTTCGGCATAAATTTGAGCACTCTTGTTCCCATTTTTGGGTCCATCTAGGGAGGCGCTCAACACAACGAACGAGGCAACCGGACTTATAATGCTTGAACACTCTCACTTAGCCATAGAATTCTATAATATTAAATTTCGGCGAAGCCCCTAGTGTTTGGAAGGCCAAATTAGGGGCGCTATCCATGCCTGGGCCGGACAAAGCTGGTTCCTCGCTCTAAGCGGCATAAGTCTTTAGGGACTCGAAAAAACCTCTCGAACAGCGACCAGCTCTCGCCTCATCATGACGGTCAGTTTTAGCTTTCTCCACTGAGGCGCTCGCCCAGCTCAACTGGGGCGCAATTGCAGTGGTTCTCCCAGCGCTACCTTAGCCGATACAACGGAACGTAAGGACCAAAACATGGGAGCCGGGAAAACCCAACTATTGACCCAAGACATGATTCAGAGCCGATGCATATAATGCTATAAGTTTGGGGTGCCGCACTTGTGAAAGTGTTTGGACTTATCACACCATAATGTGGGAAACTTAAGCCCCTGGTGTGTTTAGCCGTACCAAAGTGTACGGATGCAACATGTCATAAATGAACATATGTATAAGAAAGGAATGCAATTATAAGCGAAAAGCGATGCATTGTTTATTCAAGAAATACTGCCATGCATGCAGAACGATACGAATAGTGCGGTAAGCAAGGGATGGGACTATTAAACATGTCCCCCTCCAGGGGTAGGCTGCGGAATGGTGTATAAAACAGATTTAATGCTCGTAATGGAGACCACCTGGATACTCGTCGTAGCCTTTCTTCTTCCCTGGCTGTTGCATCGTGAGTTCGGCAGGTCTACTGCCGGACAGGGCCTCTGGTGAGTGGAGTCCTGTGGGTAAAAAAAGAAAAAGGAAAAAAATGACACACTTGGGAGCCCCTGGTGTGGTTAAGCCGCATTCTGGGCATGTCGTGGTCGTGCCCCTCCCCCTATGCCCATGGTATCTCCAGAGCGTAATGATGTACGTGAAGGACCAGTCTTGCAATTTTGCAAGGGCTGGGATTGGGGCCGCATTGCTACGCGTGCTCGGAACGTGCCAGGTGGTCTTGCTGTAGGTTACTCCGGGCGTGTTTAGCCGTGTCCGGTCGCTTAACGGCCGGACTCGAGAATTGCCTTAAGAGGCTGCACTGTACTTCTGCCGCGAGAGCCGCTGTATGTTCCTCCGTTCGGAGAGAGCGCTCAGTGTTTCCGTTGGCCGTGATGACTCCTCGAGGGCCTGGCATCTTGAGCTTGAGGTATGCGTAGTGCGGCACCGCGTTGAACTTTGCAAACGCGGTCCGTCTGAGCAGAGCATGATAGCCGCTGCGGAACGGAACTATGTCGAATATTAACTCCTCGCTTCGGAAGTTATCCGGGGATCCGAAGACCACTTCTAGTGTAACTAAGCCTGTACAATTGGCCTCTACACCTGGTATGACGCCTTTGAAGGTCGTCTTCGTGGGTTTAATCCTTGAGGGGTCTATGCCCATCTTTAGCACTGTGTCCTAATAAAGCAGGTTCAGGCTGCTGCCGCCGTCCATCAGGACTCTGGTGAGGTGAAATCCATCGACGATTGGGTCTAAAACCAATGCGGAGAATCCGCCGTGGCGGATGCTGGTGGGGTGGTCCCTTCGATCGAAAGTGATCGGGCAGGAAGACCATGGGTTGAACTTCTGGGCGACTGGCTCCATCGCATATACGTCCCTGAGTGCACGCTTCCGCTCCCTCTTGGGTATGTGGGTTGCGTATATCATGTTCACTGTCCGCACTTGTGGGGTGAAACCCTTCTGTCCTCTATTGTTCGGCGGTCGGGTCTCTTCCTCGTCATCCCTATGCAGCCCCTTGTCATTATTTTTGGCAATTAGCTTGTCTGCCTGCTTGAATACCCAACAATCCCTGTTGGTGTGGTTAGCTGGCTTTTCGGGGGTGCCGTGTATCTGGCACGAGCGATCGAGTATTCGGTCCAAATTGGACGGACCCGGAGTAGTTCTTCTGAATGGCTTTTTCCGCTGACCGGGTTTGGAGCCTCTGAATCCGGCATTGACTGTCGTATCCTCAGTATTGTCGCCGTTAATGCGGCGTTTGTTCTTGTTGCGACGCGACCTGCCGTTGCGGTCCTTGGTATCCGGACTGCCAGAATTTTTGCTGAGGTTGTTGCTGCGGGCTAGCCAGCTGTCCTCTCCCGCGCAGAAGCGGGTCATGAGTGATGTGAGGGCTGCCATGGATTTTGGCTTTTCCTGTCCCAGGTGCCGGGCAAGCCACTCGTTGCGGATGTTATGTTTGAAGGCCGCGAGGGCCTCCGCATCCAGACAGTCGACGATTTGATTTTTATTAGTTAAGAACCGTGTCCAGAATTGTCTGGCCGATTTGTCTGGCTGCTGAATTATATGGCTTAGGTCGTCAGCGTCTGGTGGTCGCACATACGTGCCCTAGAAGTTATCAAGGAATGCGTCTTCCAGGTCCTCCCAACATCCAATTGATTCTGCTGGCAAGCTGTTAAGCCAATGCCGAGCTGGTCCTTTAAGCTTGAGTGGGAGGTATTTGATGGCGTGAAGATCATCACCGCGGGCCATGTGGATATGAAGGAGATAGTCTACGATCCAAACCGGGGGTCTGTTGTGCCATCGTAGGATTCAATATTCATGGGTTTAAACCTTTCGGGGATTTGATGATCCATTACTTCATCTGTGAAGCATAGTGGGTGTGCGACGCCTCTATATTGGGCTATATCACGACGCAGCTCAAACGAGCTTTGTCTACTATGTTTGGCCCGGCCGGACTTGCTGTGTCCGGCGCGACGGTTGTCGTCACGTATCATGGGGCGTCCACACAATCCGTAGATCGATCTTGATTGTCTTGCCTTATCCTCCAATATGTCTCGCAAGTCCGGAGCATTCCCCTGTGGCTTTGTGCTTTTCGAGCGATGTCGGGGTACGGTTCTAGTGGAGGGCCTAGAGGCCTCTCTGTCGCGGCCATGAGGTGGTCGGTCGGCCGTATTGTGCGCTGGTGATGTGGGTTTATATGCCTCGTCCTGTAATCAGGGGAGCAGCTTGCGTTTGGGGTAGCTTTTGGAGGGGCGTTCGAGTTCATGCTCTTCGGCCGCAAGGACTTCAGTCCATCTGTCGGCTAGCAGATTTTGATCAGCTCTAAGTTGTTGTTGCTTTTTCTTGAGGCTGTTTTCCGTGGCCATAAGCCTGCGTTTAAAATGCTCTTGTTCGACGGGATCCTCAGGCACGACGAATTCGTCGTTGTCAAGGCTTGCCTCGTCTCCGGAGGGAGGCATGTAATTATCATCCTCCACCTCTTCGTCTGCCGCTCTCTCATGAGGGCTGGCTTCTCCGTCCTCCTGTGCTGAATCTTGCTGGAGGGGGTTGTCTTCAGCACTTTATAGGGTATTATTATCTCCGGTGCCGGAATCTCCATTCTTGCTGTGGCGGGATTTAGAGCAGCGCCGCTGATGCCGGCACTTGGGCTGTTTCTTGGAGGGGTCTTCCTCTGCTGTTCCCTCGCCATTCCCATCCTTTGGGATATCCACCATGTATATGTCATATGACGAGGTGGCTTTCCAGTGCCCAGTGGGCGCTGGTTCTTGGTCGTCTCCGGCATCGTCGTCCATACCGTCGATGTCTTTGGAGTCGAAGTCTAGCATGTCGGTTAGATCATCGATAGTGGCTACTAAGTGGGTGGTGGGTGGGTTTTGAATTTCTTCGTTGTCCGCATCCCAACCGTCCTGACCGCAGTCCGGCCAGGGCTCTCCTGATAGCGAGAGATACTTTAGCGAATTCAGGATGTCGCCGAAAGGTGAGTGTTGAAAGATGTCCGCAGCGGTGAACTCCATGATCGGCGCCCAATCGGATTCGATTGGAGGACGCGCGGGAGGTTCGGAGTCCGGCGAGGAGTCCGGCACCTCGGAGTCACGAGCTTCACAAGGGACAAGGTCAGTATTCGGCTCCATCACCGTAGAGGTTGCGGCCCTCGAGGCGGTGTCTAGCCACCCGTCCTCGATCTGCGAAGCCGGCTCCGAATTAAGGGTCGGAGCGGACTCATGTGTGCCTCCAGGGCACTGTCCAGCAGCAGAGCTAGATCATGCCCATCGTGACAGTGCGGCGCGCTCGGCTGTGGCTCGAATCCATCAAAGATCAAGTCTCCGCGGATGTCAGCCGTGAAGTTCAGATTTCCAAATCTGACTTGACGGCCAGGGGTGTAGTTTTCGATCTGCTCCAGATGGCCAAGCGAATTGGCCCGCAGTGCAAAGCCACCGAATACGAAGATCTGTCCGGGGAGAAAAGTCTCACCCTGGACTGCGTCGCTGTTGTTGATGATCGAAGGAGCCATCGAGCCTATCGGTGAAGACACGGAGGAACTCTCAATGAAAGCACCAATGTCGGTGTCAAAACCGGCGGATCTCAGGTAGGGGCTCCGAACTGTGCGTCTAGGCGGATGGTAAAAGGAGACAAGGGACACGATGTTTTTACCCAAGTTCGGGCCCTCTCGATGGAGGTAAAACCCTACTCTTGCTTGATTGATATTGATCATATGGGTAGTACAAGAGTGGATCTACCACGAGATCAAGGAGGCTAAACCCTAGAAGCTAGCCTATGGTATGATTGTTGTTGTGTCCTACGGACTAAAACCCCCCGGTTTATATAGACACCGGAGAGGGCTAGGGTTACACAGAGTCGGTTACAATGGTTGGAGATCTACATATCCATATCGCCAAGCTTGCCTTCCACGCCAAGGAAAGTCCCATCCGGACACGGGACGAAGTCTTCAATCTTGTATCTTCATAGTCTTGGAGTCCGGCCGATGATGATAGTTCGGAGATTCGGACACCCCCTAGTCCAGGACTCCCTCAGTAATTCTGTACTGGAAGTCATGTTACTAGACCATGACGAACTTACGAACCATGAGGAAGCGATGATGTGCCCAGATTCCGCAAAATGGCTTAGGCCGTGAAATCTGAGATAGGATCCATGTATGACAAGAAAGTATGGACTTTGGTTGACTTGCCCGATGAACGGTAAGCCATAGAGAATAAAATGGATTTTCAAGAGGAAGACGGACGCTGATGGTAGTGTTACTATCTACAAATCTCGAATTGTCGCAAAAGCTTTTTGACAAGTTCAATGTGTTGAATACGATGAGCTTTTCTCAATCGTATTGATGCTTAAGTCTATCCGAATCAGTTAGCAATTGCCACATTTTATGAAATCTGGCAAATGGATGTCAAAACTGCATTCCTTAATGGATTTATTAAAGAAGAGTTGTATATGATGCAACCAGAAGGTTTTTGTCGGTCCTAAAGGTGCTAATAAAGTGAGCAAAGCTCCGACAATCCATCTATGGACTGGTGCAAGCATCTTGGAGTTGGAATATACGCTTTGATGAGTTGATCAAAGCATAAGGTTTTATACAGACTTGCGATGAAGCCTGTATTTACAAGAAAGTGAGTGGGAGCACTACAGCCTTTCTGATAAGTATATGTGAATGACATATTGTTGATCGGAAATGATGTAGAATTTTCTGGAAAGCATAAAGGAGTGTTTGAAAGGAGTTTTTCAAAAGAAAGACCTCGGTGAAGCTGCTTACATATTGAGCATCAAGATCTATAGAGATAGATCAAGACGCTTGATAAGTTTTTTCAATGAGTACATACCTTGACAAGATTTAGAAGTAGTTCAAAATGGAATAGCCAAAGAAAGAGTTCTTGCCTGTGTTACAAGGTGTGAAATTGAGTAAGACTCAAAGCCCGACCACGGCAGAAGATGGAAAGAGAATGAAAGTCATTCCCTATGCCTCAGCCATAGGTTCTATAAAGTATGCCATGCTGTGTACCATATCTATTGTATACCCTACACTGATTTTGGCAAGGGAGTACAATAGTGATCTAGGAGTAGATCACTGAACAGCGGTCAAATTTATCCTTAGTGGAATAAGGATATGTTTCTTGATTATAGAGGTGACAAAAGGTTCGTCGTAAAGAGTTACATCGATGCAAGCTTTGACACCGAACAGGATGACTCTAAGTCACAATTCATATACATATTGAAAGTGGGAGCAATTAGCTAGATTAGCTCCATGCAGAGCATTGTAGACATGGAAATTTGCAAAATACATATGGATCTGAATGTGGCAGACTTGTTGACTAAATTTCTCTCACAAGCAAAACATGATCACACCTTAGTACTCTTTGGGTGTTAATCACATAGAGATGTGAACTAGATTATTGACTCTAGTAAACCCTTTGGGTGTTGGTTACATGATGATATGAACTATGGGTGTTAAACACATGGTGATGTGAACTATTGATGTTAAATCACATGGCGATGTGATCTAGATTATTGACTCTAGTGCAAGTGGGAGACTGAAGGAAATATGCCCTAGAGGCAATAATAAAGTTATTATTTATTTACTTATTTTCATGATAAATGTTTATTTTTCATGCTAGAATTATATTAAACGGAAACTTAGTATATGTGTGAATACATAGACAAACATAGTGTCACTAGTATGCCTCTACTTGACTAGCTCATTGGATCAAAGATGGTTAAGTTTCCTAGCCATAGACATGAGTTGTCATTTGATTAACGGGATCACATCATTAGAAGAATGATGTGATTGACTTGACCCATTCCGTTAGCTTAGCACTTGATCGTTTAGTATTCTGCTATTGCTTTCGTTATGACTTATACATGTTCCTATGACAATGAGATTATGCAACTCCTATTTACCGGAGGAACACTTTGTATGCTACCAAACGTCACAACGTAACTGGGTGATTATAAAGGTGCTCTACAGGTGTCTCCGAAGGTACTTGTTGGGTTGGCGTATTTCGAGATTAGGATTTGTCACTCCGATTGTCGGAGAGGTATCTCTGGGCCCACTCAGTAATGCACATCAATAGTAAGCCTTGCAAGCATTGTAACTAATGAGTTAGTTGCGGGATGATGTATTACAGAACGAGTAAAGAGACTTCCGGTAACAAGATTAAACTAGGTATTGAGATACCGACGATTGAATCTCGGGCAAGAAACATACCGATGACAAAGGGAACAACGTATGTTGTTATGCAGTTTGATCGATAAAGATCTTCATAGAATATGTGGGAGCCAATATGGGCATCTAGGTTCTGCTATTGGTTATTCACCGGAGACGTGTCTCCGTCATGTCTACATAGTTCTCGAACATGTAGGGTCCGCACGCTTAAAGTTCGATAACGATTGTATTTTGAGTTTTTGTGTTTTGATGTACCGAAGGTAGTTCGGTGTCCCGGATGTGATCATGGACATAGCGAGGAGTCTTGAAATGGTCGAGCCGTAAAGATTGATATATTGGACGACTATGTTCGGACACCGGAATGGTTTCGAGGAGTTTCGGACATATATCGGAGTAAGGGAACCCCCCGGGGAGTTTAATGGGCCAAGTTGGGCCCTAGTGGATAAGAGGAGGGGCGGCCAAGGGCAGTCGTGTGCCCCCTTCCCCCCAGTCCGAATTGGACAAGGAGGGGGGTGCCCCCCTTTCCTTTCCCCTTCTCTCTCCTTCCCTCTCCTCTCCTACTCCCAGTTGGAAGGGGGGATGTCGTGGAATTAACACGACAGATGTCCTTAGTGTGAGGACTTAGTCACGAGGCCAACGCATCTATGTGGTAGCTTGAGAGGGGTTGCGCGGAATCGAGAGACACAACACAAGACAAGGGTTTAGACAGCTTCGGGCCCCGGGAAACATCATCCGGTAAAAACCCGACATGCTGTTTGAGGCTAGATCTCATTATCATCACGAGGGAGTCGCCGTAAACCGGCTCTCCTCTAGTTGTGTCTAGCCCTAGAGATTGTTTCTTGCTTGGTTCTCCCTCTTTGAGGAGCCCTGCCCCTCCTTATATATGTTGAAGGGGCGTGTTACATGTGGAGTCCCATTAGGATTAGGACTAGTCTATCTCTAATACAAACCGGATACAACTCCTGGTCTTAATTCCTTGTAGGTAAATATTCGTTATGCCTTTCCTCTGATCCGCCTGACGGATTATCAATGAACCATAAACCGCCAGGTCCAAACGGGTCCCCGATGAATCGCCAAGACTTCGCCGGGTCTCAAGTAAACCGCCAAGTCTGGCCGATTTATACTTCCGGCCAGTTTATGCCGTGGGGTATATCCCCGACATTAGCCCCCAGTTTAATTTGGATTTATCCATGTTAAACTGACTCTGATCATCCTTAAGTCTTTGTCACTTCCTTCTTCTAGAAAATCCGGTTTAATATGCCAGTTTCATAATCAACCTGCTGACATTGGTTTCTCATAGAAAATATATTGTGAAGAATAACTCCTTTGATTCAGCTGCCAATGCTTAAAAACAATATTGGTCCTTGAAATACTCATCTAATCTTCAGCCGGTTTAAGAATGTAGAACTTGCCGGTTTATAAATATTGATAGCACCGGGACATACTTGTAGTTAACATCCAGTTTGAAAATATACCTCTTATATGACTATCACTTGTAGCCCTCAAGTCTTAAGAAGGTAGCATAGCAACAGCTTAAGACTTGCTTCAATATAAATATCACAATCTTGAAGAAGTCCAGGTTGTTCATCTCAATCACTAGTCAGAATTGAGTACTCCCCATATGTAGCCCCCAAGTGCCGGGTTGTCATGCTTGCAGCAACCTGGGACTTGTAATTGCCTTGAATTGTTTGATAGGAGCAATTGGTAGCCCCCAAGGGCCGGCTCATTATAATGTGATGAGTCGGGTCTTCAATAAGATGATCAAAAAATGACTTTGCATTAGCCCCCAAGTGTCATGGTGCATGCTTGTAGCGACATGAGACTTGCACATTTGATGTAATCTCAACTTAAATAAAGTAGCCCCCAAGTGCCGGGTTGTAAGCCTGCAGCAACTCGGGACTACTTCCTCCATTGTAGAATAAATGATATCCATTGATAAATAATAACCACTGCGCTAAAAGCGACTTTGAAAACCTTGATCATAATACTGGTTATTGATAACCGTAATAGAAATCCAGCCATGTTGGCTATTTGAATAATATACCCAATGATTTATAAGCGCATAATTCCAATGGCACAATCCAAATATATGCTGGCGACTTATAGTCCAAAGCCAGGCCGGGTCAATAAACACCGGATTATAAGTGATTATGTACTGACAACTTGTAGTTGAAAGTCGAGCCGGGTTAATGTACACCGGGTTAATTTGATGACTGATAGTCATGCCGGGTCAATAGACACCGCTTCAACATAAAATTTATCAAAAGAGAAAATTCTTGACAAAGGCAAATAAAACCGTGTAGTCGAGGCTTTTTGAGGGCTGCCAGGCCCAAATTCGAGGCTTTTCATGGGCTGCCAGGCCGCTGAGTTGAACCATTTAACAAAGCCTTTTAAGATGGACCTCCAACTAACCAATCACCGTTTTAACTTTGACAAGTGCAGGGTCTCAATGAGAGTAACTGTCAAACGTTTGGAGGGTCGTGCCAGGATGACCTGGATAGGAGTGTCTTACTTGATGAAGGTAGGTTAACCCGGGGTTTTAGGTAAATATACCAGGCTTTCAAGCCGTGGGTCGATACCCGGCTACAAGGGTCCATTCAAACTCCTTGGTATTTGACACAAGGAGCCCCCAAGTAACGTGATGAGCTGTGCTCATTGGGTGCCTATGTTTGAGTTGTGCATAGCATCCAGACTCTCTTTGGCCCCTTGGGTGTGAAGCTCCCAAGCTTTGTTGTGGCGTGATAGCCGGATTAATGGACAGGACTCCGCTTTGCAACAGAAGCCCCCATGTGATATATTTCTGAGCTGTGCTCAACGAGGGCCTATGTTTGAGTTGTGTTGTGCAACAAACTCTCTTTGGCCCCTTATGATAATATTGGCTTGATAGCTGCATCAAGAGGGTAACAACGCCATGTTCTCTTTGGTGAATACACCTATGTTTGAACAGGAAGCCCCCAAGTGATCATATGAAGATGAGCCCATAAGGCAGGATACCCATGTTTGAACCGCGCGTCAGGGTAACAGGTCCTCTTTGACAACCTTTAACTTTTTGCAAGAGATAAATTCTTCTTGAACCGAAAATTCTTAAACCGGATATTGAGAGCTTCAAAGCTTTGTGGGAGATAACTTTCCCTTAAGCCGGATATTAAACCGAAATCTTCATTTTCAGCCGGAAATTTTCTGACGGCCTTTCAACTCGAACTTGCGAGAAATTAATTCCTTTTTGAACGGGACATTTTTAAACTGGATTTGAACGCTTCAGAGCTTTGTGGGAGAATAGATTTCCCTTGAACCGGATTATAAACCGGATCCTTTCTCATGACCTGGAACTTCTTCATTGAACCGAGATTTTGTAACTGTTATATGGTTTCTAAGCCGGAAATTTTCTGGCGGCCTTTAAATTTTCATCAATATAGCAGTAGCCTCCGGGACCGAGTTATCTTTTCCTCCATCGTCCTGGGGTTCTGCAACCCTTGCTTGAGTCATATCATTGTAGCCTCCGAGTCTCAAGGCGACTCGAGGAGTTGGCTTGAGATTCTCCATATTTCGACTGTGATATAAACCGGCATAACTTGTATATCATTGGTGTTGATAGCATGATGTGAATCCACAGAAGGTTGAGGTGACTGCGGAGGTTTATAAATAATCCTGTATGAGCTATGTCAGCAACTCGGCCAATGGTTCCTTCCAACTAGCTATTTGAAGTTAACCAAACTATAGTGGCGGCGACATGTGTGCTTGCCCATTGAGCCACCCAGTGCAGACGGCAGTTGATAGTATATGGTAATTTGCCTCCATTTTGTTGAAAGAAAACCGGGCTACCCAAGCTGTGACTTGCTCATACTCAATAAACAGCTCATGCAAACAGGTGCGGCCCGGTGTGTTGATGTAGACCAGGCCGCGAGAGACGGACGGAAAAGATGACCTCCGCATCAGAGGTGGCTCAAACAGATGAACCGGCCGCGGTGTTGTAAACCGGCGTGGACGGGCGAGTTAACAACATCGTTTTGATGTAGTGAACAATTGTCCTGCATCAACAATGTTGCAAACCAAGACAAAGATAAATTGTTCTTTGATAAAAATTAATATATGTTAATAAAATAAAGTTAGACAAATATCACCTGATGCATCTGAACACTAGGCATGGATGGGCATATTATTACTGCTAGTAACAATAGATGACCCTGAACCGAAACTTTTTGATAATCCGGAACTTTTTGATCCGGAACCTCTGGATAATCCGGCCGGGACTTTTTGATAATCAAGAACCTTTGAACCGGAACCTCTTGATAAGCCGGCCAAAACTTTTTGAGCCGGAACTTTTTGATCCGGAACCTCTGGATAATCCGGCCGAAACTTTTTGAGCCAGAACTTTTTGATCCGGAACCTCTTGATAACCCGGCCGAAACTTTTTGATAATCCGGAAGTTTTTCTTTTCAACCTAAGTCGGAACCCTTTGGCGACTCGGACGGAACCTTTTGGTGATTCGGCTGGAACTCTTGGGCGATTCGAACAGAACCTTTCGTCGAGGCGGTCAAAACTTTTCGCCGATTCAGACGGAACCTTTCGTCAAGGTGGTTGGAACTTTTTCGGCGATTCAGACGGAACCTTTCGTCGAGGCGGTCGGAACTCTTTCGGCGATTCAGACGGAACCTTTCGTCGAGGCGGTCGGAACTCTTTCGGCGATTTAGACGGAACCTTTCATCGAGGCAATCGGAACTCTTTAGGCGAGCCAGCTGGAACTCTCCAACAATGCACACGAACTGCAATGCTCACACAATCTCTGTATGATGAGACGGGGTGAAACAAACTGCAATGATCCCACAATGACAGGGGGACTTCAAAACTAAATCCACAATCTTCCGTTAAACGGAATACGGTTGTCAGCGCACTGCATGTCCGCCCCCACAGCACCGCACATGTGGTGCCCATAGGACTGCAACCAAGATATAATCTACAAATTGGTCTCTGAAAATTTACTGAAGATTCTTCAAAAAGAAAATACAAAGCACTTGGGTCCCTGTTGACCCCCGCACTAGCGTCAGCAAACTTTGCTAGGGAAACCGAACTGCACGCCGCGGCTGGAGCTACAATGAATCACGATGGTGACGATAGGTGAAGTCTAAAATCCCGCTAAATCCCAGCAGCCTCTTGCTGCTTGCGTGTGGGGACAAGTAGGGATTTTGCCCCGGGCCCAAGTGCGGTGGTGGAGGAGTTGGTGGTTGGCGACCGGGAGATGTAACAACGATGGGAGGTGGTCGGGGAAGACCATGGCAGTAGAGGAAGGCCACAGGAGGCGGTCACCAGACTGCATGGTCGCGGTTTTGTGGACTGCACGGCGGCGGTCGCCGGACTGCGGGGAAGTTCAGGGTTGACGGGACCCCTGGATTTTGGCAGATCCAACTCTGGGAAGGAGGAAAGAGGCGGAGGTACGGGCACGACGAGGGGAGTCGAGCTCGTGGGGGTCAGCAGCGTGTTGGGGAACGTAGTAATTTCAAAAAAAATCCTACGCACATGCAAGATCATGGTGATGCATAGCAATGAGAGGGGAGAGTGTGTCCACGTAACCTCGTAGACCAAAGCAGAAGCGTTAGCACAACGAGGTTGATGTAGTCATACGTCCTGATGGCCCGATCGATCAAGCACCGAAAGCACGGCACCTCTGAGTTCTTGCACACGTACAGCTCGATGACGTCCCTCAAACTCTGATCCAGCCGAGTGTCGAGGGAGAGTTCCGTTAGCACGACGGCGTGGTGACGATGATGATGTTCTATCGACGCAGGGCTTCGCCTAAGCAGCGCTACGATATTATCGAGGTGGATTATGGTGGAGGGGGGCACCGCACACGGCTAAGAGATCAATGATCAATTCTTGTGTCTATCGGGTGCCCCCCTCCTCCGTATATAAAGGAGGAGAGGAGGGGGCGGCCAGGAAGAGGAGGCGCGCCCAAGGGGGGAGTCCTACTCCCACCGGGAGTAGGATTCCCCCCTTTCCTACTTGGAGAGGGAGAGGGAAGGAAGAGGAAGGAGAGACGAAGGAAAGGGGGGCAGGCCCCCCTCCCAATTTGGATTGGGCTTGGAGGGCGCCCCCTCCCTTGCTGCTTTCCCCTCCTTTCCACTAAAGCCCAATAAGGCCCATATACCTCCCGGGGGGTTCTGATAACCTCCCGGTGCTCTGGTATTATTCCGATCTCAACCTGAACCATTCCGGTGTCCAAATATAGTCATCCAATATATCAATCTTTATGTCTCAACCATTTCGAGACTCCTTGTCATGTCCGTGATCACATCCGAGACTCCAAACTACCTTCGGTACATCAAAACACATAAACTCATAATATAACCGTCATTAAACTTTAAGCGTGAGGACCCTACGGGTTCGAGAACAATGTAGACATAACCGAGACACATCTCTGGTCAATAACCAATAGCGGAACCTGGATGCTCATATTGGCTCCCACATATTCTACGGAGATCTTTATCGGTCAAACCGCATAACAACATATGTTGTTCCCTTTGTCATAGGTATGTTACTTGCCCGAGATTCAATCGTCGGTATCTCAATACCTAGTTCAATCTCATTACCGGCAAGTCTCTTTACTCGTTCCGTAACACATCATCCTGCAACTAACTCATTAGTTAAAATGCTTGCAAGGCTTATAGTGATGTGCATTACCGAGTGGGCCCAGAGATACCTCTCCGAAAATCGGAGTGACAAATCCTAATCTCGAAATACGCCAACCCAACAAGTACCTTCTGAGACACCTGTAGAGCACCTTTATAATCACCCAGTTACCTTGTGACGTTTGGTAGCACACAAAGTGTTCCTCCGGTAAACGGGAGTTGCATAATCTCATAGTCATAGGAACATGTATAAGTCATGAAGAAAGCAATAGCAATATACTAAATGATCAAGTGCTAAGCTAACGGAATGGGTCAAGTCAATCACATCATTCTCCTAATGATGTGATCCCGTTAATCAAATGACAACTCTTTTGTCCATGGCTAGGAAACATAACCATCTTTGATTAATGAGCTAGTCAAGTAGAGGCATACTAGTGACACTTAGTTTGTCTATGTATTCACACATGTATCATGTTTTTGGTTAATACAATTCTAGCATGAATAATAAACATTTATCATGATATAAGGAAATAAATAATAACTTTATTATTGCCTCTAGGCCATATTTCCTTCAGTCTCCCACTTGCACTAGAGGCAATAATCTAGATTACATAGTAATGATTCTAACACCCATGGAGCCTTGGTGTTGATCATGTTTTGCTCGTGGAAGAGGCTTAGTCAACGGGTCTGCAACATTAAGATCCGTATGTATCTTGCAAATCTTTATGTCTCCCACCTGGACTTGGTCCCGGATGGAATTGAAGCGTCTCTTGATGTGCTTGGTCTTCTTGTGATATCTGGATTCCTTTGCCAAGGCAATTGCACCAGTATTGTCACAGAAGATTTTCATTGGACTCGATGCACTAGGTATGACACCTAGATCGGATATGAACTCCTTCAACCAGACTCCTTCATTTGCTGCTTCCGAAGCAGCTATGTACTCTGCTTCACATGTAGATCCCGCCACGACACTTTGTTTAGAACTGCACCAACTGACAGCTCCACCGTTCAATATACATATGTATCCGGTTTGCAATTTATAATCGTCCAGATCAGTGTCAAAGCTTGCATCGACGTAAACATTTACGACTAGCTCTTTGTCACCTCCATAAACGAGAAATTAATCCTTATTCCTTTTCATGTATTTCAGGATGTTCTTGACCGTTGTCCAGTGATCCTGTAACGCCCTCGATGCGGCTATAGCTCCCACGTGTCGAGGCACGACTTAGAGGCATAACCGCATTGAAAGCAATGTCGCAAGTCAGGCAATCATTACAACATCCCAGGTAATATATAATAAAAGGGGGAGATAACATAGTTGGCTTACACTCGCCACGTCACATCAGAGTACATAAATAACATCCATCAAACAAATCACTCATGGCCCGACTACGGTGCCAAAATAGAAAAGACCCCCAACATGCGACAAGGTCCTGAATCGATAACCCCAACTAGGCACCACTACTGATCATCTGGAAAGGACACGTAGTATCGCTGAGAGTCCTCGTCGAACTCCCACCTGAGCTCGTAATCGTCAACTGGAGCAGAATCACCTGGACCTGCATCTGGAGTT
The DNA here is from genome assembly GCF_018294505.1 of Triticum aestivum. Lineage (NCBI taxonomy): Eukaryota > Viridiplantae > Streptophyta > Magnoliopsida > Poales > Poaceae > Triticum > Triticum aestivum. Next base: position 608,284,754 of record NC_057807.1, on the reverse strand, counting down.
GTAGTATCTGTGAGCCACAGGGACTCAGCAATCTCACACCCACGCGATCAAGACTATTTAAGCTCATAGGAATGGATAAGGCAAATATATGTGGAGCTGCAGCAAGCGACTAGCATATGTGGTGGCTAACTTATACGCAAAAGAGAGCGAGAAGAGAAGGCGAAGCACGAGCGAGAAGCTAAAGGAACATCCTGCGCAAGCATAACTCCAACACCGTGTCCACTTCCCGGACTCCGCCGAGAAGGGGCCATCACGGTAACACACACGGTTGATTCGTTTTAATTAAGTTTAGTTCAAGTTATCTACAACCGGACATTAACAAATTCCCATCTGCCCATAACCGCGGGCACGGCTTTCGAAAGATCAATCCCTGCAGGGGAGTCCCAACTTAGCCCATGACAAGCTCTCACGGTCAACGAAGGAATAGACCTCCTCCCAAGACGTTCCGATCAGACTCGGTATCTCGGTAACTCAAGACACTTCGACAGGTTAAAACAAGACCAGCAACACCGCCCGAATGTGCCGACAAATCCCGATAGGAGCTGCACATATCTCTTTCTCAGGGCACACTCAGATTGTCTTAGGTACGGGTAGGCCAGCCCAGAGTTGCCCCTGGTAGCCACCGGTAGCTGACAGGTGGACCAACACTCAGAGGAGCACTGGCCCGGGGGGGGGGTAAAATAAGATGACCCTCGGGCTCCGGAAACCCAAGGGAAAAAGAGGCTAGGTGGCAAATGGTAAAACCAATGTTGGGCATTGCTGGAAAAGCTTTAATCAAGGCGAACTATCAAGGGGTTCCCATTATAACCCAACCGCGTAAGGGACGCACAATCCGGGAACATAACACCGATATGACGGAAACTAGGGCGGCAAGAGTGGAACAAAACACTAGGCGAGAGGCCGAGCCTTCCACCCTTTACCAAGTATATAGATGCATTAAGATAACATAGCAATATAATGATATCCCAACAAGTAAATAAATGTTCCCACGAGGAACGGCTCCAATCTTCACCTGCAGCTAACAACGCTATAAGAAGGGCTGAGCAAAGCGGTAACATAGCCAATCAACGGTTTGCTAGGACAAAGGTGGGTTAGAGGTTCAACATGGCAATTGGGAGGCTGACAAGCAAAAGGTAGGCATCGTAGCAGTGGCAAAGCAAAAGAGCGAGCAAACTAGCATAGCAAAGATAGTAGTGATTTCGAGGGTATGATCATCTTGCCTGCACAGTTGTCAGAGTTGACTGGATCCTCACAAGCAAACTCAACGGTCTCCTCGGTAGCGAACTCGTCTCCCGGCTCTACCCAACAAGACAAACAAGCAACAAGGATACAATCAACCACGGGCAAGACCAAGCAATATGATGAAATGACGATATGCTATGCGGGATGCGATGCGGGATGCAAAATGCAAGATATGACAGGAAATGCATGAACCTGGCATCAACTTGGAAAACCAAGTGTGCCACTGGATAGAGGGGATGAAATCGCTTGAAAACGATATAAAGATCATTGGAATCGGAGTTACGGTTTGGAAATGGCGAGCGTTTTAAGATATGACACCGGTCTGCGATTTACAGCAAGTAGGCATCTAAATGCAACGAAATGAACATGCTACAGCCACCAAACATGAAAACAAAATACATGGCAGTGATGTACACAAGATGGTTGACAAAACACTAGCACTGAGCCATAGGCAAATTCATCCATTAAGAGGTTCAAACAAGCATGGCTAAAACGCAAATGCAAAACAGATTTCAGACTTAGTGAAATTAACACTAGTCTGAAATTTCAGATCACGAAGCTCTCTTCGGAGCAGCAAAACAACATGATAGAAAACCTGAACATGACAAGTAAGAACATGGCATGGAGCTACTCAACAAGCTTAATAAAACACCCAAAGTGACCTGGGGCCAAAAGGGTTCACAAAATACTCTACCGAGCTCACGAACATTGCTCGAACACAATCAGTTTTCAGACTTAGTGAAAACTGAGACATGCTGAAATTTAACTCACGAAGGCATGTAAACGAGCTCGATGCACTCACTACGGTGCAAGTCATGGCAAGGAAAGCATATAACCAGCAAGAAGGCACAAAGTGCTAGCTACACATGGCAAGAACGAAGGCATAGCATGCATGGAACTCTAACGGTAGCATCGGCGAAATCGCAAACAAGTTGACGATCTGCCCAGATTAACAACGAAGCAAAAGTTGAGCTCGATTGAGTCAATCTAGAGCACTCCACAAATGCCAACAAAGACATGGATGGATAGAGCATGACATAAATATCAAAACTCCCTTACTGATCATCCTCAAAAGAGGCACGGATCACTAGGAAACAAGCTGGACATATAGCATCATGAACTAAAATATCCCATACTTAGTGAAAATCACTAAGTCCCTGAAATCTGCAATCTCAGGTACCTCTCTTCGCAAGCTTGCACAAGACAACACACACATCCTAAAAATGCATGGGTGGCACCTCTGGAAAGAAGACAAAATGCTTCACAATTCATCCCAAAGGGGCACAGGCATATCATTCACGAATTAAATATAGCAAAAATGACAAAAGTGCATGATGAACTAACGGATCTTCAATTTAACTCACGAAGCCTCCTTCTAACAGCATTTTGGGTATCAAAATGACCTCAAATGCAAATGATGCAATGGAATGAAATGATGTACATGTCGAGACGAAGATTTTGATATATCATATGCCCAAAACGGAGCTACGGTTGCGGAGATAACATCAGTCAAAGTTAGCACGAAAATCTGGAAGATTAGGGTTTCGGGGAGAGGTCAACCTAGCCCAGATCCAGATCTGGCGCGGGCACGGATTCCGAGGCGGCGCCGGGGAACACTGTAGCTGGCCGGACTTGGCCGCCGGAGTCGCGGGAGGAGGCCGGCCGGGGCGGATCCGGTGGTCGCCGGGGCGGTGGTGCCCGGCGCGGTGGCGCGGAGGCCCGCGGGCGGAGGCGACGGTGGTTCGGCGGCGCTACGGGCGCCGGCCGGCAAGGGCGCGCACGGCGGTGCGACGGCGGCGATGGCGTCCCGCGGCGGCGCCGGTCGCCGGAGGCGCGGAAGGCGGCGGCGCTCGGGGAAGGAGGAGGCGCGGGGGCGCGGGCTCGCGGGGGCTCCCCGTGGGCCTGGCGGGCCCAGCGGCGGCGATGTGGGCGCGGCCCACGTGGCGGCGCGTGAGTGGGTGCGGCGGCGGGGCGGACAACGTCCGGCGCGGGCGGACACGTCCGGCCCGGCGCGGGGGAAGATGGATCTGTTTTTTTTAGGGTTTCGGACGGGGGAAGAAGAGATCCGAATGGAGGGGGGGTATAAATAGGCATAGAGGGAGCTAGGAGAGTCCAAATGAGGTGCGGTTTTCGCCCACACGATCGTGATCGAACGCTCTAGGACATGGAGCAGAGTTTGGTGGTTTTTTGGGCCAAATTTGGGGGGTGTTGGGCTGCAACACACACGAGGCCTTTTCGGTCCCTCGGTTAACCGTTGGAGTATCAAACGAAGTCCAAATGACCCGAAACTTGACAGGCGGTCTACCGGTAGTAAACCAAGGCCGCTTGGCAAGACTCGGTCCAATCCGGAAATGTTTAAACCCCACACAAGAAAGAAAGGTAGAAATGACCACCGGAGGAGAACGAAACGCCGGAATGTAAAACGGACAACGGGAAAAATGCTCGAATGCATGAGATGAACATGTATGCAAATGCAATGCACGAGAGGACATGGTATGAGATGCATGAAAACGAAAACAACACACGGAGACAAGGACCCGAACCCGAGAAATAAATATAACTTGACACCGGAAACGGCAAGAGTTGGATACAAATATGGAAAGTATATCTGGGGCGTTACAGATCCACTCCTGGATTTCTTTGGTACCTCCCTGCTAAACTAATAGCAAGGCACACATCAGGTCTGGTACACAGCATTGCATACATGATAGAGCCTATGGCAGAAGCATAGGGAACTTCTTTCATTTTCTCTCTATCTTCTGCAGTGGTCGGGCATTGAGTCTGACTCAATTTCACACCTTGTATTATAGGCAAGAACCCTTTCTTTGCTTGATCCATTTTGAACTTTTTCAAAACTTTATCAAGGTATGTACTTTCTGAAAGTCCAATTAAGCGTTTTGATCTATCTCTATAGATCTTGATGCCCAATATGTAAGCAGCTCCACCGAGGTCTTTCATTGAAAAAAAATTATTCAAGTGTCCTTTTATGCTATCCAGAAATTCTATATCATTTCCAATTAATAATATGTCGTCCATATATAATATTAGAAATGCTACAGAGCTCCCACTCACTTTCTTGTAAATACAAGCTTCTCCAAAAGTCTTTATAAAACCATATGCTTTGATCACACTATCAAAGCGTTTATTCCAACTCTGAGAGGCTTGCACCAGTCCATAATTGGATCACTGGAGCTTGCACACTTTGTTAGCATCCTTTGGATCGACAAAACCTTCTGGTTGCATCATATACAACTCTTCTTCCAAAAATCCATTCAGGAATGCAGTTTTGACATCCATTTGCAAAATTTTATAATCATAAAATGCGGCAATTGCTAACATGATTCAGACGGACTTAAGCATCGCTACGAATGAGAAAGTCTCATCGTAGTCAACCCCTTGAACTTGTCGAAAACCTTTCGCAACAAGTCGAGCTTTGTAGACAGTAACATTACCATCAGCGTCAGTCTTCTTGAAGATCCATTTATTCTCAATGGCCTGTCGATCATCGGGCAAGTCAACCAAAGTCCACACTTTGTTCTCATACATGGATCCCATCTCAGATTTCATGGCCTCAAGCCATTTTGCGGAATCTGGGCTCATCATCGCTTCCCCATAGTTCATAGGCTCGTCATGGTCAAGTAACATGACCTCCAGAATAGGATTGTCGTACCACTCTGGTGCGGATCTTACTCTGGTTGACCTACGAGGTTCAGTAGTAACTTGATCTGAAGTTTCATGATCAATATCATTAGCTTCCTCCCTAATTGGTGTAGTCGTCACAAGAACTGGTTTCTATGATGAACTATTTTCCAATAAGGGAGCATGTACAATTACCTCATCAAGTTCTACTTTCCTCCCACTCACTTCTTTCGAGAGAAACTCCTTCTCTAGAAAGGATCCATTCTTGGCAACGAATGTTTTGCCTTCGGATCTGTGATAGAAGGTGTACCCAACAGTCTCCTTTGGGTATCCTATGAAGACACATTTCTCCGATTTGGGTTCGAGCTTACCAGGTTGAAGCTTTTTCACATAAGCATCGCAGCCCCAAACTTTAAGAAACGACAACTTTGGTTTCTTGCCAAACCACAGTTCATAAGGCGTCATCTCAACGGATTTTTATGGTGCCCTATTTAACGTGAATGCGGCCGTCTCTAAAGCATAACCCCAAAACGATAGCGGTAAATCAGTAAGAGACGTCATAGATCGCACCATATCTAGTAAAGTACGATTACGATGTTCGGACACACCATTACACTGTGGTGTTCCGGGTGGCGTGAGTTACGAAACTATTCCGCATTGTTTCAAATGTAAACCAAACTCGTAACTCAAATATTCTCCTCCACGATCAGATCGTAGAAACTTTATTTTCTTGTTACGATGATTTTTAACTTCACTCTGAAATTCTTTGAACTTTTTAAATGTTTCAGACTTATGTTTCATTAAGTAGATATACCCATATCTACTCAAATCATCTGTGAAGGTGAGAAAATAACGATACCCGCCGCGAGCTTCAATATTCATTGGGCCACGTACATCAGTATGTATGATTTCCAACAAATCAGTTGCTCTCTCCATAGTTCCGGAGAACGACATTTTAGTCATCTTGCCCATGAGGCATGGTTCGCAAGTACCAAGTGATTCATAATCAAGTGATTCCAAAAGTCCATCAGTATGAAGTTTCTTCATGCGCTTTACACCAATATGACCTAAATGGTAGTGTCGCAAATAAGTTGCACTATCATTATCAACTCTGCATCTTTTGGTTTCAACATTATGAATATGTGTATCACTGCTATCGAGATTCATCAAAAATAGACCACTCTTTAAGCGTGCATGACCATAAAGATATTACTCATATAAATTGAACAACCATTATTCTCAGATTTAAATGAATAACCGTCTCGCATCAAACAAGATCCAGATATAATGTTCATGCTCAACATTGGCACCAAATAACAATTATTTAGGTCTAAAACTAATCCCGAAGGTAGATTTAGAGGTAGCGTGCCGATGGCGATCATATCTACTTTGGAACCATTTCCCACGCGCATCGTCACCTCGTCCTTATCCAGTGTCCGCTTAATCCGTAGTCCCTGTTTTGAGTTGCAAATATTAGCAACAGAACCAGTATCAAATACCCAGGTGCTACTGCGAGCTCTAGTAAGGTACACATCAATAACATGTATATCACATATACCTTTGTTCACCTTGTCATCCTTCTTATCCGCCAAATACTTGGGGCAATTCTGCTTCCAGTGACCAGTCTGTTTGCAGTAGAAGCATTCAGTCTCAGGCTTAGGTCCAGACTTGGGTTTCTTCTCTTGAACAGCAACTTGTTTGCCGTTCTTCTTGAAGTTCCCCTTCTTTTTCCCTTTGCCCTTTTTCGTGAAACTGGTGGTCTTATTGACCATCAACACTTGATGCTCCTTTTTGATTTCTACCGCCGCAGCTTTTAGCATTGCGAAGAGCTTGGGAATAGTCTTATCCATCCCTTGCATATTATAGTTCATCACGAAGCTCTTGTAGCTTGGTGGCAGTGATTGGAGAATTACTACAAGAAATATGTCAACTTGTGACCACCACTATTGGTCACTGGATGGTCATAGTTTTCCATTTGTGACCTTTTTGTGACCAAAACCAGAAGGTCAAAAGCTGACGATCGTAAACTGACATTTTTGACCTTCTCTGTGAGAAGGTCGTAGATGTTTACGACCAAAATATGCCTACTGTTTCGTTTTGGTCACTAGCAACCTCACCACGCCACGTAGGTATCCAGCATGGCAAGCTGATGTGGCACAAGATTCAGCCCGGTCCAATTTGGTCTTTATATGGGCCGAGCCCATTAATTTGGCCCATTTATGATTTTTTTTCCTTTTAATTTTGTTCAGCTACATTGGCCTAGCCTAGAAATTTGGCCTTTTATTCTCTAGGCCTTTGGTCTTTCTGCTTCCATTTCTTGTTTGGGCCTTGGCCTTTTTACATTCCATTTTAGACCAGGTCCCACTAGTCAGATCATCCAATTAGGTCCCACTTGTCGTTTTTTCTTTTGTTTGTTTCCCATTTTAAAGGACTCGCTAGTGAAATGAGACCCAAGGGTGTTGTTTAGGCGCCGCACATCAGTTTACTATTTGTGCAATAACCAATAACTTGATTCAAACATAGCCAATAACACATACAATTTCAAACAACAGCCAGACGAAGTACTTCACAGTCATGGCAGTACAAATCAGGTATTCAACTATAAAATACACCTAATATTAACATGGCCAGCTCCAGGGAGCTAAAACACATAGTTGGGTGCTGGTTTTCTTCGGGATTCTTCTCCTGGAGCTCTTGTACACCGCATCTGCAGGTTATAAATCGAAAAAGTTAGGAAATCAAGTGAAGTTGTGCATATAACATTCTCCTAACAATGAAAAATAGCTGCTGAAGTTGAGATCTAATAAGAAACCGTGCATATAACATTCGCAAACATGTATTGATACCTACTGTTGATTGCATCTGCATCTGAACTGAATACTGATCCATAGTGTTGACTAAATATGCATCTAAAATGAATACTCTTAACTAAATATAAACAAGTGATATGCTAATCAGGTGTCAGAATGATATCTGATTCAACAAGGTTAACCAAATTAACCACATAGTTTTGGGGAAATTCTATTTATCTACAGTGATTGGCGGCTATGGATGGCAATGTGATAGTACAGACAGACTTGTGGCTGCTCATTTGTATTCAGGTAACTATCGCGTGACGCAAATAGACTTGTGGCTGCTCATTCACTAGTTATGGCAATGATGCAAACAGACTTGTGGCTACTCATTCACATTCACAGCAACACTTCATCATTAATCTACAAGCAACTATTGACCATCATATCAGACGGGATAGGAAGGGTCACCTGACATATTGAACTCGATGCTGCAGAAGGCCGATGATATGGTGGTACAGAGCAGGCCCTTTGTGGCTGGCTAGATGCGCCCCTCCTCCTCCTCCTCCTCGAGCAGGACAAGGATGGCGGCCGCTAGGCTCGTTGAGATCGGGATGCTGGGGGAGGCGCGCACGCCCGTGAGATACTCCATGGCACCGGGCACATCATGTGCGGCAGGATGTCGATCGCCAGGTTGACCGCGATCACGAACAACAGCGTCACCAGCGCCGCCGCCTGCATGCATTCCAGCCATGTTGACAGTCTCAGAAACTCGACGGATTTTCAAAACGAAGTACTGCTGGTGCTGCTACCGCTGCAGAATTGGTTGGAGATGCACGCACCTTGTTGGTGTAGATGGTCCAGTTGGTGAAGAGCTCTGACAGCATGGCTTCAAGCTGCCCAAAGAGCGCACGGAGGCGCCCACGGAGATGTTGTCTCTGATGAACAGGGTACGTTGAGATTGCAAAGCAGTCCTCCCCTCTTGTCGCAGACACTGCAAGACAGCACATCTTTCAAAAAAAATTAACCAGTCTCAAGTTAACTTGTGCAGTAAAAGTTGCCCTACACCTACAAAACACAACCATGCATGTACATGCACTATACATACATAGCAAGACATATCAACAGAGACCATAAATCTTCAGGGTTATGCATGATGGATGTTGAGCACTTCTGTTGCTTATTCAGAGTAAAAAAGGGTACCCCAGGAAATTTAAACATATTCTGCTACACAGAACCATGAGCTACCCATTTAGCAAGAACGGTATAGGAACAAACCATGAGCTATCTATCTAGCATATTATGCGCACGTGTGAGAATACTCGGGTATACTTAACTTGGGTTCAGTACCCAGGTACAGTTTAAAAGCATATCAGATAGGTATACAATCATGCACCTGGGTTTAACTTATCAGGTTTCTTCACTTTCAAATTACACAGCAGAGCGGCTAAATTGATTACCCAAAACATGCATGCTAGTGGTCTACTGGAAGCATCACAAAGTTAATGTTTTTCTTACCACACTGCTATCAAGAACCTCCCTACTTCAAAAAGAAAAAGAACAGACACTTCTAGTTTGTATAATCTGAAATTGAACACTGAAATTTAAGAATGAAAAGATGATTGAACACTGAAAGAGGTTAGCAAGTTAATTGTTGGTTTCATCACAAGTACCAGGAGTATTTTTAAACCTACACAAGTCATTTTTAAACCTATGCAAGTACCAGGAGTATTTCACTCCTTTCCAGTGCAAGTACTCAAAATTTGTTTGAGTAGCAAATCTAGGAGTACTGGAGAACTCCGAGTTAAATGTACTCAAAGCAACCAGCAAAATCTCTCAATACTGGTCACAACAAGTAATCAGAATACAGCAGCAACAATTGCAGTACCCAGTTCATAAGAATGCATCAATTAACAAAGCTATGGCCACAACGGAGTGGACCAAGTACCATCTCAAGTACCTAATGAGTGCCGGACGACGGATTCGCAATAAATCACAGAGAAGCTCATCCCCTATTGATTCAGCAAGCTACTCACATCCACGCATAATATTAATATCTAACAACGCAACAGAAAAAATGATGGCAAGCAAAATCATCAAAGGATGAACAAGTATAGCTGATGCACAACGAAACATGACCCTGAGCTTCATGCGATAGATCCTGGGATGCTCCTCCGTCAGCGTCGGCAGGCCCCTCCCGACCATCTGGTACTGGTGGAACTGCACAAGCACGAGCGCCAAATGGTCAGTTCAGATCACACGACGAGAACTAATCCAAGTGATTGCGGTGCATACGAGTAAGAGGGGCTCACCCTGACCGCGACCATCCTGGCCGGAGTTGCTGAGGTCGCCGTGCATCGGTCTGGGGCGATAGGCTTGCTGCTGTGCGATGCTGGGACGGGCTTCTGTTCGCGGGAGCCGCGCCAGCCCAGGGCCCCGCCAGTGAGCTCCGGCGAGGGGAGGGAGGAGGGAGTTGACCCCCATCACCATGGCTGCCAAATACCTCCCTTCGGATCGAGGCTGTGTCCGCCAGATCGGTGTGGCCAAGGCCGCCAATCCGCCTCGCATGCGTGGGTGAGGGGGCGGGGGCGCCGCGATTGGCCGCGTGGGAGGGGCTTCGCCGTCGACATCTCGCCGGAACCCTAAACCCTCAGCTTCTCCGCCATGGCCGCGGGTGGGGGAGATCACCAGTGTGTTGGGGGTCGGGTGGGGGCGGAGCGGGGAGCGCCGAGATGATCGCGGTGATGGCAGGGGCGGAGGGACGGAACCCTAGCGCGTCGGCCGACCTGCTCGACTCGATCTGGGCATAGGATAGGGAGAGATGGTGAGGGAAGGGAGGGACGAGGTTGGCGGCGGTGGTGAAGAGGGCTGCAAGGCCGGTGGTGGGTGGGAGCGGCGGGGAGAGGACTGGATCGGGGAAAGGAGGCTGGGGAGAGGACTGGATCGAGGGAGGAGGTGATGGCGGCTGCGAGGAGAGGAGGGGTGCGATGGGGGGAGTCGATGGGATCTGACCTAGGGTTTGGGCTGTGGGTGGGGGTATCTCCTTTTCATTTTATTTTCTTTTTTCTATAGATAGATGGATGGATGGATGTCGGATGGAGAGATGGATGGATGGATGGGCGCCATGTCATCGATCCGTGGGAAGAGTCCTGATTGGTTCGAAAAAACAGTGATTTAAAAAAGTGTCTAAGTACTAACAATAGAGGGATTTTGTGAAGTAGCTATCAAAAATATTTTGCAAAATGGCACCACACAAATTTTCACTAGAGTTCGACCACATTTTATGGATAAGGATCAATTTCTATGCATTTCTGATATTTCTAGCTATTTTTAATCATTTTCCGAGTGCCCAAAATGACTTTTTTGTGAAGGACCTACCATGTATTCGTTGCAAAATTGTACCAAATGAATTTTTTATAATACTAGGACATATTTAATGAAAAATTGACAAAATGATTGGGCGACAAAATTTTTGATCCACCTCTCATGAAAAAGACAAATTCCTGCTGATTCAGTTGGAAGCGGGTCAAATTTGAACTGTAGCTACCTCGTAGTTTGCTCTTTATTTTTTCCAAAAATCATTTCTAGGTACATAAGTATCTATTTAATCAGAGAAACACAAAAAAAATTCCAAGATTCAACCACTAGCTAGGAACGGTCAAGCCCGGCGTTTTGATCGCATTTTGAAACGGGCATAAAAAATTCAAATTTTTTTTTTGGAAAACCTCCGCATTGTGTCATTATATGTGGCCTAGTTTTCAGGAAAAATAATAAACTTCTAATACGATAATTATTTTAAAAAAGTGTTCTCAGAAATGAGCTATCTTGTGTGAAGATTCATGGCTTTCAAGCCAAATGATCAATCTTATGGCCACATTCATGGCATAGTTTGTTCAAATGACCTCATATCGTGCACAAGGGTGCATCTTGGAATGACAAACAATGTTGCCTAAGGGACTTTTCATTTTCTTTGGATGAAAAATTCATTTTCCATTTTTTCGAGTGCCCAAAATGAGTTTTTTTGTGAAGGACCTACCATATATTTGTTGCAAAATTGGACCTAATCAATTTTATAAAATACTAGGCCATATACAATGCACAATTGACGAAATGGTTGGGTGTCAAAAGTTTTCATCCACCTTTGGTGAAAAAGACAAATTCCCGCTGATTCAGTTGGAAGCGGGTCAAATTTGAACTGTAGCTACCTCGTAGTTTGCTCTTTATTTTTTCCAAAAATCGTTTATAGGTAAATAACTATCTATTTAATCAGAGAAACACCAAAAAAATTCAAGATTCAACCACTAGCTAGGAACGGTCAAGCCCAGCGTTTTGACCGCATTTTGAAACGGGCATAAAAAAATCAAAAAATTGGAAAACCTCCGCATTGTGTCATTATATGTGGCCTAGTTTTCAGGAAAAATAATAAACTTGTAATACGGTAATTATTTTAAAAAAGTGTTCTCAAAAATGAGCTATCATGTGTGAAGATTCATGGCTTTCAAGCCAAATGATCAATCTTATGGCCACATTCATGGCATAGTTTGTTCAAATGGCCTCATATCATGCACAAGGGTGCATCTTGGAATGACAAACAATGTTGCCTAAGGAACTTTTCATTTTCTTTGGACGAAAAATTCATTTTCTATTTTTTTGAGTGCCCAAAATGAGTTTTTTTGTGAAGGACCTACCATATATTTGTTGCAAAATTGGACCTAATCTATTTTATAAAATACTAGGCCATATATAATGCACAATTGACAAAATGGTTGGGTGTCAAAAGTTTTCATCCACCTCTGGTGAAAAAGACAAATTCCCGTCGATTCAGTTGGAAGCAGGTCAAATTTGAACTGCAGGTGCCTCATAGTTTGCTCTTTATTTTTTTCAAAAATCATTTCTAGGTAAATAAGTATCTATTTAATCAGAAATACATGGTTTGATGGCGAGACATCGAGGTTTGGACAGTGGCCGAGGGGCCCAACTCTAGAGCGTATACGCTCGCATGCCGCCGCGATGTCACCGCGTGGCCGTGGCGTTGCCATGCGTTCTGGGTGGCCTAGGCATGTCTAGTGGGTTGGGCACTCCCCAGGTAGGTGCTAGGAAGAAATTTATAACATAAGATTCTCATGAGGAGACCGAACTATGCTCAAACATGAATTAGCAGCCAAGTATTTGATTAGCGATACGGGAAATGCACATGGCCAATGGGCGTAAGTTTTGGCTGAGGATCGTCATATACTAAGAAGAATGTCTTCACAAATTTTTAGGGAAATCAAGAATATATAAATAACTCTTCCTTCACAAAGTGTTGCTCTGAACAGAATAGGAAAATGAATATTGTTGAGTTATTTTTGAAGGAAGGAAGGTTTTTGACATATTTGATGAAGATATGATCCAAACAATTTATGAGAATTTTTTGGGAATTTTTGGAATAACAGAAATATAGGTTGCTTCACAACCTAGGGCAAAAATTGACACATGGACATGACACATAGGCAAAACTGATGAGATAGCGCCTAGTCATCACAACCCACCACAATCTACAAGGCTATGACCATCTATATTGGTCGTTAACAACTAGAAATAAGGCAGTGGACCAGCACTGTTTGCTTTATGACCATTTTGTGTAAGGAAATTATGACCTTTCTGACCACAATGGTCGCAATGGTTTAGGGTTTATAGCCTCCCGACCAGCTTTTGACCAATTGATCTCAAATTGTCATAGATCTATGACCAATTCTTTCAGGGTCACTGACAGAAGGTCACTAGTTGACATATTTCTTGTAGTGAATCTATTATATACTTAAAACAAGAGTCAAACAAGCCATCACGTTCGTCGACACAGATTAAATTATCTTGGCCGCAAATTATAAATATTAACGATTGTGATTTAAAAGAAGTAGCGTTACACATAAAGATGTCACGTATAAATAGTTTGATACATCACGTGTCACGGACAAATAACACGTCTTTGATTGCCTAACACATACGTCTTTTTATTAAAAAGTATGTCCCGCACGGCCAGACATAGCTTATGGGCATTGCAACTGCAGCCAATTAGGTAGCTGTCCAGCGAACAAAGTAAGAGTCCGATTGAAAAAAAGAAAGGAAGCACCCGATTAAAAAAACAGGGAACCGCCTGTATGGCCAGGCATTGGAACAGTACTCAATCTAGACTCATAGGCATCTGCGCTAAAATAGAAAGTCCAGAGTTCAGACGTACTCTTGGTTAGTGCTAACACACGTCAATTCAGATTAGCAAAATAGGGAGAGGTATTTTCAAAGGAATATCCGAGAGATAAAACGACTCCAACTAGCTATAGCGTACATGCATAGACAAGTCCATACCTATTATGAGTTGGACATGATTAGATACTTGACAATACTCTATATCGAGCGTGCATGCGTGCCTAGGGTTTTCATCTTCTGGAAGCAACAAATCGAGGTCCATGACCTTCTCATGCTCCGCGCCATCTTGCCGGCGCACCGACACTGAAGCTGCTGCCAAGCAAGCGGCAGAACAACATCCTCCTGCTCCGCACGATCTCACCGGTGCACAGACGCTGAAGCTGCTGCCAAGCAGGCGGTAGAACGGACTCCTCTTGCTCCGCGCGATCTCGCTGGCGCACAGACGCGGAAGCTGCAGCCAAGCAAGCGGTAGAATATCCTCCTCATGCTCCGCGCGATCGCGCGGCGCACCTACGCTGACGGTGCTGCCATGCAAGCGGCTGAACGACATGATAACAATGAAAGACGTATATGATTGCACATAATCGGCAGGAGGAATACGAAGCATCATCTATTTAGCTACTAGCTGGATTGATGTTAATGATAGTGCAAGCTAGCCCACACGAGTGTGTGAGCGACAATGTCGGCTATGGTAGTGACAGTGGCACGTGTCATGTGGCAAGAATGCAGCGGCTTGGCTGGTAGGTCACTGGCTCGCAGTTGTGGCGACACCGTAGAGTCGAATCAAGGAGTGAACACAATCTGGAGCTTCGGCTGATCACAGCACATCACTCACGTACGTACACATGCGCCTGCACTATGTGTGCTTATTGATTCTTCATGGCACCAGCTACAACATGGGAACATACCAGCTAGGTTGCATATGTTTGTCAGATGTTTCTTTTCCTGCAAGGGGTATTGTATGTCTTATTTTTCTCTATGGGATACCCACAAAAAATTGTAGATGGGATACGCATGATGCATGTGTGTGATCACTTGGTTGTGAAGTATTTCTTACATAGATGGCCAATGTGCTGGCCTTTCTGTTATATACTTCCTCCATCCCGGAATAAGTGTCACAGATTTAGTAAAAAGTTGTACTAAATCAGCGACACTTATTCTGGGAGAAGGTAGTAGTTCTTTTGATTAGGTATCAAAACTGTTCTATGGTGTTTGGACTAGAAGGAAAAGATGTACAAGGTGTTTACGGATAAAGAGAAGAGATCTGTAATTATGGGAGAATGACCCATGTTTGTATTGCAAAAACAAGCCACGTGGATAAAAGTCTTCATGAAGTAGAGTTAGTTCTAATTTTTTCATCGGAGAATTTCAGTATAGTTTCCCTAGAAAAATATAGTTGTAATGCTTCTTCTGGATAAGATATATTTGTTGGATAAACAGTACATCTCTATTTGAAGAAACTCAATCTCAACTCAATAGCTAGCATGATTTCAGCGTAATTTAATACTTATATTATATTAAATAATACTTTTTATAGAAATACACTAATGTGGAATTTTTACATTGGAGAATTTCCATATATTTTTCCTAAAAAATATAGTTTTAATGTTTCTTTTGGATAAGACATATTTGTTGGATAAACAGTGCATGTCTATTTTAAGAAACTCAATATGTACCATAATTTTTAGGATAAATTAAATTATCATATTGAATAATATATTTTTATTGAAATACAGTAATGTGGAATTTTTGCATTGGATAATTTCCATACTGTTTTCCTAATTCTTTTTATAGTTTTAATGTTTCTTTCGGATAAGACATATTTGGGGGATCAACAGTGCATCTCTATTTTAAGTAACTTAATGTGAACTCAGTAGCTAGCACGACTTCAGCGTAAATTTAATACTCATATTAAATAATATATTTTTATAGAAATACACTAATGTGGAATACATATTAAAACTAGAAATTTGATTTCCATTCTTTAGAATTTATTATGCTATGATGGATGATGAGTGTGAAAGTGACATAAAAAACATGTACCAGTTTATTAAATGTACTAACAAGCATGAATCAATAGAATACAAACATATGTACGTCATGCACATAATGAGCTGCTTCTGTTATGCAAAAACAATATAAGTTCACAAAAGTGTATACGATAAAAAAGGACAAGCTGTTATGAGATTGAGTAAGAGATAAAAATTGTAGAAATTTCTAATAAATGTATAGTGAAATTACATTGCCTTTGAAGGCCAAGCGACATATGACAATTGAGTACGATGAATATGCATGAAAGCATATAGAAGGTAAGTAGAAAATGCAAACCCGATGGATGATGATGATCAGAGAAGATGATAGGCATTTAGATTTGAACCATCGATGTGAAGTGCCTTAATTTTGTTGGATGGAAAGGTAGACCCCATGGATGTGGAGTGGAACTATGGAAGAGAGGGAGTCATAATCCAATCTAGGGTTTCCATGGGAGACACATATATGTTTACCATTTATCCTTTTTTGATTAGAAATCCCGCTACAACCCAAGCACTAAAATGGAAAGAACTTTTGTGCAAAAGTACATAATCACATTTCTATAAATTTTATACAATACAACTTTTATGACTATTTAATTTTCATATTTTTTATTAGCAAATCTAGCCGCGCAATTGCGCGGGCCACACAGCTAGTTTTGTCAATGACGCAATCATCCGGAAGATTAACTCCCAGTTGAATCAAGTGATTGTTATACCCAGACATTCTGAGTATATGCTCACTGACAGAACTATTCTCCTCCATCTTGTAGCTGTAGAACTTATTGGAGACTTCATATCTCTCAATCCGGGCATTTGCTTGAAATATTAACTTCAACTCCTGGAACATCTCATATGCTCCATGACGTTCAAAATGTCGCTGAAGTCCCGGTTCTAAGCCGTAAAGCATGGCATACTGAACTATCGAGTAGTCATCTAAGAACTCCTGGAACATCTCATCAGGTACTAAGTTCATGATAAATTTAAGTTCAGTTAATCATATTACTTAAGAACTCCCACTTAGATAGACATCCCTCTAATCATCTAAGTGATCACGTGATCCAAATCAACTAAACCATAACCGATCATCGCGTGAAATGGAGTAGTTTTCAATGGTGAACATCATTATGTTTATCATATCTACTATTTGATTCACGCTCGACCTTTCGGTCTCAGTGTTCCGAGGCCATATCTGCATATGCTAGGCTCGTCAAGTTTAACCTGAGTATTCTGCGTGTGCAAAACTGGCTTGCACCCGTTGTAGATGGACGTAGAGCTTATCACACCCGATCATCACGTGGTGTCTGGGCACGACGAACTTTGGCAACGGTGCATACTCAGGGAGAACACTTTTATCTTGAAATTTAGTGAGAGATCGTCTTATAATGCTACCGTCAATCAAAGCAAGATAAGATGCATAAAGGATAAACATCACATGCAATCAATATAAGTGATATGATATGGCCATCATCATATTGTGCTTGTGATCTCCATCTTCGAAGCACCGTCATGATCACCATTGTCACCGGCGCGACACCTTGATCTCCATCATAGCATCGTTGTTGTTTTCGCCACCTATTGCTTCTACGACTATCGCTACCGCTTAGTGATAAAGTAAAGCAATTACAGGGAGATTTCATTGCATACAATAAAGCGACAACCATATGGCTCCTGCCAATTGCCGATAAATCGATTACAAAACATGATCATCTCGTACAATAAAATATAGCATCACGTCTTGACCATATCACATCACAACATGCCCTGCAAAAACAAGTTAGACGTCCTCTACTTTGTTGTTGCAAGTTTTACGTGGCTGCTATGGGCTGAGCAAGAACCGTTCTTGCCTACGCATCAAAACCACAACGATAGTTCGTCAAGTTAGTGTTGTTTTAACCTTCTCAAGGACCGGGCGTAGCCACACTCGGTTCAACTAAAGTTGGAGAAACTGGCACCCGCCAGCCACTTGTGTGCAAAGCACGTCGGTAGAACCAGTCTCGCGTAAGCGTACGCGTAATGTCGGTCCGGGCCGCTTCATCCAACAATACCGCCGAACCAAAGTATGACATGCTGGTAAGCAGTATGACTTGTATCGCCCACAACTCACTTGTGTTCTACTCGTGCATATAACATCAGCGCATAAAACCTTTCTCGGATGCCACTGTTGGGGAACATAGTAATTTCAAAAAAAATCCTACGCACATGCAAGATCATGGTGATGCATAGCAACGAGAGGGGAGAGTGTGTCCACGTACCCTCGTAGACCGAAAGTGGAAGCATTAGCACAACGCGGTTGATGTAGTCGTACGTCTTCATGGCCCGACCGATCAAGCACCGAAAGCACGGCACCTTCGAGTTCTTGCACACGTACAGCTCGATGACGTCCCTCGAACTCCGATCCAGCCGAGTGTCGAGGGAGAGTTCCGTCAGCACGACGGCGTGGTGACGATGATGATGTTCTACCGATGCAGGGCTTTGCCTAAGCATCGCTACGATATTATCGAGGTGGATTATGGTGGAGGGGGGCACCGCACACGGCTAAGAGATCAATGATCAATTCTTGTGTCTATGGGGTGCCCCCCTTCTCCGTATATAAAGGAGGAGAGGAGGGGGTCAGCCAGGAGGAGGAGGCGCGCCCAAGGTGGGAGTCCTACTCCCACTGGGAGTAGGATGTCAGGACCCTGATCCTAAGTCACACCGATCTAGCATGTAACACATCATATCACTTTGCGGCCTCACGCACAGTATTCCCATGGGTGCCACCTTACCTGGCCCGGGACCGTTTGCGTCTTTTGGCTCACGTATATGATAGTGCTGCTAGCATCCATATGACAAAGAACCCGGGCTGGCATGGCTAGTCGTGAACCCAAAGTGGCACTAACTTACAGGGACAGGCATACATGACCCAACAACGAACGTGTCAGTCATCAACGAGTGAATCCAGGCTGTAGCACTGGGCTAGCAGGACTCCGGTGAACCGGGCTGTAGCGGGCTAACAGGACTCCGAAATTCATCGCGTGACATTTCCCCGAGGGGACAGACACAGGAACGAAGAAGGACACATGCCGGCTAGCCTAAGTGTTCCGGAGCAGTAGCAAGCTACCATGGCTCAGTGGAAACACTAGGAGGCATTTCCCGGTAAGAGAGGCTACTAAGGATAAACAACTAGATAGTCAAATCCCACACATACCAGCATTTCAATAACATACACACAATATGCTCGATATGTGCAAATACAACATAGCATCACAACATGACTCTACAACTCAAGTATTATTCAATAGGCTCCGAGGAGCGAGATATTACAAACATGGGTCTCACGACCCAACATTCAGAGCATACAAGTCAAAGCACAAGCGGAATCTTAACATGTCTGCGTACAGACATCTATAAATGAAAAAGGTTGAGAAGCCTGACTATCTACCAGATCCTGCCGGGGGCACAAGATCGTAGCTGAGGAAACAAGCTAAACATCGAAGTCCACGTGGAACTACTAGCGAGACTGAAGTCTCTCTCCAAAAACATAAATTAAGCAACGTGAGTACAAATGTACCCAGCAAGACTTACATCAGATTTATCTACATATGCATCATTATCAACAAAGGGGATGGTGGAGTTTAACTGCAGCAAGCCAGCTTTGACTCAGTGGCTATCCTGAACTACGACTGCAAGCGACTCTTTGAGGTGGCGCACACGAGTCCACATATTCACCAACCAATACACCACTATGGATCCGCTCCCGTCTCCCTACGAGAACGCCATCCATAGCACTCACGCTTATCTTGCGCATTTTAAAGTATCCACTTTCACTTGTCTATGAACTGTTATAGGCAACTCAGAAGTCCTTTACCGCGGACACGGCTATTCGAATAGATGATGTTAACCCTGCAGGGGTGTACTTCTTCATACATGTTTCCACCACTTAGTGTCTGCACACGACATGTGTTCGGCAGACTTCAAGCGAAAGCCGACGTGGGTGTAGACCACGACCTACCTAAACACTCAAGTCTCTAGTCCAGGTTTATCGCCTATTCAGGTTCCATCCGCAGGGAGTCCGGCCGAGGTTTCCACATACGGCCCCGAACGATGTGTACAGGGTTCCGAGACACCTAACGGGTGCCCGGCATACCCGGCCACGTACCTACTGCATCACATCCCACCCTGCGAGTCAGCGCTGCCCACGGCCTCCAGTAGGCTACAAACACCAGAAACTACTTGCAACTCCTGGACAGAGGACTAGGGTGAATAAGAAGTCGAGCGGGGTCATATTTCAGGGCCCAATGTATGGTAGTAGCTGAATCATGGATCACAAACACAGAACTCAGTTCCTAAGGACGGCTGCAATGAGACAACCCACCATGTACTCCTACATGGCCTCTCACCGCTACCTTTACCAAATCGTGTTCACACACTTAGCTCACACCTAGTAGGACATGTTCACACACCTCTGATTCATCCCCGATGAACCAGACCTGACTCAACTCTAAGCAGTAGCAGGCATGACAAACAAACATGAATGAGTAGGCACAATAGGGCTCAAACAACTCCTACTCATGCTAGTGGGTTTCATCTATTTACTGTGGCAATGACAGGTCATGCAAAGGATAAAGGGGTTCAGCTACCGCAGCAAGTAACAGATGAATCGTTGTTGTCCTAATGCAATAAAAGAGAGCCGGAGCGAGAGTGGGATTGTATCGGAATGAACAAGGCGGTTTTGCTTTCCTGGCACTTCTGAAGATAGTATACTTCTTCATCGGTGTCATTGATCACATCGTCGGTATCACGTCTATCGAGAGGGGACAAATACCGGCAACACAGAAGGAAACACAACCAATGCAATGCACAATATGATGCATGATCAAGACATGGCAAAATGAGAGTGTTGGGCTAATGCAACTAAAATCAGATGGGTTTGAGTTAGTTTGAACCCAAGGTTCAAGTTCAAATTGAAACTATGACCTCATAAAGTGCATTATCATGTTTTTCTATAAACATCAGGTTTTAGTTGCTTAAACATGCATGAAACTAGTACAGATGGATAGATTGGATTTTTCTGATCATTTTTCATATATAATTTATTTCATTTGGAGTTACGGTTGAATTTCTATGAACATTTGAAGTTTATACAAATTTCTGGAATTTCTAAATTGTTTTTAATCCAGAAAATGATTTACTGCGTCAGCCTGACGTTAGTGTGACGTCAGCAGGTCAACGGAGCCGGTTCAGGTCAAACCTGACCAGTGGGGTCCACTGGTCAGTGACTGGGGCTGATTAGTGTCGCTGACATGTGGGCCCAGTCAACAACCACGTCAGCTTGGTCAAAGCTGACGCGTGGGCCCACTGATATTAATTAGAACTAAACAGAATCTACGATTAATTAGACGGTGGGGCCCAGCTGTCAGTGTAACTAAGTGTTGACTAAGTGCGTCGTTAACCTAAACTAAGCGGCCACGTCACCATGACCGGAGTTACGCCGGCGGCGACCAGATCGGCGGCGGAAGTTCGCCGGAAACTCGCTACGGGGCTCGGTTTTGCGCGTGGTTTGCGTCTACGGTTAGCTGAAGGTGCACCACATCCAACGGTGGCGGCGGCTGGGGCTGGGCTGGCTGGAGCTCACCGAAACGGGGCTCGCGGTGGCGGCCGGAGTTCGGGCGTCGGCGAAGATGACGCTACAGCGAACGACAGGAGCAGTGGGTTGGGATTTTGGGCTTTTGGCATCGCGCTGAGCACGGTGGTATGCTCAGACGCGACGTGTGTGAGCTCTAGCCACGGCGGTGACACAGCCGGCGGCGACGGTTCTCGGGATCGACAGAGGCGACGGCTATGCGGTGAAATCGAGCACGGGGAGAAAGAGGGGAGGCGTAGAATCTCACAGTGGAGAGGAAGAGGTGGTCAGCGAGCTCGGAGGCGACCGAAGTTCAACGAATCGGGCGACGGCGACCGGCGAGTCCGAGATAGGAGACAAGCTCGAAGGCGTCTCTTCAAGGCGTCCGGGCTCATGGGACTGGGCGTAGAGGTGCGCCGCAGCGAGGCGGTGCTCGTGGGCTAGCTGGCTTGGCGTGGGGAGGTCAGTGGCCACGACGAACAGCGACGGTGGCGACGGCTCCGTTCAGTGGAGAGAGGAGCGGGACAGAGGGGGGGATGAGGTCGGGGAGAGTGAGAGAGGGTCGAGAGGGCTGCGTGGCGTCGCGAAAGGCGGATTAGGACGAAGGAGAGGCCTCCAGCGCGAAGCAGGAGGTGGCCAGCGTCGACGTGCGTGCGTCCAGCACGCAGCTGATTTGGGGCGAGGGGGAGGAAAATGACTAGCAGCTGGGCTGCACAGTAACCGGCCGCGCAGGTAAGTTTCCCTCTCTTCTATTTATTGTTTCTGTTTTCTATTATTCTGTAGTTTTAGGGCTTTATTAAAAATACTTAGACACTTTCAAAAATCATGAAACTAATCATGGCTACTGTTTAGAATATATCCAACAGTAAACATTTTAGTTTATGATTATTTGAGCATTTCAAATATTTTATAGTATTTAAATGCCCAAATGAAAATACCATATGATTTAATTCAGAGCCCAATTATGTCATGGAAAAATGTGCAACACCTCTGGTTACTGTTTCAGCATTTTCCAGAAATGATGAACATTTTTGAAAGACATTTGGATTCACTGAAAATATTTTAGTTGAACCTAGTTGAATTCATTGGTGCTAGGGTTTAGGTAATCCCCATTTCAAGTTTTCTGTAAAAGTAAACATGATGCATCACCAAAGACTAGCACTAGTGCATTGCCAAAAGCTAGGGATGTGACAGCTCACCCCCACTATACAAGAATCTCGTCCCGAGATTCAAGACGTCAGGTAGGAAGGAAAAGGGGACACTAAGCATCACAAACTTCATGATCCAACTGTCTTCTTGAGGTTGTTGATTTGTCGACTCAAATTGATCTTGAAGTCCTTGCTTTCGAGATCTTCAACCAGCATGAGGACAAAAGAGCCAAACATGTCCACATGGATGGATCATCTTAATGATCACAAGATCAACTCCGGAAATGAGACGTAGGAACATCTCTCGAGCTGAGACGCGAAGCACACCTCTAGAGGAATGGAGTGAAGCAAATGACGAAGGTTCACTAGGTAGACAATAATTTCATGCTTAAGAAGGTGGTGAACGGTTGTCAATGTAGCGAAGAGTTGGGTTGCCATGATATCATAACGAGACATCTTGGAGGAGGGTGACTGTAGAAATATCCCCCTAAGTGGCAAAAAGAATTACCTTTGATTCCGAGATCATTGAAATTCTTTATACCAGCTTAAGGCAAATCAAAATCGATCATTTGAAGGAGTCCGAAAGAATGGCATACCCGGACCAGTATGGATGATGTGGATTACCTTGTTGAAGACAACATAAGCGTTGATTTTGCTTATCATCGAAAATGGATGAGACCCATGGTAGAATGATGCGATGATGGTGCAAGTTGGGGATAAAATGCAAATGTTGGGAATGATTCTAGTAACTGGGGAGAAAACCCAACAGTAGAGAATGATTCCATTGTTTGAAAGGGTTATAGCATAACCGAGGAAACTGAGAGCACTATGCAATTAATGCCTACAATAAAACCTAGCACTTGCGTGTGCTCTCAAGAGCTTGAGCATTTCCATATTCATCAGGGTTCTACCAATATCCGTAACAAGGATCCTGGCAACACAACATGCTACCATGATGAATGGTGATGGACGATGCAGATGCAAAAGGAGATAACACTTTCTCATATTTCACCGTAGAGAAGCCAAGGAAACAAAATCTGGATGATCGACCGAGAGACATTTAGCACTCCGCTTCTAATGTTCTCCTTGATGTGCTAGCGTAATCCATTCATAGATATGGTTTGATATCTAGAACATCAAGTAAAGGTCGGACTTCGGGATCTCAAAAATCATAAAGCACAACTAGGGAGTAAATCCTATGAAGTTTTATGGGGAGGTGGCCAACTTCTTTAGTCAAGTTACTACAATAATAGGTCTTCCGGCTGGGTGTGTTGACCATGACATCCACTTTACCGGGTTACACCGAAACCAATATTATAGTTCTTGGGAAATGTTCCAACCATCATATCTGCCTGAGGTTCAGATCTGGTTGGTGTCAGAATAATCCAGACTCATCAAGTCTAGAAGATAAATGAAAGTTTGCAACACAAACCGACGAGATGGCGTCGCGAGATTCTCGGAAAATGGACTACGGTAGTAAGCTCCAAAATATGAGCCGGTTCTGCTACAAACTTGTGAACACGTTGTCCGAGACAAACGGGACCACATGGTAGTCTTATAATAAAATACTACCAAGTTCAGGTTGGGAACCATCATCGAGGATAACGAAGTCCTAACATAAGTCATAACTAGTTGTTATGAAGGAACTCCTTCTCCTTGAACAAATCAATCAGTGGCTTGGTGTGCTAGGAAACACATATGGAGTGGAGGCGGCCAACCTATCAAACCATAGGGCACTTCGCACGTGCATGACTAACTTGGGACGATTCCAGAGGTTTAACATTGTCTTTCTCGAATCCACGGCGGCAACTTGCATCAAATGCACATGAACTGGAGGAAGTCACTTCTTACATCCGAACATATGCTTCATGAACTAGCATGAAGAAATGCTTTCAAAAGTTTCCAACACTAGCTTAATGTTCAACAAGATTATTGAGAGGACAAGGATGTTGTCGATGGGCTCAACAACAATTCATCCAGGTTTCCATAAAAATGGAATTCCATAATTATGAGAACAAGTGATAGCATTGGTCAGACCCAAAAGATATAATGGTGTATGCTCAAGGGATCAACCACGAGTAAGACAACATTACGAACATTGTTGGTTCTGATTTGATTTGAGGATAACCCATACTCAAATCAAAGTTTTGGCAAGACAACAGATCCAATAATTTACCACGAGGTTCACTCAAGGAAGATATCATCTACCTTTAACACACACACACACACACACATACACAAGATATCCCTTAAGATGAACTAAGTTGGACAAGCTTTCATCTTCCAACTCTCCAAGTTGTTGTTCAGCTTAACCAACTAGCTCAGGGGTACCCAACATAGATTCTTGGAGAAAGGGTGGTTACATGCAAACCAACTTGATCACGAACTCAACATAGCGGTCAGGTGACGACCTGGTGATACTTCCGAGAAGATATTCGGAAAATCACTATCCACCGATATGTTACTAAGCTTGAGAACAATCTTGCTTTTCAGGGCAAGACGATGTGATCAAAAGAGCGAGGGATTGACAAAATCCTAACTCATCAATCGAAGTGTGCACCAGGAAAATGGACTAGGTAGCACAATCTATCTTAGAATGATGATTCGATAACCAACACACTAAGAATGAGAATATTGTCCATTTACTACCAAGCAACGAGTTGCTCTGAGTATTGATTTCACACATCAAAGTTCATCTGTCGGCATTCCAGTTGCAACAACACGGGAGCCGAGAAATGACTAATGAGGGCGAGAAGTATCACTGTATCAAGAATTCATAGGAGGGTGTGCAATTCCCATGATATTCTTGATATAAAGATGGTAACACTCCAAGGTGGAACAGAACAAAAACTGGATTAGCATTTTGATCTGCGGAGTATGACTACTTTGACCCAATCCTAGATATGGATGAGGTACTGGAGTTCATTTCTCCTAGTCAT
This sequence comes from Triticum aestivum, assembly GCF_018294505.1. NCBI lineage: Eukaryota > Viridiplantae > Streptophyta > Magnoliopsida > Poales > Poaceae > Triticum > Triticum aestivum. The sequence goes on along the minus strand of NC_057807.1, from coordinate 608,259,173 downwards.
CCCAGATTAGAATGGTTTGACGGGACCACAAGAATAATAGGCATCGATGAATGAATGCACGCATACTCTTGACTATCAATTGATAGACGAGGGTCAGAAACAACTAAAGAGGGACAACTCAAAGGAACATACGGTTTTCTGAGTTGTGGATGCATAGGTTAGTATGTCGAACCAAATTCAACAGGTTTCCTCCGGATAACCCATGCAGAGAAGTAGAACTGGCAGAGTCGCAATATAGAATGGAGAACCCATCAAGAGCACTCCTGTTTTGATCTTTTGATCCAACAAACTCCTGCCATAAGTGGTTCATAGTATTTGGAAGAAGGAAAATACCATGGACCTCGAGGACTAATGCAAAGGTTAGTAATATCCTAAAGGTACGAGCAACACTATCAACATGAGGTAAGTAGAGTGAATCTCGGGTTCAAAACCCAAGGAGTGGAATACCTACTAACTAAATGGCACCACGGGATGCCTTTGAGAATAATGGCCAGAGTCATCACACTTGAAACACAGATCATGGCTAGATCACTACATGATCCACTAAAACACCTAGGGTCATAATAATAACTCCAACATATATGTCGAGGTAATAGAATACCTCAACTCAGCGTTTAGTGTGGTTAACCTGGCCATAAAGGTCATCGAAAATAGAGGGAAGGATTTTGCAATTGCATTAGATTATTTAGAAACCTGGGATGACTTGGACAGCATAACGCCTATAAATGCTCCAAAAGATTTAAGACATGCTACAAAAATGGTGGCATAACCACTCGATCATCATAATATCAAGGTTCTGAGGTCAATTATGAACATACAGAAGATAGTAGGAACATCGCTGAGGCTTGAGTCCAACAATTCTATAAGTCTACGGATTAGTAACACGTGATCCTGATAGAAAGAAGAGAAAGCCTAGTTTCCTTAACCTCGTAGGAAGATAAGATGACCCAGATCAGAAGGGCATGAGGTATAAGGAGTAAAAAGAGCCTTATGTTCCATCCCACAATCAATTCCCCTACATATAACTAAAGCATTTCTAGATTCAACTTCGACCAGTTGGCTTGGTAAACCTACAGGCAGTCAAGCTCTGATACCAAAGCTGTCAGGACCCCGATCCTAAGTCACACCGATCTAGCATGTAACACATCATATCACTTTGCGGCCTCACGCACAGTATTCCCACGGGTGCCACCTTACCTGGACCGGGACCGTTTGCGTCTTTTGGCTCACGTATATGATAGTGCTTCTAGCATCCATATGACAAAGAACCCGGGCTGACATGGCTAGTCGTGAACCCAAAGTGGCACTAACTTACAGGGACAGGCATACATGACCCAACAACGAATGTGTCGGTCATCAACGAGTGAATCCAGGCTATAGCACTGGGCTAGCAGGACTCCGGTGAACCAGGCTGTAGCGGGCTAACAGGACTCCGAAATTCATCGCGTGACATTTCCCCGAGGGGACAGACACAGGAACGAAGGACACATGCCGGCCAGCCTAATTGTTCCGGAGCAGTAGCAAGCTACCATGGCTTAGTGGAAACACTAGGAGACATTTCCCGGTAAGAGAGGCTACTAAGGATAAACAACTAGATAGTCAGATCCCACACATACCAGCATTTCAATAACATACACACAATATGCTCGATATGTGCAAATACAACATAGCATCACAACATGACTCTACAACTCAAGTATTATTCAATAGGCTCCGAGGAGCGAGATATTACAAACATGGGTCTCACGACCCAACATTCAGAGCATATAAGTCAAAGCACAAGCGGAAGCTTAATATGTCTGGGTACAGACATCTATAAATGAAAAAGACTGAGAAGCCTGACTATCTACCAGATCCTGCCGGGGGCACAAGATCGTAGCTGAGGTAACAAGCTAAACATCGAAGTCCACGTGGAACTACTAGCGAGACTGAAGTCTCTCTGCAAAAACATAAATTAAGCAACGTGAGTACAAATGTACCCAGCAAGACTTACATCAGATCTATCTACATATGCATCATTATCAATAAAGGGGATGGTGGAGTTTAACTGCAGCAAGCCAGCTTTGACTCAGTGGCTATCCTGAACTACGACTACAAGCGACTCTTTGAGGTGGCACACACAAGTCCACATATTCACCAACCAATACACCACTATGGATCCGCTCCCGTCTCCCTACGAGAACGCCACCCATAGCACTCACGCTTATCTTGCGCATTTTAAAGTATCCACTTTCACTTGTCTATGAACTGTTATAGGCAACCCAGAAGTCCTTTACCACGGACACGGCTATTCGAATAGATGATGTTAACCCTGCAGGGGTGTACTTCTTCATACATGTTTCCACCACTTAGCGTCTGCACACGACATGTGCTCGGCAGACTTCAAGCGAAAGCCGACATGGGTGTACACCACGACCTACCTAAACACTCAAGTCTCTAGTCCAGGTTTATCGCCTATTCAGGTTCCATCCGCAGGGAGTCCGGCCGAGGTTTCCACATACGGCCCCGAACAATGTGTACAGGGTTCCGAGACACCTAACGGGTGCCCGGCATACCCGACCACGTACCTACCTCATCACAGCCCACCCCGTGGGTCAGCGCTGCCCACGGCCTCCAGTAGGCTACAAACACCAGAAACTACTTGCAACTCCTGGACAGAGGACTAGGGTGAATAAGAAGTCGAGCGGGGTCATATTTCAGGTCCCAATGTATGGTAGTAGCTGAATCATGGATCACAAACACAGAACTCAGTTCCTAAGGACGGCTGCAATGAGACAACCCACCATGTACTCCTACATGGCCTCTCACCGCTACCTTTACCAAATCGTGTTCACACACTTAGCTCACACCTAGTAGGACATGTTCACACACCTCTGATTCATCCCCGATGAACCAGACCTGACTCAACTCTAAGCAGTAGCAGGCATGACAAACAAACATGAATGAGTAGGCACAATAGGGCTCAAACAACTCCTACTCATGCTAGTGGGTTTCATCTATTTACTGTGGCAATGACAGGTCATGCAAAGGATAAAGGGGTTCAGCTACCGCAGCAAGTAACAGATGAATCGTTGTTGTCCTAATGCAATAAAAGAGAGCAGGAGCGAGAGAGTGGGATTGTATCGGAATGAACAAGGCGGTTTTGCTTGCCTGGCACTTCTGAAGATAGTATACTTCTTCATCGGTGTCATTGATCACATCGTCGGTATCACGTCTATCGAGAGGGGACAAATACCGGCAACACAGAAGGAAACACAACCAATGCAATGCACAATATGATGCATGATCAAGACATGGCAAAATGAGAGTGTTGGGCTAATGCAACTAAAATCAGATGGGTTTGAGTTAGTTTGAACCCAAGGTTCAAGTTCAAATTGAAACTATGACCTCATAAAGTGCATTATCATGTTTTTCTATAAACATCAGGTTTTAGTTGCTTAAACATGCATGAAACTAGTACAGATGGATAGATTGGATTTTTCTGATCATTTTTCATATATAATTTATTTCATTTGGAGTTACGGTTGAATTTCTATGAACATTTGAAGTTTATACAAATTTCTGGAATTTCTAAAATGTTTTTAATCCAGAAAATGATTTACTGCGTCAGCCTGACGTCAGTGTGACGTCAGCAGGTCAACGGAGCCGGTTCAGGTCAAACCTGACCAGTGGGGTCCACTGGTCAGTGACTGGGGCTGATTAGTGTCGCTGACATGTGGGCCCAGTCAACAACCACGTCAGCTTGGTCAAAGCTGACGCGTGGGCCCATTGATATTAATTAGAACTAAACAGAAACTAATCTACGATTAATTAGACGGTGGGGCCCAGCTGTCAGTGTAACTAAGTGTTGACTAAGTGCGTCGTTAACCTAAACTAAGCGGCCACATCACCATCACCGGAGTTACGCCGGCGGCGACCAGATCGGCGGCGGAAGTTCGCCGGAAACTCGCTACGGGGCTCGGTTTTGCGCGTGGTTTGCGTCTACGGTTAGCTGAAGGTGCACCGCATCCAACGATGGCGGCGGCTGGGGCTGGGCTGGCCGGAGTTCACCAAAACGGGGCTCGCGGCGGCGGCCGGAGTTTGAGCGTCGGCGGAGACGACGCTACAGCGAACGGCAGGAGCAGTGGGTTGGGGTTTTGGGCTTTTGGCATCGCGCTGAGCACGGTGGTATGCTCAGACGCGACGTGTGTGAGCTCTAGCCACGGTGGCGACACAGCCGGCGGCGACGGTTCTCGGGATCGACAGAGGCGACGGCTACGCGGTGAAATCGAGCACGGGGAGAGAGAGGGGAGGCGTAGAATCTCACAGTGCAGAGGAAGAGGTGGTCAACGAGCTCGGAGGCGACCGGAGTTCAACGAATCGGGCGACGGCGACCGGTGAGTCCGAGTTGGAGACAAGCTCGAAGGCGTCTCTTCAAGGCGTCCGGGCTCGTGGGACTGGGCGTAGAGGTGCGCCGCAGCGAGGCGGTGCTCGTGGGCTAGCTGGCTTGGCGTGGGGAGGTCGGTGGCCACGACGAACAGCAACGGTGGCGACGGCTCCGTTCAGTGGAGAGAGGAGTGGGACAGAGGAGGGGACGAGGTCGGGGGAGAGTGAGAGAGGGTCGAGAGGGCTGCGTGGCGTCGCGAAAGGCGGATTAGGACGAAGGAGAGGCCTCCAGCGCGAAGCAGGAGGTGGCCGGCGTCGACGCGCGTGCGTCCAGCACGCAGCTGCTTCGGGGCGAGGGGGAGGAAGATGACTGGCAGCTGGGCTGCACAGTAACGGGCCGCGCAGGTAAGTTTCCCTCTCTTCTATTTATTGTTTCTGTTTTCTATTATTCTGTAGTTTTAGGGCTTTATTAAAAATACTTAGACACTTTCAAAAATCATGAAACTAATCATGGCTAGTGTTTAGAATATATCCAACAGTAAACATTTTAGTTTATGATTATTTGAGCATTTCAAATATTTTATAGTATTTAAATGCCCAAATGAAAATACCATATGATTTAATTCAGAGCCCAATTATGTCATGGAAAAATGTGCAACACCTCTGGTTACTGTTTCCAGCATTTTCTAGAAATGATGAACATTTTTGAAAGACATTTGGATTCACTGAAAATATTTTAGTTGAACCTAGTTGAATTCATTGGTGCTAGGGTTTAGGCAATCCCCATTTCAAGTTTTCTGTAAAAGTAAACATGATGCATCACCAAAGACTAGCACTAGTGCATTGCCAGAAGCTAGGGATGTGACATAGGATTCCCCCCTTTCCTACTTGGAGAGGAAGAGGGAAGGAAGAGGAAGGAGGGAGGAAGGAAACGGGGGTCGGCCCCCCTCCCAATTCGGATTGGGATTAGGGGGCGCGCCCCCTCCCTTGCTCCTTTCCCCTCCTTTCCACTAAAGCCCAATAAGGGCATATACCTCCTGGGGGGTCCCGATCTCACCCGCAACCATTCCGGTGTCCAAATATAGTCATCCAATATATCAATATTTATGTCTCGGCCATTTCGAGACTCCTCGTCATGTCCGTGATCACATCCGGGACTCTGAACTACCTTCGGTACATCAAAACACATAAACTCATAATATAACCATCATCGAACTTTAAGCGTGCGGACCCTACGGGTTCGAGAACATTGTAGAAATGACCGAGACACGTCTCCGGTCAATAACCAATAGCGGAACCTGGATGCTCATATTGGCTCCCACATATTCTACGAAGATCTTTATCGGTCTAACCGCATAACAACATATGTTGTTCCCTTTGTCATCAGTATGTTACTTGCCCGAGATTCGATCGTTGGTATCTCAATACCTAGTTCAATATCGTTACCGGCAAGTCTCTTTACTCGTTCCGTAATACATCATCTTGCAGCTAACTCATTAGTTACAATGCTTGCAAGGCTTATAGTGATGTGCATTACAGTGTGGGCCCAGAGATACCTCTCCGATAATCGGAGTGACAAATCCTAATCTCAAAATACGCCAACCCAACAAGTACCTTCGGAGACACCTGTAGATCACCTTTATAATCACCCAGATACGTTGTGACGTTTGGTAGCACACAAATTGTTCCTCCGGTAAATGGGAGTTGCATAATCTCATAGTCATAGGAACATGTATAAGTCATGAAGAAAGCAACAGCAACATACTAAACGATCAAGTGCTAAGCTAACGGAATGGGTCAAGTCAATCACATCATTCTCCTAATGATGTGATCTCGTTAATCAAATGACAACTCTTTTGTCCATGTCTAGGAAACATAACCATCTTTGATTAATGAGCTAGTCAAGTAGAGGCATACTAGTGACACTCAGTTTGTCTATGAGTTCCCACATGTATCGTGTTTCCGGTTAATACAATTCTAGCACGAATAATAAACATTTATCATGATATAAGGAAATAAATAATAACTTTATTCTTGCCTCTAGGGCATATTTCCTTCATAGCGTACCCGGATTTGGCCTTCTGCTGCTCGATTCCGTCGACGGTGGCCGACGGGGACGGATCAAACGTCAGGCAGGCGGCCGGACCCGGCGGCTGGAGCTCCTGGGGGAGTGCGGTGGCGCGAAAAAGAAGCTGGAGTTGTTGGGGGGAGGGCCGTGGCGTGTGGGGATGAAGGGGAGGCCACGACGTCCGGGGAAGAAGAAAGGCCCTCGGCGGCGGTGGTCGCACCGATCTCCTTGCTTGCCCAGCAGGGGCAGGCGGCACCGGGTTATGGCCTAGGTATGGGGCGGGCCGCAATGGGTGGTGGCCAGGGTGAGCGGCGCCAGATGGTGGCCGGGGCGGAGGGAGGGCCGCTCCGGATGGTGGCCGGGGCGGAGGGCGGGCGGCGGCGGGTGGTGGCCGGGGCGGGTGGCGGGTGGCGCCGGGTGGTGGCAGGGGCGGGGGCTGGGGGCGGTGGCGAGAGGTCGGAGGAGGTGGCGTCGGGGCCTGGTGGGTCGGGAAAAGTGGAGGTCGGGTGGGTTGGGTGGGTGGGGTGGGTTTATTTTTTTCTAACGTGGCCACGGGGTGTTAGCAGAATAAGCTATAGTGTTAGCAGAATAAGGGTCTTAGGGGGTGTTATTAGAATAGACCCACCCTATATATATACACTATTCAACAAAAGGAGGATTTCGTAACACGGTTTTGACAACCATATGGTCCATATCTACGTACTTAAAATAGTAACCACTATCACATTTTAAGAGGCTAAGGGCCAACAACCATATTGGTCCATACCTACGTACTTAACATATATAGTAATAGCTAGAAAATTTTAAGAGGCTGAGGGCCAACAACCACAAGTATCCACTGGAAGCAGCTTGATCACCACGACTCGGCATCTCGTCAATGAAAAGAAAGAGCCCTCCTGTGCCTTGGTAGAGCATGAGTAGAAAAGTGTCTCCAATTTTCCAATATGGATGTATTGCCACGAGAAGCGAGAACTTGTTAATTTGAATTGTTCCATTTTTGCGGGAAATGCAGTACCTTGCAATCACTTTGGCGTTATTAGCAGGCACAAGTGTAATTCGACCATGCCGGGAAATCGATCCAGGAATTGCTACAGGGGGCAATTTATGTTGACATGTAGAATAAAAACAATTGTAACATATCGTTGAAGATATATATAGTTTATGAGCATCAACATTAAAATAAGACTTTTTACCAATGCTTTGTGCACACAATTGGTCATGTTCAGTGTGTGCACCATAGGTCTAATTAATCCCATCCAAAATCTATCAGTCATACGCTGAGCTATCGCTATCAGATTATCCATCCAAAATCCATCATTCATAGTTTATGACATGCTTCAAATCCTTCCAGTGAAATTTGGTACGCTTAGTAACATACAGATCATTCACTATACATCCAACATATCCTGCTTAAAAGGTGGAAAGGTATTGTTTATTCAGAACATGGCAGAACAATATATAGTGCGCATAAATTGGTAAGTAGAATTTGTTACTACCTAGGAACGGAGTCAGAATATGATATCACAATTTGTTGCTTAAATAGTGATCATTTGGTTGTTTAAATAGTAATATGACAACATGGAGAAAGTTGAAAGGACACTAACCTCGATCAGACTTTGATCGCTGATGACATTGGGGAAGTAAACATCCATGTTAATTAGACCAGGCTGTGGTGCACGCACTAGAATTTTATTGCCAGCTTTCAGTTCATAACACTTAGACATTTTTCTCCAAAGGTCCGCATTAAAATAGGAGTGACCATCTTTATCAAGTTTTACGCCAACCGTCACTGTAAATGCATGTTGCGTTGTCAATATAACATCCTGGGAGTCATCAGCAAAGTAAAGCCCAAGATTTCCTTCTACTCCTGTTCTTGCAAAGCAAGGGATGTACTGCTTGAAATGAAAATTAAGATCATAAATTAGATATATTGAAATAACAGAGCAAGATGCAAATATGGGAGTAACTGATAGAACAGATCCATATATAGATGAAAGAGAAGTACAAAAATATAGAATTACAAATAGATAATGTAACAAAGATTTGATGCAAATATATAGATAATGTAGCAACAGATGGTATATGTAAACAAATTTAGGCCATGTCGACCGTGGTAGGTTGAGATTGAACATACCGAGCGCTCCCTGAAGTCATCTGGAATGGTGAAATAGAATTTTGTTTCCGACTCGCCACGACCACAGTTGCCCAATTTGTGCTCGCACTGTGAACACATGAATGAACACCCACGAATCAGCTAGAACAAAAATGATTCCATGGCGATTTCCGCCGGTTGATTAACAGCGACGGACGGACTGCGATAAGAGATGAGTGAATATTTCTCTAATTAAGTTGATTACCTTCTCCATGAGAAAAACCCCCGGCCCAATCCCGAAGAAAACCCCAGTTGACCAGAGTCTAGAATGTCGGTGTGCAGATAGGCGGCGAAAAGCGGTAGGGGCGAAATCTGGTGCCATTTGGATTGCGACCTACGCCCGCCGCCAACAGCCATCGAGGTTAGGGTGCAGAGTTGCGGAGGAGTCAGCGGCGAGTGAGTGGGGATGAAGTGGGCGAGAGTTTTCTTCTTTCCTTTTGCATGTGTGAGTGAACACACACGGTTCGTAGAGGCGAAGGAGATGAATTGTGTGCGATAGTAAATCACCAAGATTGAATGGGAATCCAAATTTCCTTTGTCCTTCATCCATGAGTTTTTTTCTACGATGAACATAAACCCTGCCAACCGTGTTCAAATTTGACACTTTTCCGGGTTCATTTACAATATTTAGGGGACTATGTGCATTTTGTAGGCATTAATGCACATAATTCAAATTCAAACAATCGGTGCATGAAAGGGTGCACAAGAACGGTCTGGAAAAACCATACTCGTGGTATTTACTAATTTCTCAAGACTTTTACAAGGAATGGGCAGAGATATCAATGGAATGTGTGGCAATAGTCAACCACAAACGCGTCATTTACTGGGTTATCAACTATATATAGAACAATGAAATATGTGCTTGAAAAACATGACGGTTGGCATGGTGCCACGATATGGCCTCACTGTGCCCTGGTTAAAAGCTGAGAAGGTTTGATTTATGTCATCATGCACACCCTTCATAAATTGAACCATCACCGAGGAGTTCAATGCTTTCGAGAGGGAAATCACCAAGATTGAAGGGGAATCCAAATATCCATCCTAGTTTGTCATTCAGTTTTTTTCCAATGATCAACATACCGCCTCAAATGCAACATGTTCAAATTTGACATTTTTCGAACTAATTTACCATATTTAGGGGATTGTGTGCATTTTCTAGTCATTAATTATGCACATAATTCAAATTCGAACAATCAGTGCATGAAAAGATGCACAAGAACGGTCTAGAAAACCATGCTCGTGCTATTTAGTACATTCTCATTCCTTTTACAAGGAATGGGCAGATATTTCAAGGAAATGTGTGGCAATAGTCCACCATAAACGCGTCGTTTACTGGGTTAACAACTATACAAAAATGAAATACATGCTTGGAAAACATGACGCCTGGTGTGGTGCCATGGTATGACCTCACTGTGCCCTGGTAAAAATGTCGTCATGCACGCCTTTCATAAAACAAACCATCACTGAGGAAGTTTCATGGTTTCGAGGGGGAAATCACCAAGATTGAAGGGGGTCAAAATTTCCTTTGTCCTTTGTCCATGAGTTTTTTCTATGATGAACATACAACCTGTAAATCACCGTGTTCAAATTTGGCACTTTCCCGGGTTCATTTGCCACATTTAGGGGATTATGTGAATTTCCTAGGCATTAATGCACATAATTCAAGTTCAAACAATTGGTGCATTAAAGGATCCACAAGAATGGCCTGGAAAACCATGCTCATGCCATTTAGTAAATTCACATGTCTTTTACAAGGAATGGACAGATATTTCGATGAAATGTGTGGCATAATAGTCAACCACAAATGTTTGTTTGTTGGGTTTTCAACTATAGAAAAAATGAAATAGATGCTTAAAAAACATAAAGCCTGGCATGGTGCCATGGTATGACCTCACCATGACCTGGTAAAAATTTGAGAAGGCTTGGCTTATGTCGTCATGCACGCCCTTCATAAATCGAACCATCACCGAGGAAGTTCCATGCTTTCGAGAGGGAAATCCCCAACATTGAAGGGGAATCCAAATTTCCATCCTAGTTTGTCATTCAGTTTTTTTTCAACGGTCAACATACCGCCTCAAATGCAACGTGTTCAAATTTGACATTTCTCGGGCTCATTTACCATATTTAGGGGATTATGTGCATTTTCTAAGCATCAATGGACATAATTCAAATTCGAACAATCGGTGCATGAAAAGGCGCACAAGAACGGTCTGGAAAACCATGCTCGTGTTATTTAGTACATTCTCATGCCTTTTACAAGGAATGTGCAGATATTTCAAGGAAACTATAGCAATAGTAAACCATAAATGCGTCGTTTACTTGCTTAACAACTATACAAAAAATGAAACACATGGTTGGAAACATGACGCCTAGCATGGTGCCATGGTATGGCCTCACCATGCCCTGGTAAAAATTGGAGAATGTTTTCCTTATGTCATGATGCACGCCTTTCATAAAATTGAAACATCACCAAGGAAGTTTCATGGTTTCGAGGGGGAAATCACCAAGATTGAAGGGGGGGTCCAATTACCTTTGTCCTTTGTCCATGAGTTTTTTTCTACGATGAACATACAACCTACAAATCACCGTGTTCAACTTTGACACTTTTCCGGGTTCATTTGCCATATTTAGGGGATTATGTGCATTTCCTAGGCATTAATGCGCATAATTCAAGTTCAAACAATCGGTGCATAACAGGGTCAACAAGAACGGCCTGGAAAACCATGCGCATGCCATTTAGTAAATTCTCATGCCTTTTACAAGGAATGGACAGATATTTCGATGAAATGTGTGGCAATAGTGAACCACAAATGTTAGTTTGTTGGGTTTTCAACTATTGAAACAATGGAATAAATGCTTACAAAACATGATGCCTCGCATGGTGCCATGGTATGACCTCACCATGCCCTGGTAAAAATTTGAGAAGGTTTGGCTTATGTCATCATGCAGGCCCTTCATAAATCGAACCATCACCGAGGAAGTTCCACGCTTTTGAGAGGGAAATTCCCAAGATTGAAGGAGAATCCAAATTTTCTTCGTTCTTTGCCCTGGAGTTTTTTTCTATGACGAACATACACCCTGCAAATCGCTGTGTTCAAATTTGTCATTTTTCCGGGCTCATTTACCATATTTAGGGAATTATGTGCATTTTCTAGGCGTTTAGCGCATATAAATCCAATACAGCTACAGGTGCACAGGTGTGATGTGAGGGACGTGGATTGTCGTTCGATCACGGCGCATCCTATGGTGCACATGCGCAATTTGCGTGGCTGGGGTTCCATCCAATCATAACACAACACACAATAAGCTCAGCACACACTGTTTCCGGAAGCGACGGAGATGAACCGTGTGCGATAATGAACGAGCAAAATTGTAAGGGAAGCCAAATTTCTGTTGCCGTTTGTCGTTGAGCTCTTGAATACCACCGCACTGTATGGCTGCCCGGCCCCTCCGTCCCAGAGCTCTCTCCAGGCATCGTCCATGGCACTGCAGCGCACAGTAACTAGAAAGGAAGCGATGGCATCCCGCCACACTATGTTCCTCGCCGCTCGCGACTGCACACATGGTAAGTAAGCGATGGCATCTTGCCGCACCGAGTTCATCGCCACCGGCGGTCAGACAGTTACATGGGCGGACTTTGAGTCTCCCATGGCCGAATGGGTGGTGGATCTAGATGCGGCCAAAGCCGCACAGAAGGAGCAGAAAAGGCAGACAGCAGTCAAGAAAAGAGAGTCCCGCCACCGCAAGAAAAAAGAGGTCGCACGCCATGGTGAGGAGAGCTTGGCAGAGATCGAAGCACGGTGGGATGCCACCTACAAGGCCGGGAAGGAGAACGCCGGCGTCTGGCCAGCATGCCCCGATGGCAGCATGTGAGAAGTACTTTAAGTTTGTAGTATTAGAGCAAATTACCAGTAGTACTTTAAGTTTGTAGTATTAACGTACAATGTCTGTAAGAGCATCCTTTGAGGGCTTTGAGCATTGATTAGCATGTATGCCCAAGTGCGTTTTTTTGCGTTAATCATTAGAAGATCACGAAACACACGGTTTTTATGACGTACATGTTTGCGGTTTTTTGCGTCAATGATCCATAAGTCAATTACCTGTGTGATGTTTCCTAATAAACCAGACATACAATTGACCGAAAAAATAAGTACATGTGTACATTTTTTTGGAGACGGGATCTGCCAACTTTCTTTTTTCTCGCACATGACACTAGTAGAAAAGGGGCCAATGGTCCAGGCCGGTCCAGTCCATTAGTCCTGGTTCAATCCAGAACCGGGACCAATGGGGGCATTGGACCCGGTTCGTGAGCCCCAGGGGCCGGCCGGGCCACGTGGGCCATTGGTCCCAGTTTGTCTGGACCTATTGGTCCCGGTTGGTGGGACAAACCGGGACCAAAGGCCCTCGCTCCTGGCCCACCACCATTGGTCCCGGTTGGTGGCCCGAACCGGGACCAAAGGACGACCATTACTCCCGGTCCATTCCAACAACAGGGACTAAAGGGTTGGTCCTCGTTGCGGCCAAAGTTTAGTCCCACCTCTCCAACGGAGGGGAATCAGACCGGTTTATAAGCCCCTCCCTCTCTGCCTTATTGAGCTCCTCTGAAAATGAAAATAGATGCCCTTATATAGGGAATTTAGACTAAATTCATACGAATTTCTCTTAAAATTTGTTATGAATTTAATTTGAATTTCCTCTATAAGCGCATCTATGCTCATTTCTGAGTAACTTTTTATATAGTTTTTTTCTTTTCTGCTATATTTATTTTTTTTTCTTTTTATTTCTGAGTTGTAATAAGTCATTAAAAATAAGCATCTATGCTCATTTTTTAGTAAAGTTAATCATAACTATTTTTTCTTCTATTTATTTTTGAATTGTAATAAGTCATTAAAAATAAGCATCTATGCTCATATTTTAGTAAAGTTAATCACAACTATTTTTTTCTTCTTTTTATTTCTGAGTTGTAATAAGTCATTAAAAATAAGCATCTCTACTCCTTTTTTAGTACAGTTAATCAAAACTATTTTTTGCTTCATTTCATTTTTGAGTATCTTTTTATATAGTTTTTTTTCTTTTCTGCTATATTTATTTTTTTCTTTTTATTTCTGAGTTGTAATAAGTCATTAAAAATAAGCATCTATGCTCCTTTTTTAGTACAGTTAATCACAACTATTTTTTGCTTCAATTCATTTCTGAGTAGTTTTCTATATAGTTTTTTTTTCTTTTCAGCTATATTTATTTTTTTTTCTTTTTATTTCTCAGTTGTAATAAGTCATTAAAAATAAGCATCTATGCTCATTTTTTAGTAAAGTTAATCATAACTATTTTTTCTTCTATTTATTTTTGAATTGTAATAAGTCATTAAAAATAAGCATCTATGCTCATATTTTAGTAAAGTTAATCACAACTATTTTCTTTTCTTTTTATTTCTGAGTTGTAATAAGTCATTAAAAATAAGCATCTATGCTCCTTTTTTAGTACAGTTAATCACAACTATTTTTTGCTTCAATTCATTTCTGAGTAGTTCTCTATATAGTTTTTTTTTCTTTTTAGCTATATTTATTTTTTCATTTTATTTCTCAGTTGTAATAAGTCATTAAAAATAAAAAAAGAGGCGCAATGCTTGTTAATTTGCTTCAAGTCTTTCGAAATAGTGTCAACTGCACTGCACATAGCTCTGTGCAGTCTACCGTATTCCTCAAGGCTTGAAGCTAACCAACGTGCAGTCTACCGTATTGAGCCTCTTCGTCATCGTCTCTGCACTCAGGGCTTATAAACAGCTGCGAGTGCCTCTCGCTTGGCGAGGTGGGACTAAAAAAACAGCTGCAGGAAGAATCAAAATAAAATAAATAAAATAAAAAAAAGTGCCACCTAAAGGGCTACCAAGGCCTGAATACGACTAGAAACCCAACAATGGGCCAGGATTCAGGCCCGCAATAGGCCCAATAGGCCCACAAGCACATATAGTGCGTTTAGGCCCGTAAGCCTGCATTTGAGAGGAGCTCGAGAGGGCAGCGGGACTGGGGCTTATAAACCACTCTCGAGCTCCCTCAGCTAGCGAGGTGGGACTAAACTTTCGTGCCGCGACGCGGGCAGCACATGGCCTTTAGTCCCGGTTGGTGGCACCAACCGGAACTAAATGAGTGCATTGGTACCGGTTTGTGGCACCAACCGGTACCAATGCCCCCCCTTTAGTCCCGGTTGGTGGCACCAACCGGGACCAAAGGCCTTCGTTTCCCGCCCTTTGGGCTGCTGAAAAGAGGCCTTTGGTCCCGGTTGGTGGCACCAACCGGGACTAAAGGGGCCATTAGTCCAGGTTGGAGGCACCAACCGGGACCAATGCTCTTGCTATATATACAGGACTTAGCAGTTTTCGATCTCTCCTGCTCCTCTCCCGTCGCCCCACCACGCCCCGCCGCCCCGCCACGCCCCGACGCCGTCGCCGCCCCGCGCCGTCGCCGCCCGCGCGCCCCGCCCAGCTCGCCCATGCCGCGCCCCGATCGACGTCGCCGCCCTGGCCCGCGCCGCCCTCGACGCCGTCGCCGCCCCGCTCCGCACGTCGCCGTCGCCTTCGCCGTCGCCGTCGCTGGCCGTACGTGAGCACTTCGCCGTCGCCTTCGCCGGCCGTACGCCGGCCACCGTCATTTTTTTGTTAGATTTAATTAGATTTTTTTTGTTAGGTTAGATGTGTAGTAATTTAGATATGTAGTTCATAGATTTTTTTGTTAGATTAGATTTTTTTGTTAGATTAGATGTGTAGTAATTAATTTGTTTATATTATGTTAGAGTTTTTGGTTAGATTAATTATTATTTTTTTGTTAGATTAGATGTGTGTAGTAATTTAGATATGTAGTTCATAGATTTTTTTGTTAGATTAGATTTTTTTTGTTAGATTAGATGTATAGTAATTAATTTGTTTATATTATGTTAGATTTTTTTGTTAGATTAGTTAGATTTTTTTTGTTAGATTAGATGTGTGTAGTAATTTCGATATGTAGTTCATAGATTTTTTGGTTGGATTAGATTTTTTTTGTTAGATTAGATGTGTAGTAATTAATTTGTTTATATTATGTTAGATTTTTTTGTTAGATTAAATTTTTTTTGTTAGATTAGATGTGTGTAGTAATTTAGATATGTAGTTCATAGATTTTTATGTTAGATTAGATTTTTTTTTGTTAGATTAGATGTGTAGTAATTAATTTGTTTATATTATGTTAGATTTTCTTGTTAGATTAATTAGATTTTTTTGTTAGATTAGATGTGTGTAGTAATTTAGATATGTAGTTCATAGATTTTTTTTTGTTAGATTAGATTTTGTTTTGTTAGATTAGATGTCTAGTAATTAATTTGTTTATATTATGTTAGATTTTTTTTGTTAGATTAATTAGATTTTTTTTAGAAAGAGGAAAAAAATAAGAAGTAGTTTATATATAGTTGAACTAGCTAGTTGATTTAATAAACTAATTTATTTTACTATATATAGAAGTAGTTTGTTTTTAGTAAGTACTACTTATTTATTTATAGTAAGTGCTTAGTAGTTGAACTAGATAGTTGATTTAATTAATAAAACTACTTTTATTTAACTATATATAGAAGTAGTTGCCGCATCGACGTCGGGATGCCTATCCCGCATCCTCGTCGTCGTCGACTCGGCGGTGGGGGCCTGCTTGATCAAGGCCATGTTTGGGATTGGGCTCCGCCGGGCTGGTATTGGGAGGTGCTACCTTTCGGGGGACGTAGGTTGCTGAGGAGGCAGCCCGTTGTTGACCCGATCCTTGTTTGGTGGCGGTCGCGTGGGCCAGTGATGGTGGTGAGGCATCCGGACACCGCGGAGGTGGTACGTCACCGTGTCAGCAAGGAGGACGAGCACGTCCGTCGCTACATGGTTGCATTGGAGGGCCGATTCGACAATACCTGGCAGGTTCTTCAGGGATCTCACTGGAGCTATGATCCTGTGATGGTTCCTTATCTTTGGGTGTCCACCGCCCGCGTCGATACCCGTCGGGCGCTACGGTTCTAGTTGTATTAGTGATAATATTCGATGATGTACGGACACCAAGAGATGATGTACTTTTGCTTATAATTATTGAATGCATGCTAATTTGAATACTATACTTTATTTTATGATTTTGTTTTGCTTATTTTATGATTTGGTTTTGCTTATTGAATGATCATATTGGATAAGTTCTCCTTCATTCCTGTGTGCTAGACAATTTGATATAATCATGCATTCGGGAATGAAAGGAGGAGCTACGTACATCGATAATCGATAGTCAACCCGTGATTAATAATAATGATCTAGTTTAATATTTGAATTATGAACGTAGGCCAGAAATGTCGTACTCATCGGACGACGAAAACTGCCTGGGGGAGTGCGACTGGTGCCACGACGACCGAGGTATCTGCGACAGGTTCATTGTGCTGGACGAAGATCGTCACTTCAGCATTAAGCTCGAGGAGACCTTCGATGTTCATACGGTACGCAACCGACGATAATAGTTTTTTTTCGTAATTACTCATGACTTCAACTATTTTAATCATGACAATATTTTTCATCTTTTCCAATTCGACTAGCTTATCCCATGCTTTGCAAGACACTATGTCTTGGAGAGGATGGGTTTTGAAGACCATGAAAGTTTCAAAACCAAAAAAATTATCCTAAGTACCCATCATGGTGTGGATTTCAAGTAAAGCTGTACAATCCTCAGAGTGTAACCCATTTTGGTTGCAAAAATTGGGAAGCACTTTGCAAGATGTATGGTTTTGATGAGGGTATGCTTGTTACCATGGATCTTGGTGATCCTACAATCGAGCAAGAGAGACCTACGATTTTCGTCCTTGTGGATACACCTCCAGTTCTTCCCCCATGTGAGCTTAACATAGTTATTAAGTAATTTATATTGTTTATTTCAAAATAGTTGACAAGTTATTCTCCATTGACAGCTTATTTTATTCTTCAAAGAATGTGCGGAAGATGGTAGACAGAACCTACTACACCGAAGGCTCCGAACTAACTTATCAGGAGAAAAATCATCTGGTTGCATTTTGTACTGATCTTGAGAATTACAATGTCTACAATCGAACTCCTCAACATTATGGTCAATACGTGCCACTAGTGCACGTGTTGAACTACGGTAACTACCATGGAGATACCCTGGTGAGATATTTTACTATTACAACATCCGTGCATCTTTTTGCACACTTCTAAAACTAGTACATCATATCATTACTAACTACGAAGTTATTACTATGTTTTTCAACAGATAATCCCGAATGATTGTGTGCCTCATCTGATGTATACACACGGTAGCCTTCATGTTTTGAACATACAACCAGGTCGTCCTACGAATCTCAACTGTCCATACCGGGTTTCAAAAATAAGTGGAGACATGACAATCAAAGAATGGAAAAAATGTATGGACAGTCGTAAGGAGCTTCTTGGAAGCAACATTCAGCGAAGGGCAAAAATTGGAGACATGATGATCGCCATTCTTCATAATGGAGAGTCAGGGTCTATATTTTTTATGCTATTTTACCTTAAGGGTGTTTAGGTCCTACCTGATACTGATGATCATGTGTTAAGAACAATTATGTAGGGTTGGGTTCGATGACTATGAGGATGATGATCGTATGACTTATTATTAATAACGAGTAGAAGTTGTATGATGATGCATGATTAGTAGAACGAGTACTTGTTATTATATATGCTGATATATGCGAGCATGCATGAGTTATTATATCAGCGGGTAAAATGAACATATATAGCAGCAGCGTTGGTAAACCAAGGACGAAGATATAAGAGAGGACACTTCTCTCTATTAGCTAGCTAATATAACAACCTAAAAATAACCCCCAAAACCCCTAAAGCAGCCACTTTCCAAAAAAACATGGACTTTTGGTCCCGGTTGGTGCCACCAACCGGGACCAAAGGCCCCCTGACTGGGCTGGGCGCACAGAGCCACGTGGAGGCACATTAGTCCCGGTTCTTGTTTGAACCGGGACTAATGGGTGGAGGTATTAGTAACGACCCATTAGTCCCGGTTTCTTAAACGGGACTAAAGGCCCTCACGAACTGGGACTATTAGGTGTTTTTCTACTAGTGTGAGTATTTTACGCGCTTCGTCTGCATTGTGTGTTTCCCCACCAAGTTTCATGTTTTGCAGCAAAATTTTCATTAGGTGCGCGATTTCAGAATTTATTCCTCCAACATTATCCCTCCCCCTACCGGCATCTCAAACTGCCGCTGCCGCAACCATAGCTTCAACCACATTTATGTTCTGCTCAGATCCTGTCAGGTAACCCACCGATCTCTATCACAGCCCCGACCTAATTGCTTAAATGGCGCTTGCGAAACATCCTCATGCCTCCAAATCCCCCCTGCCAGGAGCTGATGGCGGTCCATGGCACGATGGCTGTTGTGCGTGTTGACCCGGAGGAACACCTTGCCTCTGTCGCCGCCGCGAACATGCTGCAGGCTCTGGCCCAGATGAAGTCCCCCAGCGACTACCCCCCAGGACTTAACAGGTAAGATCTGACCAGTTAAATCTTACCAATACCACTTGCAATGGCTATGATTTGTACGGTTGATGTATTAAGGACGTCCGTGCCTTGTTTATTTCAGTGCTGCATGCACACTGTGTGATGTTCAAATATTACCGTGTCTAGCTCAATTTCACCAATACCAGCAACAAACTTACAATACATGACTCAGGATATAACTAGAGATGCTGCCCATTTGTTATTTTTAGTGGATGCTAACCCTGTTGTACTTAACATGCTTGTCCATGTACTTACGCAGGGTCATAACGGCCGATGCTTTTGTTTGCCGTCGAGGTGAACTGCATCCCAGGTCTTACAGTACTTCACATAATTTGTGCAAGTGCAGCTTAACTTCTATCATTTACTGGTTTCCTGTAGGTACACATGTCAGTGGCACTGATCCACTCTTTGACCCGGAGGAATAGCTCGCCTCCACTGCCGCTGACTTTAGGCGGGATTTGGCCAAGATGAAGTGCCCCAGCAACTACCTCTCAGGACTTACCAAGTATGTACTCACCAATTCAATCTTACCAATACCAGTTGCAATTAATGGCTATGTTCTGTACGGTCGATGTATTAAGCATGTTCTAGTAAACATGCCTAACACATTTTTGCTACTTTCCCTACCTTTTTATAGACATCTGGGCCATTCTCTGCTCTGGCAGCACCTGCCTTGTGATGTTTAACTATGTCAATTGCATTTTTATCAGTATGGTTTCAATGTCTATTAAGCCTATTGCAATTAAGAGTTGAATCCATTTTTAAACAGTTGTATTTCAATGGCTATAAACTTACAAAACATGACTTAGGATGTTGATAAGCCTGTTACAATTAACAGTTGCATCCATTTTTTAATCTATCCATTTGCTACCATGCTACTCTCCGCAATGAAGATATACTAGAGATGTTCCTCATTTGCTATTTTTGGTGGATGCTAACCCTGTTGTACTTAACATGCTTGTCCATGTACTTATGCAGGGTCATAACAGCCGATGATGTTGTTTGCCGTCGAGGTTAGCTGCATCCCATGTCTTACAGTATTTCACATCATTTGTGCAATTGCGGTTTAACTTCTACCATTTATTCGTTGCCTGTAGGTACACATGTCAGTGGCACTGATCCATGCTTCGACCCGGAGGAACAGCTCGCCTCCCCCGCAACTGACTTTGGGCGGGCTCTGCCAAGATGAAGTGCCCGAGGAACTACCTCTAAGGACTTACCAAGTATGTACTCACCAGTTCAATCTTACCAATACTAGTTGCAATTAATGGCTATGTTTTGTACAGTCGATGTATTAAGCATGTTGTAGTAAACATGCCTAACACGTTTTAGCTATTTTCCCTACCTTTTTATAGACAACTGGGCCATTATCTGCTCTGGCAGCACCTGCCCTGTGATGTTTAACTTTGCCAATTGCATTTTTATCAGTACCGGTTTCAATGGTCATTAAGCCTGTTGCAATTAACAACTGTATCCATTTTTAAAGAGTTGTATTTCAATGGCTACAAACTTACAAACCATGAATTAGGATGTTGTTAAGCCTGTTGCAATTAACAGTTGTATCCATTTTTTAATCCGTCCCTTTTCTACTGTGCTACTCTTTTGAAATGAAGATATCACTACAGATGCTGCCGTTTTATTACCATTTGCTATTTTTGGTGGATGTTAACCCTATTGTAGTGAACATTGGCTTTCCATGTACTTACACAGGGCTACAATGGGCAAATGATGTTGTTTGTCATCGAGGTTAGCTGCATCCCATGTCTTACACACCATCTATTCCTAAATATAAGTATTTTTAGAGATTCAAATATAGACTACATAAGGAGCAAAATGAGTGAATCTAGATTCCAATCTAAACTATATCTATAATTCAATATACATCTATATGTAGTTCATATTGAAATCTCAAAAAAGACTTGTACTTAGGAACATATGTAGTTGTATTTTACATCATTTGTGCAATCTCAGTTTAGCTTCTAACATTTACTGGTTGCTTGTAGGTACATATATGAGCGGTACTGATCCATGCTTTGATCCCTTTTGTGTATGGGCAATGAGATATTCATGAACAAGCGTCAAGTGAGGAAACTAAGCAAGACTGTTAGGCGAAAGAAACGGGTGATTGGAATTAAACTCTATATTTACACTTTGTCGAAGACAACAGTGAACTTTAGGATGGTAAGTAATGTGTTGCCTTTTCCCCTGCCCATAACAAGTTACTCTATTAGACCTCGGTATCTGATATTTTTCTCTTTTCAGTGTTTTTCAAAGCTATTTACTGATGATTACCTTGCAAACTACATGACCTGAGTGGAGGCAACTAAGGTTAAAGTATATAATTCATGCTACCATGATAATGCTCTAGAAGTCTTCCTGAAGGAGGTGAAGGATGGGCGGGTGATCGTCACAAGGGGTTGGACAAAAGTGGTCTGTGCCTATGGCATGCAGGAAGGCACATTATGGGCATTCCGCTTCTTCAACACCATCGGTAGTCAAAATGATTTACACTTGTCTCTTCACCTTTACCGCCTTTAAATACCATGGTTCATCATAGTTAATTGCTGCCTAATCCTGTAATTACTGAACATATTGTACTGGCAATTTTATTTATGGATTCATTGTTGAACAATTGTGCCGAGAATTTGAATTGCACGTTTCATATTTCAAAATTTCCAATTTGAATAATAAATTACAGGAAAAAATAAAAAGAGAACAGACGGTCATGGAACTTTGCAAACGGTTCTGGCAGTGAAAGCGCTTGTGATGGATAGCTCAATGCCACACAGTTTTGTACATCAAATCATGTGTGATGTAGTTAATGAAAGCAAGAGTTAACCAAGGCATAGCGTGTGTGATAGTTACACCTTTCACACATGAGCGTATACATAAAACTGTGTGGGATGTACATACGAACGAAAACGTTTTCCCTGGATTGACTATGTGGGATGTACATAAGAATGGAAACGTATTCCTTGGATTGACTATGTGTGATATATATATGAACGGAAATGTTTTTCTGGGATTCACCATGTGGGATATACATAACTACGGAAATGTTTTTTCTCGGATTACCGCGTGGGATGTACATACCTACGGAAATGATTGGGTTTCGATGTCTCGCCCGATCGCACACGGCCCAAGCCTGGGTCCCAGGAGGGCCTATCCCCGATGATTTCTGGATCGTGTGGGAAGGACCCCCCTATCGCCCACACTCACTTGGCGACGGTTCCAAATGTCGTCGCGGAAACGAGTTAAAAACTGTTGGTTTAGGACCGAGGTGCACCAGCGGGTGTAAGCCAGATTTACACATGCAAAACACTTAGGTTGATTTGACAAGCCTAGCATGTACAGACATGGCCTCAGAACATGAGAGACCGAAAGGTCGAACATGAGTCGTATAGTAGATACGATCAACATGGAGATGTTCACCATTGATGACTAGTCCGTCTGACATGATGATCGGACACGGCCTAGTCGATTCGGATCATGTATCACTTAGATGACTATAGGGATGTCTATCTAAGTGGGAGTTCATTAAATAATTTGATTAGATGAACTTAATTATCATGAACTTAGTCTAAAATTGTCTTTACAATCTATGTTGTAGATCCAATGGCCCACGCTAATGTTGCCCTCAACTTCAATGCGTTCCTATAGAAAACCAAGCTGAAAGACGATGGTAGCAACTATACAGATTGGGTCCGTAACTTGAGGATCATCCTCATAGCTTCCAAGATAGCATATGTCCTTGAAGCACCGCTAGTTGATGCACCCATTTTCCCAGCAACTCAAGACGTTATGAACGCCTGGCAGTCGCGTAGTGATGATTACTCCCTATTTCAGTGTGGCATGCTTTACAGCTTAGACTCGGGGCTCCAAAAGCGTTTTGAGCAGCACAGAGCATATGAGATGTTCCAAGAGCTGAAAATGGTTTTCCAAGCTCATGCCCGGGTTGAGAGATATGAAGTCTCCGAAAAATTCTATAGTTGTAAGATAGAGGAAATTAGTTCTGTCAGCAAGCATATACTCAAAATGTCTGGGTTGCACAACCGCTTGTCTCAACTGGGAGTTAATCTTCCAGATGACTCGGTCATTGACAACATCCTCCAGTCGCTTCCACCTAGCTACAAGAGCTTTGTGATGAACTACAATATGCAAGGGATGGAGAAGTCCATTCCCGAATTATATTCAATGTTGAAATCAGCGGAGGTGGAGATCAAGAAGGAACATCAAGTGTTGATGGTGAATAAGACCACTAGTTTCAAGAAAGGCAAAGGGTAAGAAGAACTTCAACACTACAAAAAAAAGACACATCCGTGACATTTTGGGCCGAACGAAAAAAAATCTGTCATACATATGACACTTCTATGACGATAATTATGACAAAACCCGGTATCATCATAAATATGGTGGGCTCCTACTTCTATGACAAAAAATCATGACAGAAAATGGGCTTTTCATCCTGGGTGGGCCGAAGACGCAGCTGCATGACATTGTTTGGGCCGTCCATGACGGAAAAACCGTGGTAGAAGCGAGGGGGAGGAAAATTTCGGGGAGTTCCCGATTACGGTGGGAGGTCGGGGGCCGAGCGATGCGCGTTTCTCTCGTACACGTACGCGCATGTGTGCGAGGCGTTGGCTCTAACTGAACCCGAGCGATGGGTTGGGCTCTAACTGAACCCGAGCGATTGCACTGCAGGCTACGCGTTACTGAATCCGAGCGATCGATGCTGCCTCTCTGGATGAACAGTCAGTGTTGCGGGGAGGTTTGGATGAACAGTGAGCGGTGGGAGTGGATGAACAGGACCCGTGGCGTTGCCTCTAGATGAATAGGACCCCGTGGTGTGGAGGGCTGGATGAACAGGACGACCCCGTTGAGGGCTGGATGAACAGTAGATGGTGGAGGGGTGCATGAACAGTAGCCCGTGGAGGGGTGGTTGAACAGGAGCCTGTGGAGAGGGGTGGTTGAACAGTAGCCGGTGGAGTAGCGCACGGTGGAGGCTGGATGAACAGGAGCCCGTGGATGAACAGTCGCAGGTGGAGGCTGGAGGAGGTCGACGGTGGATGAAAAGTAGCCTGTGGAGGCTGGAGGAGGTCGACGGTGGAGATGAACAGTATCCCGTGGAGTCCCGTTTTGCAGTATGCCACACCCCTCCCGATGAATAGGACCCCCGTTTCGACCGTAGCACTCCAACACAAGTCTGTTTCGTCCGTTTTGTGGTACGCCACATCCCTCCTGATCAACAGGACCCCCGTTTCGACCTTAGGAGGTCTGTTTCCTCCGTTTTGCGGTACGCCACACCCCTCCCGATCAATAGGACCCCCGTTTCGACCATAGGAGGTCCGTTTCCTCCGTTTTGCGGTATGCCAGACCCCTCCCAATCAACAGGACCCTGTTCCGAACGTAGGAGGTCCGTTTTCTCTGTTCTGCGGTATGCCAGGCCTCGTTTCCATTGTCTGTTCCGTCCAAGCCCTCCCTATGAACATGACATGCATTCTGTTCTGACCCAGCCAGTTGGCTCCCACGCGTTATGTTGCCTCCCGATCAACATGATGCATTCCGTTGCCTCCCCATGAACACGACGCATTCCGTTGCCTCCCCATGAACACGACGACGATGTTTCTCCGTTCCGACCCAGCCATGTACACGAGCCCTGGTCGTACGTATATATGCGTGAGTAGGCATTCGAGACCCCGCCCATATGTACACATACGTGGCCGTATTTTCTTTCTTGCGCACTGGCCGATGTACGTATGTGTACATGCTACGTGCACGCCTCTACTACGACACGAGCGCGCCTCTACTACGACATGTGCGCGCCTCTACATCCACCAGTATGTACGTACACGTTCACGACCAGAATGACAACGCTACGTACGCTTCGACCAGGTGGGTCCCGACTGTCAGGCACTTCCTTGCGTGCGAAGATGTAGCTGGTGGGTCCCAGCAGTCAGGGGGGCGAATCGTTTTTTTTTTTGCCCGGACGCACTTCCTTGGGTGCGAAGGTGTAGATGGTGGGTCCCAGCAGTCAGGGGGAAATGTTTTTTTTGCGTAATACGGTGGCCCGTCCAGTGGGTCCCTGCTGTCTAGTAGAGGAATAATTATTTTGCGTGTAATAAGGAGGCACTTCCTTGCGGCCGCCATGGACCCAGCTGTCAGCCTCTCCACGTGCAGTCCACGTCCGATGGAAGCCGTTCCTTGACCACGTTGACCACGCCGTGCCGAGAGCACCAGGGCGGTTGCTGACGGCGAGGCCTAGGAAGGGGACGACGCGGAGCCGGGGAATACACGGCTGTGGATGCCCACGCATAGAGGAGTATGAGGGTTCACTGGTTCGCTGCGGTGTGAGGCTACCGTCGCGGCAGAATAACAGTTAACAGGGGGGTGTGGGTGAGTAGAGGGATGGCCTGGCCAGCGGTGGCAGTAGTAGGGGGCGGTGAGGCCTCCGCCGCATCGCAGCCGGCCATGGGAGGCAGGAGCATGAGGCACGACCGGCGCTGGTTTGGGCGGCTAGAGCAAGAAGACCAGAGGTTGAAGAAGCACTACGGCCGTTGGATGGACATCGTACGGTCACTGGAGTTAGAATCGTGCATATTGACTAAGTTGACAAAGCCCTCCATCCCCGTCAACTTAGTAGGCCCACAAGTCAGCCTACCACTATACTGGGTCCCAGCTAACAGGGGCAGTATTAATTTTTTTGTGCGTAATAAGGAGGCACTTCCTTGCATGCGAAGATATAGCTGGTGGGTCCGAGCTGTCAGCGGCGGTAACATTTTTTTCGCGAAATACAGAGGCCCTTTCGCTGGGTCCCTGATGTCAGGTGGAGGAATAATTATTTTGCACGTAATAAGGAGGCATTTCCTTGCGTGCGGCCGTGGACCCAGCTGTCGACCTCTCCACGTACAGTCCACTTCAGATGCTTGTCGGCCATTGACCACGTTGACCAGGCCGTGCCGAGAGCACCAGGGCGGTGAACGACGGCGAGGCCTAGGAATGGAACGACACGGAGGCAGGGAAGACTCAGCAGTTGTTTCCCATGCGGAGGGGAGTACGACTGTACGACGGTTTACTGGTTCGTCTGCCATCTCCGGAGAATAACAGCAGGTATGGGTGAGTAGAGGGATGGCTAGGCCAGCGATGGGAGTACGGTGGGGCGGTGAGGCCTGCGCGGCAGCACAGCCGGCCGCGG
This sequence comes from Triticum aestivum, assembly GCF_018294505.1. Taxonomy (NCBI): domain Eukaryota; kingdom Viridiplantae; phylum Streptophyta; class Magnoliopsida; order Poales; family Poaceae; genus Triticum; species Triticum aestivum. Next base: position 608,232,857 of record NC_057807.1, on the reverse strand, counting down.
GGAGGAGGGAGCAGGCAGTCCCGCCGGCGCTTGTTTGAGCTGCTGGAGCAGGAAGAGCAGAGATTGAAGCAGGCAGTCCCAACAGTCACTCCTTGTGCGTCAACCTTTTTTAGGAAAGCCTCAAATCTGTGGAAAACAGCATACAGCCCATCTGCCATTATTTCTAATAATTTACAGCCCGTTTGCTAATTCTTAAGGGTTTTTTTGGAGCCCATAATCTTTTTGTTAGCATTACAACCAATATTGTGGCCATGGTTAAAAAATTATACGAAATTTTTCATATTTCGGTGCGGTCCGAACTGTTTTTAATCCCGAAATTTCGACTCGCATTCAAACTAATTTTAAAAATAAATGTATATCAATATAAAATCCAACAAATTCTCCACGCATAAAAATTAATGTAATTTAAAATCTCGAAATGAAAAAAAGATATTTCAAACTAATTGCCGGTTTGATGTGTTTTAAAAATGTACAGCCCATTTCTCATTACTGATGGGCCATTTTCTCGACCAGCCGAATGAAAGCTCTCCTTGTCTTGAAAGATTTGCAGCCCAACTGGCCTGACAAAGCGACTTACTTGGCAGGTCACAAAAAAACTGGGCTGTGGCCGTGGACCCAGTTGTCAACCTTATTTTGCATATTTTGGTGGAGTCTAAACTGTTGTAATCCCAAAATGATAAACATTTTTTAAGAACTTATTGATTTGCCAAAAAAATCATTTTGTTTTTGTAAGCAAATAAGACGTGGGACAATTGAGTTGGTTTAAGGGAAAACCAGTGGTAAAAAAATCAGCGTTGGGTGGGAAAAAACAACAAAAATGAGGATGTAAATATGAAAAGGGAATTTTATGTGTTTTCAATATAATGATACGTGTATATGAACTAGTAAAACTATAGGTAGAGATTAGAAAACGGATGTAGGACATGTGTTTCAAGAGGAAAATAGAACTGGGATGTGTGTTTGATTCAGTAAAAAACTGCCTCCGATGTTGTAAGACAAAATATAACTAACACTGGTGGGCCAGAGGCCAGTAGATACCTGCTGGATCTTTGTACCCCGTTCTCGTCATGGGCTGGACCTGGTAAAAACAAAACCAACCTGGGCAGTCTACAACCCAGTTGAAACTTGCTTGACCTGAAAAAACAATATACATGCTCAATAAATGAGAGAATTCTGCAAGTACAGACTAATAACTGGGATGCAGCACGGATATTGTTTTTTTATCGTGATAATAAGTGCATGCACTTGTTTCGAAAAAATTGGAGAACTTGGAATTCGCACGGCAGGTGCTTATGCTACCCATCAAATAAAAATTAGGTGCCTGGAAATTTGTTTTGAAACAAATGATTCAGCTTTATATCCACGTCGACCCTCGGCATGATGGTTGGAAGCAAATGCAAGTTATTACCAAAAGATCGTTAACAACAATACCAACTTGCGGACGACAAGGTAGTACAACTACCAATACCAAACTAACTTATAATCTTTTTACTCCTGGCCATAGTGTTCGTCTGGTAGAAAATCTTGCAGAGGACCAGCTCCCGCTCCTTCTCTTGCTCCAGGTCCCCGAGGTGGTACTAGTGCATCACTTAGTTGGTCCTCTGCTAGTCGAAGTTCTTGTTGGTGTGCAACACCAGAACCTTTTTTGCTGCCCGACTGCCGGCCGTTGACCATCACCGGCAAGGTATTGCCGGTCTTGTGCCACATCGCGTGCATGCCGCACTCCGACTGTATCTTGCAACGCGTCCACGTGCCCCTTTTGAACGCCCTGGAATTGCGCTGGAAGAAATGCTTCCTTAGGCCACTCAGTGTGATACCTGCAGTATTGTGGAATACAGGTTTTAGTGTACATAGTTGGCATTTTCATAACATCTTTGGCATGTTGCAGTCACTTGTTTCACTTTTTATTAACTGTCAAATTGTAATTGCTTCACCAGGTCTGTGTCTAAAAAGAAAAACAGAGCTACAAATAAAGGAATATGTTTGTGCTAGTAGACGGCCGATCGGTGTCTTACTTGGAAGTTTCTCAGGTTGGGTGTAGCATATGCCGTGCTCGCTATCGATGGTTGGTATGAACAAATCGATGAGAGACTGAAATCTCGCGCTGTCAGCACTCACTTTGGCCTCAAGGTGCTCGATCAGGCCCTGATCCGTGGGATCAAACTTGACGCCAGCCGGCAGCACCGGCCAATCCTTCTTCGACTTGCATTGGTAATTCCAGTTATATGGTACTCAATGTATGATCAATCAACTATTTTAAGTGAATGATGAAAGATTTCGACAGATAAGTGGTACTTCAAATCTGAAGTCCAGATTACCCGAACACGCCGCTGGGATTCTTGTGTCACTTCATGCGCAGCGTGTTGTCACGTCAATTCAATGTGTGGACATGATGAATAATTTGACCGACGTATACTAGTACTGCTACTATACTACTTACTAGTCGTATTTAGTGTCATAATTTATACATAGGTTTAGCTAACAAGTATGCACTTGAAGCCTAACTGATATATATATATATATATATATATGGCTTCTGCACAGCATCTCCATCATCATTATCAGTACATCCTACGCAGGTGAGTTAGGATGCACTTGATCCCATGAAGCTATCTACTATCCTTCAAACCAGATGAGTGCTTCAAACTAAAAACAGTACATAATATCCAACAAAAGAGGGCCATGCTACAGCAGCAGAATACATGGCTCAGTCGAGGTATCAGCACGAATCAAGTTGTGCATATTTGCTGTTGGCATGAACCACATCGCCGCATATCGGGTTTGCAAAAGCCAACCATCGCATGGAAGCTTGATGCCTTTCACACACTGAAGATTATCTGGCAACAAGTTGTGTCGACGAATCTCTGGATATGGTGATTCATGAAACCCATGGTATGATGTGTAAACATAGTCCCCCCCTCACGAATGGAAGTTGCATAGCACGGTAATCATCGCCGGTGATATGATCGATGATTGGTTGGATGATCGGATAATTGAGCCTGAGGAACAAGGAGTGGTTGTCGAGGCTGTAAACCCGCCTCCAGTTGAATACGCCTGGCCCACCGGAGCTGGGATCTTTCTCGAACACGAAGCCACGAACGCCCCACGCATTGTACTGCATGTGGTTTGATATAATGGTTTGGTCAATTTGGTACGTGCGAATGAGCATCAAATGACCGCCGTCAGCTGAACGAGCGATAAACCACCACCCATCGGCTGATAAGATTCCAAGTCCCGGAATCATGAAGCCCAGTGCATTTGCGTCTACTGCATCAATTCAAATTGGAGACCAAAAGGACAAAAATAAACAATCGTACAGAGTATGTGTGGAATTAAGATTATTATAACAGTGACAAATATCATAGACAGAGAATTGCAATGTCGTGGTCATAATCGTACCCCAAGTTAAAAAAATAAGCCAATGGCTTTCATATTCTAGCAATATGTCATGGTTCAAACATCATGTAACAATGAGAGGAAAACAGCTATGACAGCGCCTACTCTTATTCTACCATAGCACTTACTACTACTGTTCTCATATCAACTCTAAGCAATAACATGCGTTGTCATAAAAATCTTGTAAACGAGAGTAACATATAGGAATCATGATGTTATGCTCATAATATGTATTCTAACAATCATTAGATGCCAATTGTTCTCATATCAACTCTAACAATAACATGTGTGGTCATAAAAATCTAGGAAATGAGAGGAACATATAGCAATGATGTGGTTATAGACATGCCATGTATTCTAAATTTGTAACAAATGAACAGGCAGTCATATTCATAAGGTAAAGATGAGATGAGATAGAACAATTACACAACGATAGATTCCACCAGTATAGGCAGCCAATCTGTGCGTCGACCGCCTAAATGATGCCAACGTGCACTATAGCATCAGACAGAAATGTTGCCTCAACAGGAGTGATGATGATCCATAACCATGTATGGCGACCGGATTCCAGATAGACTAATCCCATGTTGAACAAGGCAATGAGCTTGTAATCCATGTAGTCTTCTGATGGTGTGGGCTCTTCGCAGATTACAACTCTCTGCAAACAGAGGTCGAGCCAAAAGCTTGATGCGTCTTGTGCGTAGTAGGCAGGAGTGTCCGACGGGCCGCGAGGCTCGATGGCGGCGGTATCCAACGATGGAAGAGTGATCTCTCGCTGGGTGTAGATATCCACGAGACGCCACGGACTACTGGAGTGGTGGATGAGGACGATCCAGTTGGCCTTCATGCCCGCCCAGTAGTGGCCGCGCATGAAGGATAGGATGGGTAGTGGTAGCATGTTGAGGGGCACCACGGCAACCTCCGTAGGATCGTCAAGTCGGTGTCTGGGCCACCTGCGAGGATCGGGCATCAGCAAGCAGGGTGTCTTGAAAAGAGCCGGTCGGTTGCAGAGCATGCGGCGAGACGGACGGTGCTGAGTAGGTCCATAGGACTACAGATCTGCTCCAAGAGAACATCGAGGAGGGAATTCCAATCATGGCTATGCGTGTCAGTCGGTTCTGCCATTGGGGTTTTCGATACCTGTGAGCTAGCGGGGAAGTGGATTCGGGCGGGCGAACGAAGAAGCTTCTCCTCGTGTGGCCGAGCAGTGAGCAGGGGGATATGGTACGTGCGAGCTACCAAGGAAGATGGCGCGGGCGGCGAGCAGTGAGTGGGGGTAAATGGTGTGCGGCCAACGATGGGGAAGAGAGGAGGAAGAAGAAGAGAGGAGGAAGAAGAGTGGAAGACGGGGAAGAAAGTGCATTAAATCTCAATTCTACTAGTACTACTACCAGGATATACCGTCCTTCGGAGTGTAAATAGTTACACCGATGACATGTGGGTCTACCACAAGAGGGCCCATATGTCAGTTAATGGAGAACAGATGTGTGTAGGCGTATTTGCGGAAGCGTGCTCTACTGGCAAACATGATGGCAGTACTGGGTAATGCTGATTTAGTAACACCAACACGCTGGTTCAGCTTATTAATTACATGTCCCATCTGCTGCAGCGTGTATTGTCACTTCACTGCGAAGACTAGTTGAATAGTTCTCTCTGACCGAGATGGGGAATAATGGATCGCGAGGACTTCCTTTCTACAATATCCCTATGCCTCGACGCACACTTCACTCATTTTGCTCCGTACCTAGTCACTTGTTGAAATCTGAAGAAAGACAAATACTCCGTATTTGGGAACAGAGGGAGGCTTTTACTCCATATTTGGGAACAGAGGGAGTGTCACCATATGGAGGGAACAGAGGAAGCTTGAAATATGAACATGTCAATGGGAGGGAGTAAGCCCCATGCATCCATGCATGCATGCAACATGCAACACTCACATGTACACATGGACGAATGCAACACTCACGCACCCATGCGGCACACAGCACATGACGCAACACACATGCTCACGCTCAAGTGCTCAACCTACTCCCTATGTCCATGAAAGACTGTACTACATTTAGAGATTTACACATTGACCAGGGCATAATTAATGCCAAAAAGTATCAGACTTATGTGTGCATGCGACCATTGATAGAAGAAGATTAAATGAAGGCCGTTGCATGCTGTAATTAAGGATAGACATGTAGCCTATACCTACAGCACAAGTTGGTGCATTAGTCAATCAATATCGATTTAGATTAAAGGCTAAATGCATTAAAAGTGTAGATGTACATCATGTACTACACTCTTTGTTTTATGCTGGCCATAGTGGGGGTAACATAACTAGTATCATGTACTTGGGACTCGCAAACATGCTTATGTGGCAAACAATTAAAGAAGAGAGGGAGGGTAGTAGTAAACATAGGTAGATACCGTAACACAATAAATGTATCATGCATGGCAATAAATGAGACCATCTATGATACTACTTTATGATACTATGCACAGTATCATACACTAGTATCATATGCATGATACTAGTATATGTTACTCTCCACTATGATCAGCCTTATAGCCGATGTACACTCTTTGTTGGAAGACCAAGGGAGTACACGTGCATGCACTCACATACACAACCAGGGCAGTTCGCGCGCAAGGGTTGGACTCGTGTCGCGCCTGCGTAAGGTTTTGTTTAACTGATTTCTTTGCTCTGCCAACTGACAGGTGGGACCCAGAAACCAGGTGACAATTTAACCAGTCAACAAAGTGCCACATCAACTATGTGGCCGGTCAGTAGGGTGCAATACGGTGCTCTACGATGAGCTAGTGATTGTATAATCACCGCAAAACTATATATAGTGACCGTAAAGAGCGTATTGTTACATACGTTGACCGCCAGTGTATTTTTCTCATTTCAAATTAAGCCATATTAATCGGAAAGGACGCAGTATGGACTACTACTAGTACTAGTACTGCTTTGATGTGTCCCGTCAACTCGCCGAACGAGGAGAAGCTTGCTTACTATGCCTCTCCCTCGCCCACGCATGCGGTGGTTCGCAGGACGAGGAGAGGGTTTTGACTACAGCGCCCTCTCCCTCTCCCTCGCCCTCGCCCTCGCCCTCGCCCTCACGGTGGACATGCAACAGTTCAATCGGTGTCAGATTGCTAGAAGCATATTGTACTGTAGTATCATCATTGTTGGACCTTCCGAAGAGGCGAAGAGCCAAGTGCAAGGTTCACACGAGTACGAACTGTTGAACCTCCCGAAGAGGCAAAGAGCCAAGCGCAAGGTTTTATAGGAGTTGTCGTCCTAGTAGGAGTGTACTACAACTATAGCGAACAATGCTACTGTAAGATGCCGCCACGTCACGTATATCCAAAGTTGTGCCACCTTTTTTTTCTCAAAGAGCATGTTGGAGCCCGTGCAACAACCACACGAGTTGCACGTACACATAACACATTTACTAGTAATAAATTCTAAAGGACAAATGCCAGTATGCCACACAAGTTCATCTCCAATTCATGTGATAAATTTGTGCACGACTAGTCCACATATATTCACAGCGCTACCGTTCACAATTACCGTACTCCACTTACACGTTATAGATGGGCTACATGTCCTCCTCCAGGTTCCAGTCCCAGGTGTTCTTCATGGATGGCACGATCCATAGCGGTGGGCAACGGGAATCATTGTCGCAGCTTTCTAGTCCGGTTCCACACGATGGAGACTCATCCAAGCTGAAGCGGCATAAATCAGGGATAGCGTGTCCCAGCATGTCGTTCATCCGGCGGTGCGCAATGAAGACACAACCATGCTTCATGAACGGCAGGCCTTCCGTTCGTGCACGGAAGGTGGCATCCGCTTCACAATGGGGTAGCTGTCCCCGATGAAAAGCGAGTACTCTCAAAGAGTGTTCCTCGGCACCCACGTAGCATCACGAGGGTCAAACTCGGTGCCGTTCATCTAGTACACACGGCATCCCAGATCTGGACACATGGTGACGTACATAGTCAAGGTCCATGCATAATAATGTTGTGCTCAAATATGGCAGTCAGTAATACTGTGCAGCAAATAGTACTACTCCGGTATAGAGGAAGTAAAATAACTAGCTTATTATATATAGCCACACTCTTGGCTACATGGATGAGATAGTAAGACATGTAAAAACAAAAATGGTGGCAGCTAGTGGGTTCAAGTCTTCAAGGGCCTAGCTAGCTAGCTATATTCGTCCTCCAAGGTAAAAAGTACTCCTACTAGTACTACTAAGTATACTACTAGTACAACAATGAAAGAGAAGGCGAGAGGGTTAAAAATGGAATACCTGGGTAGATGGTGACGGTCCGATCGTGGTAGATTGTGTGACCATGTTGCACATCAGTGGTACCATGGGTAACGACTGCTAAGATAGTTGATCCCAATATGCCAAAGTCAGCTACAAGGTTCCAGGTTAGACCGAATCGCGGATGCAAATGCACATCCAAGATCGGCGATCTTATTTTGATCGGGGGATGACTGGTCCCTGCAAAATAACTGAGTACCGTTAGGGATGCAAATGATGGTTTGTGCATTCCGTTTGTAATCTCCCGTACCGTAGGATGGCAACCAGATGAAACAAGTCCCCTGGCTTGTCACCGCGAAGATGCGGCCTAGATGGCGCACGGCGTCTTCGAACGTGTAGGGGTACAAATCTGCCGCCGCCAACATGCGCCAGCCTCTGCCGTTACTGCCTCTTGCATTGATGGCAATCCTTATGTCGAACACCACGATGAGATAGTAATCCTCGTAGCCGTGTTGCTTTATCGGCGGGTCCGCAATTGCTATCTTCTTCAATCTCATGTAGGCATCATCATACGTATTCAAGCCCAGCCAGTCTAGAAGGCCGATCCCAATGGTGGAGAAGGGGTCTACCAGAACGGCCGCACTGCTGTGGATGTTGTGCAAAATGATGGTGGTATCCGGCCGGAGGTATGCAAGCCAATCTTCATTGGCACCGACCCAGACCTATATATAAGACGGTGGGCAGCAGAGAAATTACGGGATGGAAATTGAATAACTAAGTACTACATGATCGAACTCCATTATTGACATGCTCATCCGACAAAATCTGACTACCTCTCAACGTCGGCAACTCTAGCGGAGTCAACGTGTAACCATGGCCAGGGAGCGGTGGACTCTTCGAAGGATTGCCCCATAGAAGAACCTTCTCCTCGAGGACGCATAGAAGACCAACAAGCATGGCCTTTTCCCAAGCCTGTTTAAGCAGCGTCTTGAAAAAGTTGGTGCAGGAAGCACCGAGTCTTGCGGCGGTGAGGACGTCGGAGCGGCATGTGATTTCTCCCAGAGGATCATCGTCCAAGGTCTCCCAGCCCCGAGAGGAGGAGAACCGCCTGGCGAATCCATGGGAGCAGCGATGAACTGCCTTCTCTTCGAGGGGAGGGGAACTGGCGAGGAGGAGATAAGAGCATAGTAACCGCAGGGCCTCGTCCCTTCCAATTGTAGATCGTTCCTCGGCGAAGGGGTGAGGCTATTATTTACTACTAGTACTAGCATTATGGAATGTTATGGGATTGCATTATATTGTAAATAATAGCACTAGTAAGAAATTTTTGGCACTAGGTATTAGTTTTTGGCGTGGATTAAGAAATTTTGGGTATGTTTTGCCATTTTTTTGTACACGCCAACTAGTGTCAAAAAACGTCTTACATTATGTGACGGAGGAGTACGTACTCGTACTGTAGCAGTACTAGTACTACTTTTCTCAACTAGTAGTGCGATGTACTGTACTTCTTGTCTAGTTCTACTATAGTGCACCAGTTTTGAACTCTTGAATCTTAGGGCCAAGGAGCTACAGTTGGAAGTGGAGGTTACTACTGTTCTCTAGAACCATCACTGTACTATCAATGCAGGGAAAGTACACCTGCGTAGTGGCCTAGTGGGTACTCTCGGTGCTCTATTCAGCCGCTCCTCTCACGTAGCTGGCCTACTCAGCCGCTCCTCTCACGCACACACTAGCAGCCTGTTTATCAGCGACGGTTACTGCGGGGGCAGAACATTTGAGTTATTTGATACAGCGAGACTAGGCTTTTCGCTTCCATTTGTGGAGGTGTAATGGATCTTGTCGAACTTTGTTAGTAGTTCCTTCTTTATGAAGAGATGAAGCAAAGCTTTTGCCTCCGTTTTAAAAAAATGTCAATAGGAATTTCTTTTATAGTAGAGCCGATAATGGAGTGAAGTCCATGCGTGCAACGCCACAAGCTACAGAGTAGTAGTAGAGCACTTTACATGCAGAGCCATATTGCACAGCTCCCAATGCCCCACCAGGCTTTTCCGGCTCCTCGGGCTTAATTGGGAGGCGCTAGCTTTAAATATGCTACTAGCTGATGAGGAAGCTGCAAGCGAGGTGCGGCTAGGGCGAGCACGCGAGCCACGGGATGCTAGGAAGGAAGACCCGTTCACGTGGCTAGGCTATCCAGTGCACCCAGATTGTGGGGCCGCACGTCCGTTTGACTTCAAAACTCAACCTACCCATGTAAAATATTGGCTCGCAGCAAAGTGTAGTAGTACTATTCAAAAAAAAAGGCCGCCGTGCGTTCGGCCGGGATCGAACCCACAAAACGAGGTATACACTCCCGCTAGTAGTATGTACATTGTTCCTTACAAGAAACCCCTATAATGCAAGAAACCACTAAAATGCCAAGAAACTACTACCACTTGCATATGTGGCAGACTTAAGATAAGACTACCTTATCAACCATTGTACATGTTCTTACCAACAAAAATCCTCGAGTGACCTCCTACCTCCGGCTCGTCCACCTAGTCATCCTCGGCCATGGGACGCAGCTACCGCCGCCGGCAGAAGGCGAGTTCAAAACCGCCGGCGGTGCGGAGCCCATGTTGCGGCAGCCCAGATGCCAGCTCCGTTCGGCGCTCGCGGCCGCTAGCTAGCCAAGATAGCTCCGTCCAGCTGCTTGTCTGCAAGGTTTGCTAGCTAGATTGGCACGGCAGCGCGGCGGCTTGCTCGTGCGCGCCGCGCTAAGGCCAGCCATCTGGCTCGAGCGAAGGCCAGCACGGCGGCTTGCTCGCTCGTGAGTCACGCTCGGGCCAGCCTGTCAACCTGTGCGGAGGCCAGCGCGGCGTCCGACCCGTCCGGTGGAGTGGCGGCCAACTCGCTCATCACCAGCGCCACCGATGAACACGCATCAGTACTGTTTGAAGTAATGTTCAGGAAAAATAATGATTTGAGGGGGAATAACAGGATAGAAGGTCAGATGTGGGTCCCTCGTGTAAACGGTCAAACAAAATGTGTTGGTTTAAGCTGCCTCGTCAGCACGGACGTGTGGGCCAACCCTATCATAAATGGGTTTAAACGAACCTAATTGGTAGGAGTATTGGGTAGTAGTTTTTGGCATGGATTAAGAAATTTTGGGTATGGTTTTGCTATTTTTTGTACAATAGATTCTTCCTAGGGCTGGTTGAAAGTGGTAGTTTTTTGTTAAATACTCTACATATTGTAAGTAGGAGTGAAAGTTAAGCTTTGGAAGCCAATAAGCAAGGCTAGTTACATAGCGCATATGTGTACATGATTGAAAGTAAATATCAACCATGAGTGACTAATATCTTGATGGAAAACTCGAAACTATGGAATACTAGGAAAAAATGCATGGTTGGAAATACTAGCAATGTTCATGTCCGTTGCAACGAATCATATTTAGAATAATACTTATTCACAAACTTGGTACAAAACACTCTAATTTTGATATACATATGTCACTAGAGATATATTATGTTTCAATTACAATATATTCCTTGGGCTGTTTTGGTGAGGTCAGGGAGGGATGTGGTTGGTTTAAGATACTAATTATGGGTTTTTCTGCAAATTGGTAGACAAGTGGGATGTTGGTGAGAAAAGGCAACAACTTACCTCACAATCGTTAGATGTAGATCTAATGGTCAGAAACGACGGATGGCAGAGACACCAGCATCACCAACTTAGTCTTGTTTAGGAGTACTAGCAAGATCCGTGCATTGCACGGAACATCAAGATGCATTTTTTTATAAAACACTTGTTGTGATTGACCCTTGCGGGAGTAATCCCATGTGTAAAAACTAATGATATCTCGAGAAATATGAGATAAGGTGAAGAGGAGTGGGGTGTGGTGGTGGTTGGTGGGGGACTGAGCGGAGGCATGGGGATTGACGATGCCGGCAGCGGCCACCAGGCCAGTTTGTTCCAGAGGCTTCCTTTCTTAATTGCTCAACAATGAAGTTTGTTGGAGATAAGGATGAACGAGGGAAGGCCTTGTCTGCAAATGTGGAGAGGGGTGCGGGTATCTTTTAGTTTAATTTCCACCGTCAGATATAGATCGGACGGTCTATATTGCAAGATGGCACACGTACCATCATCACCAACTCGGTTTTTTATAAGAGAATAAATATAAGTATGGAGATACAAACGTATTATCGATACTTTCCTCCGTAAACTAACATCTACATTCTATTCAACGCCTTGGCATGTGGGGCCTTGGCACAATGACTTCTCGACTGTGTAAAACAAAGATTTTCCCGTCGCCGACAAGGAGTTGGTGACGGCGGCATGCTTTTTGGCTTGGTGTAGTCCTAGTAGTCATACTATGTGGTCTATGCACGTGTAGATTTATTCTTTTTCATGTCTCGTGTTCGCCGTACTGCCATGACTGTTGATGAATAGACGGTAAGTTATTCACGGGGAAACCCTTGTTGAGCGTGTTTGCGAGAGAGAGAGACAGTGTGCGTGTGTGATATGTTAGAGATTGAGGCAATGATAACAGATTCTTTGTGTCTATGTGTGTGGAGGATAGAGAAAGACATGTACATGGGGGCTTTGTGTTGTGTAACATGGAGACACATATACATAATTAGAGAGTGAGTGTGTGAGATACACATGCGGACATGGGGAGAGATGAGGATCCATATAAATGGGTGTTTGTGCGTGTCTGTGTGTGTTTGTGCACGCGTTTGTGTGTGAGAGGGAGAGAGTGTATGTGGAGTAGAGAGACTACTGATGATGTAAACCTAGTATAAGGGAAGGGGGAATGGTGTGACATGTGTAGTAGCGGGATAGCACGGGTGGAGGCGGGGGGAGCAGACTATTTGGAACAGACATCGAGTGTGTGTGTGGGAGAGGGGTGTGAGATCAAGAGAAAGAGAGAGCTAGCAACGGAGAGAGATAGAGAGGAAGAGAGGGGGCGAGAGGGGTCGTTTGTGTCCATAAATGGCGTATAGATAGGGAGACAATGTTGATGTTGTCCGAAATTGGCCTATGAACAGAGACGCAAGGGAAGCGAGTCATCGTGTGTGTGATAGGGACTTCATGAGAGATCTAGAATAGATGGTGTAGAGAACAACGTGCGAAATCGAGAACGATTATACATTAGGGAGCTATGCAAAGAGTCACGACATAAATGTATACAGGGAAGGAGCTGGGGCAGGTCCACATGTGGGAGAGATAGAAAGAGGAGAGTGGTGCACAAGGAGACAAAGTGTGCTTGTTTGCAGTGGGGGTGGTGTGTGAGGTGAGTGCGCGAGAACCACATAACTAGGGTGATAGACGTTTGGGGGTGACGTTTTGTGTGTATGGGAAATATACACTCTACATAGTGCGTGTGCTTGGGTAAGAGAGATAGCGGGAGACCTAGAGAGTGAGGGAAGAGATGTGTGCATGCCCGAGAGACAAAGTGATAGAGACCTATGTTGGGGTCCGGACTTTAGAAGAGAGAGGGGCGTTAATGTGCTTGTGTGTTGGTGTTTGGGGGAGAGAACGACTTATCTATGTGTGTGTGTGGTGGTGGGGGGGTTGACTTCAGATAAAGAGTGAGGTGTCTATATTTGAGGGACTTTAGCGTAATTGAGATATTGTGCACTCATGGTTGATCAATTTGTTTCACATTTGTACGACGAGATAACTATACTTTTGAACATGTGTGATATACCTTGATGTACCAGAATTACAAATCTAAGATTGGAATTTTGGAATTTGACTCCATCATTAGCTATAGTAATTCATTTAAACGGAGGTACATTTTTTAAGCCGGGATTTCGTGATTTCAAATTCATATATCAAACCTAGAGATATACACATATGGGCATGTTCAAACTTTATAATCATCCACTTTATTCATACACATACACATTTTTGCTTCTGTCATCATATTTAGGATAAACACATTTGGAATTTCATTTGAATTGGACCGTATGATGGTATTTTCTTGTACTAGCTCAATGATCCATATTTGAATTGAATGGACAATCTAAGTTTCGAGTTGGAGACATTGATTTTCAAAACTTGCACTTTTTTGCGTGCAAAACAAACAAATTGTCGGCCATGATATCATAGTCGGCCGTACGAGAGCAGAACACTTATAATTTTAGGCGCCAAAAGCTTTCAAACTTCCCGCTCACATAGAAATATCACACGCCCGAAAGTTTAGCCCTGCGATATTCCTGTTTTACCCCTGCCACATGAACGGAAAAGGGCTACTTTGGTAACTCCATTGTTTTCCCCTCTTTGCCCCCAACATTCTTCCCCAGAGCCCCTCCGCTTCCCCTCCCCGACCCCCCAAACCATGGCAAGCCGCCGAATCTAGTCCTCCGCCGCAGCGGTGGACCTCACACCCCGCCGGATCTACCTTCCGCACATTGGAACCCCCAACTGCCAACTCACCACTTCACCGGAGCCGCTTCAGCGACTGGCTTGTCCACCGGTCCAGATCTCCTTGACCGCCATCATGGTCCACCGCACCGGATCTGCTTAACCGGCTCCCTTGTCCACCACAGCGTAGGCCCTTCACTGACTCCCTCGTCCGCCCCTTCGCTGGCCCTTCATACAAGCCCTCGTCCGTCACAACAGATCCGCCTCACTGAGAGCACTGTACAATGCGCCCGCCGAAGCCTTCGTCCACTGCACCGGACCCGCTCCACGGATGACGTATTCAACTCCACCGGCCCTGCTTTACCGACGCCGCAGCCTCATCAGGTTATTTCGATTTGCATTCCTTTGTTTTTTCTCTTTATCGTGCAACTGTTCACTTACCACAAATGAGCTTTCTTGTATGTCGACAGGCGCCGCAACCCGTAGCACCGGAGCCGCTTCAGCGACGGCAACAGCCGGCCCAAACTCAACTGCAACACGAGCACCATCGACGATCCTTAGCTATCAAGTATGACAACGATACCCATATGCCGCCAAGAATCAGGCACTATTATCCAACGGCTGGCGCCTACGTTCACTTTCCTAGCATAAGCACCGCACCTTTGAATTTCTTCAGGCCATCATTCAGTTTTTCATGAGACGCGTTATTTTGCTTGCACCTGTAGGGCCATACTTCTGGCAGTGAACATGTTACATGTGCTAAATTACATACCAGTGCACATATAGTTAATATGCTTTAGTTTTGTTCTGATGCCACCTGTTGGTTCCATCAGACTGCTTAATGTTCTCTATGCTTAATTACACATCAGCAAACTAGCATGTGGTTCCGCTGCTTTTTGTTTGTTTTACCCTACATTTTCTGATGCTAGCTATTACATCACTACTCCGAGCCTCTGTTCATTACTTGTTTGTGTGTTCTTGATCTTCCCAAGTTGCATGACTAATTTGATGCTTCTATTAATTATGGAGCTGCCAACCCCATCAAGCAAAATATTCATTCTTTTGGGGCTGGCACCTCGAACAAGCATAAAAATAGAGGGAAGCAGATATATTGTCGTGTATGCACACACCCTTCTTTCATTAGTTTAGATGAACCATTGATGATCAATTCGGACCAGTGCATGCGATTAAATTAATTTTACCTAAATAGAGGGTGCAGAATAAACTACAACAACTAGATTTGCAACCACGGGATGCTGACGATATCTTCAAAGAACATTGCAACAGCAGCGAGGCTTCACAGCAACATATGGTAAGCCAGTGTGTCTTAGTACATATGAAATGTAATCCGAGTGGGCTGCTTTCTTGGCTTGTGCCCTCAACCTGTAATCCGACCGAATTACAAATAGTTCAGCTGTCTGCTTTGTTGTATTGCTTGATTCGAATGCTTGTTTGTTGTTACGCTTACCTGAGTTGGCCAATATGTCAGCAGTGTCTGATGTACTATCGTAAAGAAATGCATGCCTATTTCATTTGAGTCCTTAACTTTTCCTCTCAACTTCATCACAAGACTGTCTTCGTAGTTTATATGAGGCCACACTATTAAGTGCTTTCTCATATTATTTCAACTGCTTAGATGCCTTGGCAACTCAAATATAGCGGTGGTACACTCCCTTCAAGTTTCATCTTACCATTTTAAATTCTTTTTGGCTGATGCTGCTTCAAACCATTTAAACATAGTCTGCCATGCTCGGCAATAATTCATCCGTCATTTACCATGTAAGCTTACTACCTGGATCATACAATAACTATCTCTTACTTATGTCTAGTGGAAACCTTTCTGGATGCCGTTCACACTAGGACGCAATGCACAACCCCAGAATCTATTTGTGGAAGAAGTGCTCCATCCATGTTACCAGATGGTAGCAGTTTAGAGGCAACACCGCCAGAGAGCAGTCTGAGCACAGATATTATAGTGCTTGAGGCTCTACTAGAGGCAGAAAGAGATGGTGTGGCTGCCATGAATGAGGTAATCTTTATCTTGGGGCTGGAAATTACGGAATTAGCGGCACGCATTATGCAAGCAACCCAAGAATTGGAGGAAGTAAGAACGTTGCATTTGAAGACAGAGGAGGTCCTACTGTTTCTGCTATCTGAAGCCCAAGGTAATCCGGGTTCTTCTTTAGATACCAGTTGAAATTGTCATTAAATTATTGTACTTGCATGTTGTGTCATGTCTCTGAATGGATTATGTTGCAAGACCCCCTATGTTGTCCATGTGTTGTAATGATCCGGATTTTTTAGGCGAGGTAATCCTCAGTACTTGTATGATTGACATAAGGTGAACTGTTTTTCGTGTGAGCATATTGTATTGGATGAAATAACTGTTTGACTCAGAGTGTATCCAACCTACTGAATTCGAAGATCACGACATTTCTAAATCATAATCATATATAAAGGTGGAATAAATCTTTGTTGTGGTTTTGAAGAAATAAATAACAAAACGTATAATTATCTATGGATATTCGTAATCGAATACAAATTGGATTTGAATTTAGTTTGCCAGGTCCCAGGGCAAACGTGAATGCTAATTCTCCCAAGTTTTGAACGAAGCGGCTAAACACCCACTATAATTTGTGGGCTGCCCGAAGCAAGTGTTTGCGAGATGGAAATTACTGTCTACCCCTGACACTTGACATCCTTATCGACCGGATTTACACTGCTGTCGATAGGGGTAGACTAGTAACTTCAATCAGACGTGACACGACGGCCTCTGAGCCCATTCAGACACGGTGGGCGCCAAACGTGGGCGGCAAAACACATTTGATTCAAGCTCGTCCGAAAGACATGTGTCTCTTCCTCCATTTCCCCATTCATACACGGTGGGCGGCAAAACAAACTCTCCTCGTCCGAAATCGATGTAGGCTAATATTTTAAATAGGGGCAGATGTGTAACTAACATCAGACGTGACACAACCGCCCTACCTGTCAGCCCCGTTCATACACCATGGGCGCCAACCGTGGGCGGCAAAACACCCTCTCCTCGCCCGAAATAGTTACCGGCAAATATTTGGGAGATGCGAGATTACCGTCCTATCCCCAACCGACGCGATGTCCGAAATTTTAAACGGGGATAAGTTCGTAACTTTCCCCCATTTCAGAGAAGCGCGTCCCAAAGTTTGAGATCCCCCCTCCCCCCCATTTCCCCATTCATACACCATCGGCGGCACGACAACCTCCGCACTGCGGCCAGCCTCCTCCGTCCGCCACCCCATCCTCCACCTTGCCGGAGCCGCTACCCCTACCCCGTCGTCCACTGCAAGAGATGGACGTCTCTCATCCACGGCGCTGGACCAGGATCCTTTCATCGCCTCCTCTCGCTTCATCGGCACCGTCGTCCACCTTGCCGTTGCCGCTCCTACGACCGCCTCGTCCACGGCAACAGGATATATCCCCCGACCCGGCCGTCTGCCGTCTAAAGTCTTCTTCCCCGCCGCCGACAGCCATCGCACCCGCAGCACCCTCAACGTATCAGCATAGGCCTACACGGCGTCGCAAGAGAGGTGGTACTCTTCCATATGTGCTTAAGTTATTGATCTCACCCGGAAAATAGATCGTAATTTGTTTACTGTACTTTTCTTGTCCGTACCAAATCGTAGTGGCTAGTTGAAAGCAAACATTGGTTGCGAAGTAGCTTTGTCCGGTTTGCACCTTCAGATCCGCCATGGCACGGGCACTATACTCGTAAAGCTTATGGTTTCCCCCCTTTATATTCACTACCATCATCGTAGGTGCTTCGTGTCGTGCTAGCACTGCTCCTCAAGACCTCAACCCAAAGCTTACGTGTTGAAATACGAATCTGATATGATGCTCATATCACTAAAACAGAGAATGTTTAATTGGTCACCTAATGTTCCTATATTCGTTTCGAAAAGCATGTGCGCCACCCACTGGTCCAGCTAGTTCCACTTTCCTGATTTTTCTCTTGATGCTTAGGGTTTTCCCCTTTTATCTACTCTACTATGATCTCCGTAGGTGCTTTCTGTCGTACTAGCATTACTCCACCCTTCAAGCTAAACAACACAACACTCAGAATTCGAAAGCTTAGTTGTTCAAATATGATTGTGATATGATACTGATATTAGTTAACCGACACATTTAATTGGTTAGCTAAAGGTCCCACTTGAGTTTCCAAATGCATGTCGCGACATATAGAGAGACAGCATAATTGCATTTCTTTGTCACTTGTTGACCGTACTTTCTTGTCCATACCAAATCTTAGTTGTTATTTCAAAGCAAACATCGGTTGCTAACTACCCTTTGCGCGGTTTGCAGCTTCAGATCTGCCATCCCACTGCCACGGTCAACACTGTACTCATCATGCTTATGTTTTCCCCATTTTATGATGACCACAATCAGCCTACGTGGTTCGTGTCGTAATAGCACTGCTCCACCCATCGAGCTAAACAAGCTTAGTTGTACAAATTCATATCTGATATTATTGCTGATATTAGTAAAACTGAGAGATGTTTAATTGGTTAGCTAAATGTTCCTACTTTAGTTTCGAAATGCATGTGAGCCACATATGGAGAGACCGGAAAGAATAGTATTTCTCTGTGCGCTCTGGTTCATCATGGGTGGCCAACCGACATTGTATTGAAACACTTGTAATATCTTCAATCTGCTTGCTCTTCTGCTCTTCTTTAAGATGATACTCTTCTCTTGCGGTCGACTGGTCAGGTCGAGTTGTTCTCCCTTAGTATATTTTGAATCTGTCAGGTCAGGTCGACTTGTTCTTCTTTACTATATGTTGAAGCTATCATCTGCGAAGTGTCATCACTTCTGGAGCTCTCATATTTTGAGTAGTAGGCCACATTATATTAATGCACACAACAAATTACAGCATGCATGGCATCTTTTAAAAGAATTGCAGAGATAGCACAAAGGGGTTTACAGGGAGGCAGTATTGGATTAGAATCACTTCTGCATTACAAAGAAAATCTCACTTGTTTTTATGTTTTCATGCATGTCAGATATTGAACATTATCAAAATGAATATGAGAATGGGCGCACGAGAGGAATATTGCGGAACGATCCACTGGCTAACAAACTTGGCATGGTGGAGGATGGCCTATCTTATTCACCCATCAAGGTGCTTGCTCTAACTTTGCAAAGTTGTATTGGTCGCACATATTTTGCATCTGACCTCTTGCATTACTTCTACTTTGTTACACCATCTGCTTAGTTTAAGCATCATATATGAGTATATGCCATAACTATCCATTTTCTGTACCTATTCCATGTGTCGTCACACTATGTTTTTCCAGTCAAATGTTGTTCTTTCGTAATAGATGTCCAAAAGGAAGAGGGTGAGTGCAGATCCTCAAGGAGTACAAACTAGGTATTTGGAAAAGGTAGTGGTACCTGTTAAATCAGATAGATCAGCAGCCACAGAAAACACAGGCCCAACTGTACCACACTTTACCCCTACTCCAGTGGCCAAACCCCTATTAGAACTGCTGGGAGCCCAGCGTCAGGTACTGTCTATGATATCAATTCAAAATTTGAACTCCTAAATTTCTGCTTGTGCCTTACCTTCTCTCTTGTATGAAAACTAATTTCAGATGAATCTCCTTGCTCAAAGGATCATACGATCTCAAAACAATAATGGGCTCTGCATTGCTCTTGTCAGTACCTCTCTCCCTTTTGCCTTGTAACGCTGTACTTAATTAATTGCTATTTGATTATGTATCATCAGTCTGCACCTGAGCTTCATTATCCTCTGTTTCTTCCAATATTATTTGATCTATATTTACTCTTTGCAAAATGTAGAATAATGGCAACGCTTATAAAGAATTTTCTTTGGGGAATTTATTGAATTATCCTTCCATCAACATGGAGAAGGGCTTTGTCCAGCCCGTGTTAACATGTAATGTAAGTTCATCCTTCTCAAGCCTTCAAACTTTGTTCTAGTATAGATTTGGATAGGCATCATTGCCTCCACTGCTGTTTGCTTTGCTGTTTACATCTGATTGGATGTTTGCAACAACTACCAGTTTCAAATTGTAGTTGTAAAAACATGTTCCTTATGCAGAACAGATCCATTTATTTGCTTATATAATTGTGAAACCTGTTACGTGTCTCCTTGTTTCTCTTTCAGAGTCGTATCTCTTACGCCAGGCAGAACTTTAGGGAAGATAGTGAGCCAAACCATCTTGAGGACAGCGAGATGACCCCAAGGTCCTGTCTTGATGAAGACAGTGAGTTGAAGCTACTCACCAGCAGGTGTGAGACAACCTCTGTGCAGTCGCTGCCTCAATCAGTTCGACTTCTTCAGTCTCAACTTAAAGCGGAAAGGCTTGCTTCAGCTCAGCTCCGACTTGAAGTCAAAGATGCAATGAAGATGTCAGAGGACTGCCGTGCGCACCATCATGCCTTAAATCTAGTGTTGATGCATCTATCGTTGACACAACTGAGGTCTACTCAGCTTCTTCAGCTGTTTGGGGGGCCCGACCTGGCCAGGCCTAGTGCCTTCTGAAGTGCTCTCAGTTTTGTATATTCTTTTGTCGGCGCGTTTATTTGCACTGGTGGCGAACTTTGATGCCCAGTGGATGTAATATGTGTGATAGCCGTGATAGCCTAGCGTAAGTTGCTTGCTTATTTATTTCCTTGTTGTCTTGTTTATTTGTTTGCTTGTAGTCATTGCAGTTCTTTTTCCGCGGTTTGCTAGTGGCTGCAATAACCTATTTTTTAAAACTAGGCCACAATAACCATGGGCTAATATTTACTGTAGTGACACTGGGCCTCCTACGGGCCGTAGAAACAGTGGGCCTTCTACGGGCCGTAGAAATAGTGGGCCTTCTACGGGCCGTAGAAACAATGGGCCTTCTACGGGCCGTATCATCAATGGGCCTTATACGGCAGTATGATCGATTGGCCAAACATGGGCCAATAACAGGCCGCATTATGGCCGTAAACGGGCTAGAGTTGGAATCGTCCGTTCATGGGCCGACCATAACGGGCCATCGTTAATAGGCCGTATTTCATGACGCTATGAAAACGGCCCAACGTGTTAACGGACCACAAACGGGCCGACTGTAACCACGGGCTGAATTTGGCCCACAAGCAGAAAATGACAGTAACGGGCCGTAAGTAAACGAATGCTGGAAATGAGCCCAAGAATAAATGGGCTCTGAGAAGGCCGAAAGATAACATGGGCTGGAAACGGCCCAACGGAATAACGGGCCTTAATGGGTATAAAGTGATACACTGTTCATTACGGGCCAGTTTCACCACGGGCCGTTAATGGGTGTAAAGTGATACACTGTTCATTACGGGCCAGTTTCACCACGGGCCGTTAATAGGCCAAGAGTTACATAGGGCCTCATATGGGCCGAAAGACGTCATGGGCCATACATGGGCCAGAAGTGAAAACGGGCTGGAATCATATTGGGTGGCCCAGATGACGCTACTGGGCCTAATTCGGATAGGGCGTAACGGGCCTTGGGTTAGCGGGCTGTAAATGGGCTATATGCGAACAGGCCGTTAACAGGCTTTACATGGGCCGGCCCGCCACCTTTTGACCAAGTCAAACGGGCCGGCCTTTTCACAGGAATGGGCCTCTGTTGGGCCGTGCCACGTGTCGACGTATCATAGGCGCCTTCTGTCCAATGAGTGGATGACATCTGTCCCAATGATGAGCTGACACGTGTTTCCTCCAGCCAATGATGATTTTACACGTGGAAAATCCCCATTGGTCGGGGCTGTTAACGGGTTATCGGATCCAAAACCCGACCCGATAGCTTAACGGTGTTCCGTTACGATGGATGCCATGTGTTGGTCACCCTTGACGAAAGCACTTCTGTGATGCGCGATTAATCGTCATGGAAGTGGACACCTCCGTGATGATAATTTTGCTAATGTCATGGAACACTTCTATGACAGCACAGGTATGACTATCTTGATTCTGTCATAAATTTGTCATGGATGTACATGCATGACAAAAAACGCGACCTACAGTGACAAACACGTATCATCACGGAAGTGTATTTTTTTGTAGTGCAAGAAGGACGTCAAGGGAGTTGTCGCGCCCGGTAAGTCAGTTGCCGGGAAAAAGCCAAAGAATGGACCGAAGCCTGAGACTGAGTGCTTTTATTGCAAGGGAAATGGTCACTGGAAGCGGAACTACCCCAAGTACTTAGCGGACAAGAAGGCCAGCAACACCAAAGGTATATATGATATACATGTTATTGATGTGTACATTACCAGCACTCGTAGTAGCTCCTGGATATTTGATACCGGTGCGGTTTATTCATGTTTGTAACTCAAAACAGGAGCTGCGGAATAAGCGGAAACTGGCGAAGGACGAGGTGACCATGCGCGTCGAGAATGGTTCCAAGGTCGATGTGATCGCCGTCGGCACGCTACCTCTACATATACCTTCGCGATTAGTTTTAAACCTCAACAACTGTTTTTTAGTGCCATCTTTCAGCATGAACATTGTATCTGGATCTCGTTTAATGGGAGATGGCTACTTATTTAAATCCAAGCATAATGGTTGTGCTATTTATATAAGAGATATGTTTTATGGTCATGCCCCGCTGGTCAATGGTTTATTTTTATTAAATCTCGAATGTGATGTTACACATATTCACAGTGTGAATGCCAACAAATGTAAGGTTGATAATGATAGTCCTACATACTTGTGGAACTGCCGCCTTGGTCACATTGGTGTCAAGCGCATGAATAAACTCCATGCAGATGGACTTTTGGAGTCTCTTGATTATGAATCATTTGACACGTGTGAACCATGCCTTATGGGCAAAATGACCAAGACTCCGTTCTCCGGAACAATGGAGCGAGCAACCAAATTGTTGGAAATAATACATACTGATGTATGCAGTCCAATAAGCGTTGAGGCTCGCGGAGGCTATCGTTATGTTCTCACCCTCACTGATGACTTAAGTATATATGGGTATGTCTACTTAATGAAAACAGGTCTAAGACCTTTGAAAAGTTCAAGGAATTTCAGAATGAGATAGAGAATCAATGCGATAGGAAAATAAAGTTCTTACGATCGGATCGTGGAGGAGAATACTCGAGTCACGAGTTTGGCATGCACTTACGGAAATGTTAAATTGTTTCACAACTCACACTGCCTGGAACACCTCAGCAAAATGGTGTGTCCGAACATCGTAATCGCACTCTATTAGATATGGTGTGATCTATGATGTCTCTTACCAATCTACCACCATGATTTTGGGGTTATGCTTTAGAGATAGCCGGATTCACTTTAAATAGGGCACCGTCTAAATCCGTTGAGACGACACCGTATGAATTATGGTTTGGGAAGAAACCTAAGATGTCGTTTCTAAAAGTTTGGGGATGCGACGCTTATGTCAAGAAACTTCAACCTGAAAAGCTCCAACCCAAATCGAAAAAAAACGTCTTCATAGGATACCCTAAGGAAACTACTGGGTATACCTTCTACCTCAGAACCGAAGGCAAAATCTTTGTTGCCAAGAATGGATCCTTTATGGAGAAAGAGTTTCTCTCGAAAGAAGTGAGTGGGAGGAGAGTAGAACTTGATAAGGTTCCCCCTCTTGAACCGGAAAGTAGCGCAGCTCAGGAAGATGTTTATGTGGTGCCTGCACCGAATACAGAGGGAGTTAATGATGATGATCATGAAACTTCAGATCTAGTTACTACAGAACTTAGTAGGTCCACAAGGAAACGTTCCGCACTAGAGTGGTACGGTAACCCTGTCCCAGAAATCATGTTTTTATACAATGGTGAACCTTCGAATTATGAAGAAGCAATGACGGGCCCTAATTCCAACAAATGGCTTGAAGCCATGAAATCTGAGATAGGATCCATGTACGAAAACAAAGTATGGACTTTGACAGACTTGCCCGATGATCGGCGAGCCATAGAGAATAAGTGGATCTTTAAGCTTGTCGCTAAGGCTTATCGACAAGTTCAAGGGGTTGACTATGATGAGACCATCTCACCCGTAGCGAAGCTGAACTCTGTCCAAATCATGTTAGCTATTGCCGCATTCTATGATTATGAGATCTGGCAAATGGACGTCAAAACGGCATTCCTTAATGGCTTCCTTAAGGAAGAATTGTATATGATGCAGCCAGAAGGTTTTGTCGATCCTAAGAATGCTGACAAAGTATGCAAGCTCCAGCGCTCCATCTATGGGCTGGTGCAAGCATCTCGGAGTTGGAACATTCGCTTTGATGAAATGATCAAAGCGTTTGGGTTTATACAGACTTATGGGGAAGCCTGTATTTACAAGAAAGTGAGTGGGAGCTCTGTAGCATTTCTCATATTATATGTGGATGACATACTATTGATGGGAAGTGAAATAGAACTTTTGGAAAGCATAAAGGCCTACTTGAATAAGTGTTTTTCAATGAAGGACCTTGGAGAAGCTGCTTACATGCTAGGCATCAAGATCTATAGAGATAGATCGAGATGCCTCATTGGTCTTTCACAAAGTACATACCTTGACAAGATATTGAAGAAGTTCAATATGGATCAGTCCAAGAAAGGGTTCTTGCCTATATTACAAGGTATGAGATTGAGCATAGCTCAATGCCCAACCTTGGCAAAAGATAGAGAAAAGATGAGTGTCATCCCCGATGCCTCAGCCATAGGCTCTACTATCTATGCCATGCTGTGTACCAGACCTGATGTGAACCTTGCCGTAAGTTTGGTAGGGAGGTACCAAAGTGATCCCGGAATGGAACAATGGACAGCGGTCCAGAATATCTTAAAGTACCTGAAGAGGACTAAGGATATGGTTCTCATTTATGGAGGTACCGAAGAGCTCGTCGTAAAGGCTTACGTCGATGCTAGCTTTGAAACAGATCTGGATGACTCCAAGTCACAAACCGGATACGTGTATATTTTGAATGGTGGGGCAGTCAGCTTGTGCAGTTGCAAGCAAAGTGTCGTGGCGGGATCTACATGTGAAGCGGAGTACATGGCAGCCTTAGAGGCAGCACAGGAAGCAGTCTGGATGAAGGAATTCATCACCAACCTAGGAGTTATTCCGAATAAGTCAGGCCCAATGACTCTCTTCTGTGACAACACTAGAGCGATTGCCCTTGCCAAGGAGCCCAGGTTTCACAAGAATACCAGGCACATCAAGCGTCGCTTCAACTCCATTCGTGAATATATTAACAATGGAGACATAGATATTTGTAAAGTACATATGGATCTGAACGTCGCGGATCCGTTGACTAAACCTCTTCCACGAGCAAAAAATGATCAACACCAGAACTCTATGGTTGTTCGATTCATCACAATGTAACTAGATTATTGACTCTAGTGCAAGTGGAGACTGTTGGCAATATTCCCTAGAGGCAATAATGAAGTGGTTATTATTATATTTCCTTGTTCATAATAATTGTCTATTGTTCATGCTATAATTGTATTAATTGGAAATTGTAATACATGTGTGAATACATAGACCACAGCATGTCCCTAGTAAGCCTCTAGTTGACTAGCTCGTTGATCAATAGATGGTTGTGGTTTCCTGACCATGGACATTGGATGTCGTTGATAACGGGATAACATCATTATGAGAATGATCTGATGGACAAGACCCAATCCTAAGCATAGCACAAGATCGTGTAGTTCGTTTGCTAGAGATTTTCTAATGTCAAGTATCATTCCCTTAGACCATGAGATTGTACAACTCCTTGATACCGTCGGAATGCTTTGGGTGTATCAAACATCACACGTAATTGGGTGACTATAAAGGTGCACTACAGGTATCTCTGAAAGTGTCTGTTGGGTTGGCACAAATCGAGACTGGGATTTGTCAGTCCGTATGATGGAGAGGTATCTTTGGGCCCACTCTTTAATGCATCATCATAATGAGATCAATGTGACTAAGGAGTTAGCCACGGGATCATGCGTTACAAAATGAGTAAAGAGACTTGCCGGTAACGAGATTGAACGAGGTATGGGGATACCGACGATCGAATCCCGGGCAAGTAACATACCGATGGACAAAGGGAATTGTATACGGGATCGATTGAATCGCCGACATCGTGGTTCATCCGATGTGATCATCATGGAACATGTGGGAGTCAATATGGGTATCCAGATCCAGCTGTTGGTTATTGGCTGGAGCGATGTCCCGATCATGTCCACATGGTTCCCGAACCCGTAGGGCCTACACACTTAAGGTTCGGTGATGCTAGAGTTGTTATGGGAAATTGTATGTGGTTACCGAAGGTTGTTCAGAGTCCCGGATGAGATCCCGGACATCACGAGGAGTTTTGGAATGGTCCAGAGGTAACAATTTATATATGGGAAGTCCAGTTTCAGTCACCGGAATGATTTCAGGGGTTAACGGTATTGTACCGGGATCACCGAAAGGTGTCCGGGGATCCACCTAGTGGGTCCACCTGCCCAGGAGGACTTAATGGGCTGAATATGGGAGGGAACCAGCCCCCTGGTGAACTGGTGCGCCCCTCCCCCCCCCCCAAGGGCCCAAGGCGCCTAGGGTTGGAAACCCTAGGGGAGGGGGCGCCTCCCACCTTGCTTGGGGGGCAAGTCTTCCCCTCTTGGCCGCCCCCCCCCCTCTAGATGCATCTAAGGGGGCCGGCCCCCTCTTCCCTTCCTCCTATAAATAGTGGGGGTGTTGGGAGGGCAGCCGCACCCCTTCCCCTGGCGTAGCCCTCCACCACCCAACACCTCCTCCTCCTTGGTAGTGCTTGGCGAAGCCCTGCAGGAGAACCACGAGCTCCACCACCACGCCGTCGTGCTACCGGAGTTCTCCCTCAACTTCTCCTCTCCCCTTGCTGGATCGAGAAGGAGGAAACATGCTTGGGCTATACATGTGTTGAACGCAGAGGCGCCGTCCGTTCGGCGCTTGGATCGGATCTTCCGCGATTTGAATCGCCGCGAGTACGACTCCATCAACCGCGTTCTTTTAATGCTTCCGCTTAGCGATCTTCAAGGGTATGAAGATTCACTCCATCTCTCTCGTTGCTAGCATCTTCTAGATTGATCTTGGTGACACATAGGAAAATTTTGAATTATTACTATGTTCGCTAACAGTGGCATCATGAGCTAGGTCAATGCGTAGATTTTATGCATGAGTAGAACACAAGTAGTTGTGGGTGATGATTTGTTCAATTTGCTTACTGTTACTAGTCCTATCTTGATTCGACGGCATTATGGGATGAAGCGGCCCGGACCGACCTTACGCGTACGCTTACGTGAGACAGGTTCCACCGACTGACATGCACTAGATGCATTAGGTGGCTAGTGGGTGTCTGTCTCTCCCACTTTAGTCGGATCACATTTGATGAAGAGGGTCCTTATGAAGGGTAAATAGCAATTGGCATATCACCGTTGTGGCTTTTGCGTAGGTAAGAAACGCTCTTGCTAGAAACCCATAGCAGCCACGTAAGACATGCAACAACAATTAGAGGATGTCTAACTTGTTTTTGCAGGGTACGCTATGTGATGTGATATGGCCAAAAGGATGTCATGAATGATATATGCGATGAATGATATATGTGATGTATGAGATTGATCATGTTCTTGTAATAGGAATCACAACTTGCATGTCGATGAGTATGACAACCGGCAGGAGCCATAGGAGTTGTCTTAATTTATTGTATGACCTACGAGTCAATGAAAACGCCATGTAATTACTTTACTTTATTGCTAAACAATAGCCATATTAGTAGAAGTAATAGTTGCCGAGACAACTTCATGAAGACACGATGATGGATATCATGGTGTCATGCCGGTGACGAAGGTGGTCATGCCACGCCTCGAAGATGGAGATCAAAGGCGCAAGATGATATTGGCCATATCATGTCACTTTATGATTTGCATTTGTTGTTTGTCATGATTACATCTTATTTGCTTAGAATGACGGTAGCATAAATAAGATGATCCCTCACTAAAATTTCAAGAAAAGTCGAAGGATTGTTGTTTCGAAGCACCACCTGATGATCGGGTGTGATAGATTCTAACATTCGCATACAACGGGTGTAAGCCAGATTTACACATGCAAAACACTTAGGTTGACTTGACGAGCCTAGCATGTACAGACATGGCCTCAGAACACGAAAGACCAAAAGGTCGAACATGAGTCGTATAGTAGATGCGATCAACATGGAGATGTTCACCGTTGATGACTAGTCCGTCTCACGTGATGATCAGACACAGTCTAGTCGATTCAGATCATGTATCACTTAGATGACTAGAGGGATGTCTATCTAAGTGGGAGTTCATTAAATAATTTGATTAGATGAACTTAATTATCATGAACTTAGTCTAAAATTGTCTTTACAATCTATGTTGAGGCAGCCTCAGAGGTAGCACAGGAAGCAGTCTGGATGAAGGAGTTCATCACCGACCTAGGAGTTATTCCCAATAAGTCGGGCCCAATGACCCTCTTATGTGACAACACTGGAGCTATTGCCCTTGCCAAGGAGCCCAGGTTTCACAAGAAGACCAGGCACATCAAGCGTCGCTTCAAATCCATTCGTGAATATATTCAAGATGGAGACATGATGACCCACAAGTATAGGGGATCTATCGTAGTCCTTTCGATAAGTAAGAGTGTCGAACCCAACGAGGAGCAGAAGGAAATGACAAGCAATTTCCAGTAAGGTATTCTCTGCAAGCACTGAAATTATCGGTAACAGATAGTTTTGTGATAAGGTAATTTGTAACGGGTAACAAGTAACAAAGGTAAATAAGGTGCAGCAAGGTGGCCCAATCTTTTTTGTAGCAAAGGACAAGCCTGGACAAATTCTTATATAAAGGAAAACGCTCCCGAGGACACATGGGATTTATCGTCAAGCTAGTTTTCATCACGCTCATATGATTCGTGTTCGTTACTTTGACAATTTGATATGTGTGTGGACCGGTGCTTGGGTGCTAGCCTTCCTTGGACAAGCATCCCACTTATGATTAACTATTCTTGCAAGCATCCAAAACTACAAAAGAAGTATTAAGGTGAACCTAACCATAGCATGAAACATATGGATCCAAATCAGCCCCTTACGAAGCAACGCATAAACTAGGGTTTAAGCTTCTGTCACTCTAGCAACCCATCATCTACTTATTACTTCCCAATGCCTTCCTCTAGGCCCAAACAATGGTGAAGTGTCATGTAGTCGACATTCACATAACACCACTAGAGGAAAGACAACATACATCTCATCAAAATATCGAACGAATACCAAATTCACATGACTACTTATAGCAAGACTTCTCCCATGTCCTCAGGAACAAACGTAACTACTCACAAATCATATTCATGTTCATAATCAAAGGGGTATTAATATGCATAATGGATCTGAACATATGATCTTCCACTAAATAAACCAACTAGCATCAACTACAAAGAGTAATCAACACTACTAGCAACCTACAGGCACCAATCTGAGACTATGAGACAAAGATTGGATACAAGAGATGAACTAGGGTTTGAGAGGAGATGGTGTTGGTGAAGATGTTGATGGAGATTGACCCCCTCCAGATGAGAGGATCGTTGGTGATGATGATGGCGATGATTTCCCCCTCCCAGAGGGATGTTTCCCCAGTAGAACAGCTCCGCTGGAGCCCTAGATTGGTTCCGCCAAGGTTCTGCCTCGTGGAGGCGGAGTTTCGTCCCGTAAGCTTGCTTATGATTTTTTCCAGGGTAAAAGACCTCATATAGCAGAAGATGGCCACCGGAGGGCTGCCAGGGGGCACACGAGGCAGCGGGCGCGCCCAGGGGGGTAGGGCGCGCCCCCCACCCTCGTGGATGGTGGGTGGCCACCCTCTGGTACTTTCTTCGCTCAGTATTTTTTATAAATTCCAAAAATGACTTCCGTGGAGTTTCAGGACTTTTGGAGTTGTGCAGAATATGTCTCTAATATTTTTTTCCTTTTCCAGCCCAGAATTCCAGCTGTCGGCATTCTCCCTCTTCATGTAAACCTTGTAAAATAAGAGAGAAAAGGCATAAGTATTGTGACATAATGTGTAATAACAGCCCATAATGCGATAAATATCGATATAAAAGCATGATGCAAAAATGGACGTATCAACTCCCCCAAGCTTAGACCTCGTTTGTCCTCAAGCGGAAACCGATAACGATAAATATGTCCACATGTTTAGAGATAGAGGTGTCAATAAAATAAAATACGTACATGAAGGCATCATGATCATTCTTAGAGCAGCAACATATATGCATATTATCATATGATTTCTTATGCTCAAGTAACAATCTATCCACAATGTAAAGTATGAATCAGAAACTTCATTGAAAACTAACAAACTATAATCTCAGCCATTGAAGCAATTGTGATTTATCATAACATCAAAAAGAGTCAATGCAAGAGCTTTTCAGCAAGTCCACATATTTCAACTATCATTTAGTCTTTTACAATTGCTAACACTCATGCAATACTTATGGGTATGAAGTTTTAATCGGACACAGAGAAAGATAGGGGCTTATAGTGTTGCCTCCCAACCTTTTACCTCAAGGGTAATGTCAACAATAATAGTTCAGGATGCCTTACATCCAATTGGATATATATATCAGGATCTTCCCAACACAATGTGCTTGCCAAAGGATAAAATGTAAAAAGGAAAGATGAAGATCACCACGACTCTTGCATAAGATATAAGAAAAATAAAAGAAAGGCCCTTCACAGAGGGAAGCAGAGGTTGTCATGTGCTTTTATGGTTGGATGCACAAAATCTTAATGCGAAAGAACGTCACTTTATATTGCCACTTGTGACATGGACCTTTATTATGCAGTCCGTCGCTTTTATTTCTTCCACATCACAAGATCATATAAAGCTTATTTTCTCCACACTGATAAATCATACATATTTGGAGACCAATTTGCAACAATGACAACTTACTTGAAGGATCTTACTCAATCCATAGGTAGATATATGGTGGACTCTCATGGCAAAACTGGTTTAAGGATGTTTGGAAGCACAAGTAGTATCTCTACTTAGTGCAAAGAGTTGGCTAGCACGAGGGAGAAAGGCAAGCTCAACGTGTTGGATGATCCATGACAATATACTTTATTTCAGATATAAGAAAACATAACCCATTACGTTGTCTTCCTTGTCCAACATCAACTCTTTAGCATGTCACATTTTAATGAGTGCTCACAATAATACAAGATGTCCAAGAAAGTATATTTATATGAGAACCTCTCTTTCTTTATTACTTCCTATTAATTGCAATAATGACCAAAACTATGTTTGTCAACTCTCAACAACTCTTATTCATCATACTCTTTATATGTGAAGTCATTACTCTCCACACAATCGATATGGTCTCTTTATTCCTTTTCATTCTTTCTTTTTCTTGTTATTCCCTCAAGGTCATAGCAAAATAATCAAGCCCTTGACTCAACACTAATCTTTATTATATATAGCTCATGGACTCGATTACATAGAAGGATCATAAAGCAAAACTCAAAACTAGATCATACTAAAACTTTTATTCTACTAGATCAAGATATTACCAAAAGGATCAAACTAAGAAAAACGGTAAAGATAGGAGTGTGATGGTGATACGATACCAGGGCACCCCCCCCCCACGCTTGGCAGTTGCCAAGGGGAGTGGCCATATCAGATACTCAATTCTCCTTTACTGGTGAGGAAGGTGGTGGTGATGATGGATAGTCACACATCAAGCGTAGGAGATCCCCCAATTTGCGGATAATGTCTTTGAGTGCGATGATATGATCCTTCAACAAAATATTTTCACGTGTGAGATACTTGTTTTGTATATGAGCTAACTCAATCATGTTGAAAGCTTTAATCTCAGTTGGGGTAAAAAGAGGTGGAAGGATGTCTTCTTCTTCTGCTGTCGGAGCTTGATCCTCCATGGCCTTCTGGATCCCATCATCCTTGTTGATCTCCCCTGGTTCTTCTCTCTTCAGCTCTACCTTCATTAGCCAAGCATTGTTGCCCTCATTGTTGGAGGAGGAGGGAGACGACATGATGCCTGGCCTTGAAAGCTCTGGCAGAAAATAGCTCGAATCAAAAACAGAGGAAATTTGCGTGATATGGGAGTCAAAACCCTTGGGAGATTATATAATGAATTTTTACCGACCAAAAGAAGCATCGTGCAAGAAAACGGAGTTCGGAGAGCGCACGGGGTGCCCACGAGGCAGGGGGCGGCCCAGGGGGTAGGGCGCGCTTCCCACCCTCGTCGATGCCCCGTCTTCCCGGACTGCTTCTTATTTTCCTATTTTCTTAAATATTCCAAAACAAAGAAAAATTGCCATTATAACTGTTTTGGAGTCGGTTTACTTACCGTACCACGTACCTATTCCTTTTTGGAGTCTGAAACGTTCTGGAAAGTGTCCCTTATGTATTCCTCCGGGGTTACGGTTTCAATAACATTAGTTTCAACATTTATGGGGTTACCTGAGATATAATGTTTTATTCTTTAACCGTTCACCACCTTCGGATTTGTGCCTTCGAAGTTGTTGATTTTTATGGCACCGGATTGATAGACTTCCTCGATAATGTAAGGACCTTCCCATTTAGAGACGAGTTTTCCTGCAAAAAATCTTAACCGAGATTTGTATAAAAAAACATAATCTCCTACATTGAACTCATGTTTTTTATCCTTTTGTCATGCCATCTTTTAACTTTTTCTTTAAACAGTTTGGCATTTTCATAAGCTGGGGTTCTCCATTCATCAAGTGAGGTAATTTCAAATTACCTCTTCTCACCGGCAAGTATGAAATCATAATTGAGCTCTTTAATGCCCAATATGCCTTATGTTCTAATTCAAGAGGTAAGTGACATGCTTTTCCATAAACCATTTTATACGGAGACATACCCATAGGATTTTTATATGCAGTTCTATAGGCCCATAATGCATCATCAAGTTTCTTGGACCAATTATTTCTAGATCTATTAATAGTCTTTTGCAAAATTAATTTGAGCTCTCTATTACTCAATTCTTCTTGACCACTAGACTGTGGATGGTATGGAGATGCAATTCTAGGATTAACATCATACTTAGCAAGACTTTACGAAAAGCACCATGAATAAAGTGTGAACCACCATCAGTCATTAAGTATCTAGGGACTCCAAACCTTGGAAAAATAACTTCTTTAAGCATCTTAATAGAGGTGTTATGATCAGCACTACTAGTTGGAATAGCTTCTACCCACTTAGTAACGTAATCAACAACAACTAAAATATGTGTATACCCATTAGAGGAAGGAAACGGTCCCATATAATCAAATCTCCAAACATCAAATGGTTCAATAACAAGTGAATAATTCATAGGCATTTCTTGACGTCTAGTAATATTACCAATCCTTTGACATTCATCACAAGACAAGGCAAACTTACGGGCATCTTTGAAGAGAGTAGGCCAATAAAAACCAGATTGCAATACCTTATGTGCAGTTCTATCTCCAGCGTGATGTCCTCCATAAGCCTCGGAGTGACACTTGCGTAGGATCTGTTCCTGTTCATGCTCAGGTACACAACGTCTAATAACACCATCTACTCCTTCTTTATAAAGATGTGGGTCATCCCAAAAGTAATGCCTTAAATCATAGAAGAACTTGTTCTTTTGCTGGTATGTGAAACTAGGTGGTATAAATTTAGCCACAATGTAATTAGCATAATCAGCATACCATGGAGCAGTACGAGGAGCATTTATGACAGCTAATTGTTCATCAGGAATTCTATCATCAATAGGTAGTGGGTCATCAGGAACATTCTCTAGCCTAGAAAAGTTGTCTGCAACGGGGTTCTCAGCTCCCTTTCTATCAATAATATGCAAATCAAATTCTTGTAGCAAGAGAACCCATCTAATAAGTCTAGGTTTAGCATCTTTCTTTCCATAAGATATTTAATGGCAGCATGATCAGTGTGAACAGTTACTTTAGAATCAACAATATAAGGTCTGAACTTATCACAAGCAAATACAACTGCTAAAAATTCTTTTTCAGTAGTAGCATAATTTCTCCGGGCACTGTCTAGAGTTTTACTAGCATATTGAATAACATTTAATTTCTTATCAACTCTTTGTCCTAGGACAGCACCTACAACATAGTCACTAGCATCACACATAATTTCAAAGGGTAAATTCCAATCAGGTGGTTGACCAATTGGTACAAAAACTAAGGCTTTCTTAAGTATTTCAAATGCTTCTACACAATCATCATCAAACATAAAAGGAATATCTTTCTGTAATAGGTTAGTTAGAGTCCTAGAAATTTTTGAGAAGTCTTTAATGAACCTCCTATAAAAACCGACATGTCCAAGGAAACTTCTTATACCTTTGATGTCCTTGGGACATGGAATCTTTTCAATAGCATCCACTTTAGCTTTATCAACTTCAATACCTCTTTCAGAAATTTTATGCCCCAAGACAATGCCTTCATTAACCATAAAGTGGCACTTCTCCCAATTCAAGACAAGGTTAGTTTCTTCACATCTCTGTAAAACTTGATCAAGGTTGCTCAAGCAATCATCAAAAGAAGTTCCATAAATGGAGAAATCATCCATGAAAACCTCAACAATCTTTTCACAAAAATCAGAGAATATAGCCATCATGCATCTTTGAAAGGTAGCAGGTGCATTACATAAACCAAAAGGCATACGTCTATAAGCAAAAGTACTGAAAGGGCAAGTAAAAGTGGTCTTATTTTGATCCTCTTTTGACACAGGTATTTGAGAGAAACCAGAATAACCATCTAGAAAGCAGAAATGTGTGCGTTTGGATAACCTTTCTAGAATTTGATCAATAAAAGGTAAAGGGTAATGATCTTTTCTAGTAGCTTTATTTAATTTGTGGAAATCAATTACCATTCTATAACCTGTAACAATTCCTTGTGGGATCAATTCATCTTTATCATTAGGAACAACAGTAATGCCTCCCTTCTTATGGACACAATGGACATGACTTACCCACTGACTATCAGCAACAGGATAAATTATACCTGCCTCTATAAGCTTTAGTGTTTCATTCTTTACCACTTCTTTCATCTTAGGATTTAACTGTTGTTGATGATCAGCAACCGACTTAGAGTCTTTCTCCAATTTTATTTTGTGCTGCCATAGAGTGGGACAAATGCCCTAAGATCATCAAGAGTATATCCAATAGCAGCACGGTGCTTCTTCGGAGTTTTCAATAATCTCTCTTCTTCTTGCTCTGAAAGGTTAGCACTAATAATAATAGGATATATTTTATTTTCATCAAGATAAGCATATTTAAGAGTAGCAGGTAATGGTTTAAGCTCAAATACGGGATCACCCTTGGGTGCAGGAGGATCCCCTAGTGTTTCAACAGGCAAGTTGTGTTTCAATATGGGTCCTTGTTTAAAGAATACTTCATCTATTTCCCTTCTTTCATTCATAAACATATCATTTTCATGGTCGAGCAAATATTGTTCTAAAGGATCATTCGGAGGTAAGGCAATAGAAGCAAGACCAATAATTTCATCTTTACTAGGCAATTCTTTATCATGGGGTTGTCTACGGAATTTAGCAAAATTAAAATCATGAGACATATCCCCTAAACCAACAGTAACAATATCCTTTTCGCAATCTATCCTGGCATTAACAGTATTCAAGAAGGGTCTACCAAATATAATGGGACAAAAGTCATCTTGTGGGGAACCTAGAATAAGGAAATCAACAGCATATTTAACTTTCCCACACAAGACTTCAACATCTCTAACAATCCCAATTGGAGTAATAGTATCTCTATTGGCAAGCTTAATAGTAACATCAATATCCTCTATCTCAGCTGGTGCAATGTCATGCATAATTTCTTTGTATAAGGAATGAGGTATTGCACTTGCACTAGCACCCATATCACACAAGCCATGATAACAATGATCTCCTATTTTAACAGAAACAACAGGCATGCCAACAACAGGTCTATGTTTATCTTTAGCATCAGGTCTACAATTCTAGCAGCTTCATTACAGAAGTAAATAACATGCCCATCAATATTATCGACCAAGAGATCTTTAACCATAGAAATATTAGGTTCAACTTTAATTTGTTCAGAGGATGTAGATGTTTTAGCATTACTCTTATGAACCACAGTTGAAGCTTTAGCATGATCCTTTATTCTAACAGGGAAAGGTGGTTTTCCAACATAAGCAGTAGGAACAATAGGATCATTATAAGAGATAGTCTTTTCTTCAACTTTAACAGGTGCAACTACTTTTACTTCAATGGGAGGATTATATTAAACCACTTCTCCTTAGGGAGATCAACATGAGTAGCAAAGGATTCACAGAAAGAAGCTACTATATGAGAGTCAAGTCCATATTTAGTGCTAAATTCATGGAAAACATCGGTATCCATCAAAGATTTAACACAATCAAACTTAGGTGTTATACCTGACTCCTTACCTTCGTCAAGGTCCCAATCTTCGGAGTTGCACTTAATTCTTTCCAATAAATCCCATTTGAATTCAATAGTCTTCATCATAAAAGAACCAGTACAAGAAGTATCTAGCATCGCGCGATTATTGAGAGAAATCCGAGCATAAAAATTTTGAATAATAATTTCTCTTGAGAGCTCATGATTGGGGCATGAATATAACATTGACTTAAGCCTCCCGCAAGCTTGAGCGATGCTTTCTCCTTCGCGAGGCCAAAAATTATATATATAATTAGGATCACGATGAACAAGATGCATAGGATAAAACTTCTGATGAAATTCCAATTTCAATCGGTTGTAGTTCCATGATCCCATATCATCACATAGCCTATACCATGTCAATGCCTTTCCCTTCAAAGATAAAGGGAAGACCTTCTTCTTGATAACATCCCCGGGCATACCTGCAAGCTTAAATAATCCACAAACTTCATCCACATATATTAGGTTCTCATCGGGATGTAATGTTCCATCTCCTGTAAAAGGATTAGCTAGCAGTTTCTCTATCATACCCGAAGGAATTTCAAAGTAAACATTTTCATTTTTAGTAGGTTCGGTAGGTTGAGGAGCAACTCTTTGCTCTACTGGTCGGGGTGAAGATACCCCGAACAAGCCCCTCAAAGGATTACTTTCCATAGTAACAAGTGATAGTAAATTTTAGCACACTATATAAATTTTTCCTTACCAGAGGCGCTTCACTCCCCGGCAACGGCGCCAAAAAGAGTCTTGATGAACCAAAAGTATAGGGGATATATCGTAGTCCTTTCGATAAGTAAGAGTGTCAAACCCAACGAGGAGCAGAAGGAAATGACAAGCGGTTTTCAGTAAGGTATTCTCTGCAAGCACTGAAATTATCCGTAACAATAGTTTTGTGATAAGGTATTTTCTAACGGGTAATAAGTAACAAAGGTAAATAAGGTGCAGCAAGGTGGCCCAATCCTTTTTGTAGCAAAGGACAAGCCTGGACAAATTCTTATATAAAGGAAAACGCTCCTGAGGACACATGGGAATTATCGTCAAGCTAGTTTTCATCACGCTCATATGATTCGCGTTCGTTACTTTGATAATTTGATATGTGGGTGGACCGGTGCTTGGGTGTTGCCCTTCCTTGGACAAGCATCCCACTTGAGATTAACTACTCTTGCAAGCATCCGCAACCACAAAAGAAGTATTAAGGTGAACCTAACCATAGCATGAAACATATGGATCCAAATCAGCCCCTTATGAAGCAACGCATAAACTATGGTTTAAGCTTCTATCACTCTAGCAACCCATCATCTACTTATTACTTCCCAATGCCTTCCTCTAGGCCCAAACAATGGTGAAGTGTCTGAAGGAAATATGCCCTAGAGGCAATAATAAAGTTATTATTTATTTCCTTATATCATGATAAATGTTTATTATTCATGCTAGAATTGTATAAACTGGAAACAAAATACATGTGTGAATACATAGACAGACATAGTGTCACTAGTATGCCTCTACTTGACTAGCTCATTAATCAAAGATGGTTATGTTTCCTAACCATAGACATGTGTTGTCATTTGATTAACGGGATCACATCATTAGGAGAATGATGTGATTGACTTGACCCATTCCGTTAGCTTAGCACTTGATCGTTTAGTATGTTGCTATTGCTTTCTTCATGACTTATACATGTTCCTGTGACTATGAGATTATGCAACTCCCGTTTACCGGAGGAACACTTTGTGTGCTACCAAATGTCACAGCGTAACTGGGTGATTATAAAGGAGCTCTACAGGTGTCTCCGAAGGTACATGTTGAGTTGGCGTATTTTGAGATCAGGATTTGTCACTCCGATTGTTGGAGAGGTATCTTTGGGCCCTCTCGGTAATGCACATCACTATAAGCCTTGCAAGCAATGTGATTAATGAGTTAGTTGCGGGATAATGCATTACGGAACAAGTAAAGAGACTTGCCGGTTACGAGATTGAGCTAGGTATTGAGATACCGACGATCGAATCTCGGGCAAGTAACATACCGATGACAAAGGGAACAACGTATGTTGTTATGCGGTTTGACCGATAAAGATTTTTATAGAATATGTAGGAGCCAATATGAGCATCCAGGTTCCGCTATTGGTTATTGACCGGAAATGTGTCTCGGTCATTTCTACATAGTTCTCGAACCCGTAGGGTCCGCACGCTTAAGGTTTCGATGACAGTTATATTACGAGTTTATGAGTTTTGATGTACCGAAGGAGTTCGGAGTCCCGGATGAGATCGGGGACATGACGAGGAGTCTCGAAATGGTCGAGACATAAAGATTGATATATTGGACGACTATATTCGGAGTTCGGAAAGGTTCCGAGTGATTCGGGTATTTTTTGGAGTACCGGAGAGTTACGGGAATTCGCCGGGGAGTATATGGGCCTTATTGGGCCATACGGTAATAGAGGAGAGAGTTCAAAAGGAAGGAGGCCTGCGCCCCCCCCCCTGTGGTCCGAATTGGACAAGGGGCGCATCCCCCCTTTCCTTCTTCCTCTCCCCCTCTTTCCCCTTCTCCTACTCCAACAAGGAAGGAGGGAGTCCTACTCCCGGTGGGAGTAGGCCTCCCCTTGGCGCGCCCCCTCCTAGGCCGGCCGCCCCCTCCCCCCTTGCTCCTTTATATACGGGGGCAGGGGGGCACCTCTAGGCACAACAACACAAGTTGATCTTCAAGATCGTTCCTTAGCCGTGTGCGGTGCACCCCTCCACCATATTCCACCTCGGTCATATCGTCGCGGAGTTTAGGAGAAGCCCTGCGCCGGTAGAACATCATCACCGTCACCACGCCGTCGTGCTGACGGAACTCATCCCCAACACTTTGCTGGATCGGAGTCCGGGGATCGTCATCGAGCTGAACGTGTGCTGAACTCGGAGGTGCTGTACGTTCGGTACTTGGATTGGTCGGATCGTGAAGACGTACGACTACATCAACCGCGTTGTCATAACGCCTCTGCTTACGGTCTACGAGGGTACATGGACAACACTCTCCCCTCTCATTGCTATGCATCACCATGATCTTGCGTGTGCGTAGGAAATTTTTGAAATTACTGCGTTCCCCAACAGTGGCATCCGAGCCTGGTTTTATGCGTAGATGTCATATGCACGAGTATAACACAAGTGAGTTGTGGGCGATACAAGTCATACTTCTTACCAGCATGTCATACTTTGGCTCAGCGGTATTGTGAGATGAAGCGGCTCGGACCGACATTACGCGTACGCTTACGCGAGACTGGTTTCACCGTTACGAGCATTCGTGCTTAAAGGTGACTGGCGGGTGTCTGTCTCTCTCACTTTAGCTGAATCGAGTGTGGCTACGCCTGGTCCTTGCGAAGGTTAAAACCGCACTAACTTGACGAACTATCGTTGTGGTTTTGATGCGTAGGTAAGAACGGTTCTTGCTCAGCCCGTAGCAGCCACGTAAAAATTTGCAACAACAAAGTAGAGGACGTCTAACTTGTTTTTGCAGGGCATGTTGTGATGTGATATGGTCAAGACGTGATACTATATTTTATTGTGTGAGATGATCATGTTTTGTAACCAAAGTTATCGGCAACTGGCAGGAGCCATATGGTTGTCACTTTATTGTATAAAATGCAAACGCCCTGTAATCGCTTTACTTTATCCCTAAGCGGTAGCGATAGTCGTAGAAGCAATAGATGGCGTAACGACAACGATGCTACGATGGAGATCAAGGTGTCGCGCCGGTGACGATGGTGATCACGACGGTGCTTCGGAGATGGAGATCACAAACACAAGATGATGATGGCCATATCATATCACTTATATTGATTGCATGTGATGTTTGTCCTTTATGCATATTATCTTACTTTGATTGACGTTAGCATTTTAAGATGATCTCTCACTAATTATCAAGAAGTGTTCTCCCTGAGTATGCACCGTTGCGAAAGTTCTTCGTGCTGAGACACCACGTGATGATCGGGTGTAATAGGCTCTACGTTCAAATACAACGGGTGCAAAATAGTTGCACACGCGGAATACTCAGGTTAAGCTTGACGAGCCTAGCATATAACAGATATGGCCTCGGAACACGGAGACCGAAAGGTCAAGCGTGAATCATATAGTAGATATGATCAACATATTGATGTTCAGCGTTGAAACTACTCCATCTCACGTGATGATCGGACATGGTGTAGTTGATATGGATCACGTAATCACTTAGAGGACTAGAGGGATGTCTATCTAAGTGGGAGTTCTTTAGTAATATGATTAATTGAACTTAAATTTATCATGAACTTAGTCCTGGTAGTTTTTTGCAAATTATGTTATAGATCAATGGCTCGCGTTGTTGCGTTCATATGTTTATTTTGATATGTTCCTAGAGAAAACTGTGTTGAAAGATGTTAGTAGCAATGATGCGGATTGGATCCGTGATCTGATGTTTATCCTCATTGCTGCACAGAAGAAGTATGTCCTTGATGCACCGCTAGGTGACAAACCTATTGCAGGAGCAGATGCAGACGTTATGAACGTTTGGCTAGCTCAATATGATGACTACTTGATAGTTTAGTGCACCATGCTTAACGGCTTAGAATCGGGACTTCAAAGATGTTTTGAACGTCATGGACCATATGAGATGTTCCAGGAATTGAAGTTAATATTTCAAGCAAATACCCGAGTTGAGAGATATGAAGTCTCCAACAAGTTCTATAGCTAAAAGATGGAGGAGAATCGCTCAACTAGTGAGCATGTGCTCAGATTGTCTGGGTACTTCAATCGCGTGAATCAAGTGGGAGTTAATCTTCCAGATAAGATAGTGATTGATAAAATTCTCTAGTCACCATCACTAAGTTACTAGAACTTGGTGATGAACTATAGTATGCAAGGGATGACAAAAACGATTCCCGAGCTCTTCGTGATGTTGAAATCGACGAAGCTAGAAATCAAGAAAGAGCATCAAGTGTTGATGATTGACAAGACCACTAGTTTCAAGAAAAGGGCAAAGGGAAAGAAAGGGAAACTTCAAGTAGAATGGCAAACAAGTTGTCACTCCCGTGAAGAAGACCAAAGCTGGACCAAAGCCCGAAACTGAGTGCTTACACTACAAAGGAAATGGTCACTGGAAGCGGAAATGCCCTAAATATTTGGTGGATAAGAAGGATGGCAAAGTGAACAAGGGTATATTTGACATACATGTGTTTGATGTGTGCCTTACTAGTATTTATAGTAGCCCCTAAGTATTTGATACTTATTCGGTTGCTAAGATTAGTAACTCGAAACAGGAGTTACATAATAAACAGAGACTAGTTGAGGAGAAGTGACGATGAGTGTTGGAAGTAGTTCCAAGATTGATATGATCACATCGCACACTCCCTATACTTTCGGGATTAGTGTTAAACCTAAATAAATGGTATTTGGCGTTTGCGTTGAGCATGAACATGATTTGATTGTGTTTATTGCAATACGGTTATTCGTTTAAAGTTAGAGAATAATTGTTATTCTGTTTACATGAATAATTAAGACCTTCGATAGTCATACACCCAATGAACGTAGTTTGTTGGATCTCGATCATAGTGATACACATATTCATAATATTGATGCCAAAAGATGCAAAGTTAATAATGATAGTGCAACTTATTTGTGGCACTGCCGTTTGGGTCATATCGGTGTAAAGCACATGAAGAAACTCCATAAAGATGGATTTTTGGAATCACTTGGTTATGAATCATTTGATGCTTGCGAACCGTGCCTTTTGAGCAAGATGACTAAAACTCCGTTCTCCAGAACAATGGAACAAGCTACTGACTTATTGGAAATAATACATACCGATGTATGCGATCCAATGAGTGTTGATGCTCGTGGCAAGTATCGTTATTTTCTGACCTTCACAAGATGATTTGAGCAGATATGGGTATATCTACTTGATGAAACATAAGTCTGAAATAGTTGAAATGTTCAAAGAATTTTAGAGTGAAGTGGAAAAATCATCGTAACAAGAAAATAAAATTTTCTGCGATCTGATCGCGGAAGTGAATATTTGAGTTACGAGTTTGGCCTTCATATAAAACAATGTGGAATAGTTTCACAGTTCACGCCACCTGGAACACCACAGCGTTATGGTGTGTCTGAACGTCGTAATCGTACTTTATTAGATATGGTGCGATCTATGATGTCTCTTACTGATTTACCACTATTGTTTTGGGGTTATGCATTAGAGACAGCT
This sequence comes from Triticum aestivum, assembly GCF_018294505.1. Classification (NCBI taxonomy): domain Eukaryota; kingdom Viridiplantae; phylum Streptophyta; class Magnoliopsida; order Poales; family Poaceae; genus Triticum; species Triticum aestivum. The sequence continues at coordinate 608,190,237 of NC_057807.1, read as the reverse complement.
GCATTCACGTTAAAAGGGCACCATCTAAATCCGTTGAGACGACACCATATGAACTATGGTTTAGCAAGAAACCCAAGTTGTCGTTTCTTAAAGTTTGGGGCTATGATGCTTATGTGAAAAAGTTTCATCCTAATAAGCTCGAATCCAAATCGGGGAAGTGCGTCTTCATAGAATACCTAAAGGAAATTGTTGGGTACACCTTCTATCACAGATCCTAAGGCAAGATATTCGTTGCTAAAAATGAATCCTTTCTAGAGAAGGAGTTTCTCTCGAAAGAAGTGAGTGGGAGGATAGTAGAACTTGATGAGGTAACTGTACCTTCTCCCGAATTGGAAAATAGTTCATCACTGAAATCAGTTCCAGTGATTCCTACACCAATTAGTGAGGAAGCTAATGATGATAATCATGAAACTTCAGATCAAGTTGCTACAGAACCTCGTAGGTCTTTCAGAGTATGGTCCACACCAGAGTGGTACGGTAATCCTGTTCTGAAAGTCATGTTACTAGACCATGATAAACCTATGAACTATGAGGAAGCGATGATGAGCCCAGATTCCGCAAAATGGCTGGAGGCCATGAAATCTGAGATGGGATCCATGTATGAGAACAAAGTGCGGACTTTGGTTGTCTTGCCCGATGATCGGCAAGCCATAGAAAATAAATGGATCTTCAAGAGGAAGACGGACACTTATAGTAGTGTTACTATCTACAAAGCTCGACTTGTCGCAAAAAGGTTTTTGACAAGTTCAAGGTGTTGACTACAATAAGATTTTCACAACTGTAGCGATGCTTAAGTCTGTCCAAATCATGTTAGCAATTGCCACATTTTATGAAATCTGGCAAAAGGATATCAAAACTGCATTCCTTAATGGATTTATTAAAGAAGAGTTGTATATGATGCAACCAGAAGGTTTTGTCAATCCTAAAGGTGCTAACAAAGTGTGCAAGCTCCAGCGATCCATTTATGGACTGGTGCAAGCCTCTCGGAGTTGGAATATACGCTTTGATGAGTTTATCAAAGCATATGGTTTTATACAGACTTTTTGAGAAGCTTGTATTTACAAGAAAGTGAGTGGGAGCTCTCTAGCATTTCTAATATTATATGTGGATGACCTATTGTTGTTTGGAAATGATATAGAAATTCTGGATAGCATGAAAGGATACTTGAATAAGAGTTTTTCAAAGAAAGACCTCGGTGAAGCTACTTACACATTGAGCATCAAGATCTATATAGATAGATCAAGACGCTTGATAAGATTTTTCAATGAATACATACCTTGATAAATTTTTGAAATAGTTCAAAATGGAACAGTCAAAGAAGGAGTTCTTGCCTGTGTTGCAAGGTGTGAAGTTGAGTAAGACTCAAGACCCGACCATGGTAGAAAATAGAAAGAGAATGAAAAGTCATTCCCTATGCCTCAGTCATAGGTTTTATAAAGTATGCTATGCTGTGAACCAGACATATTGTATACCTTGCTCTGAGTTTGGCAAAGTAATACAATTTTGATCTAATAGTAGATCACTGGACAGCAGTCAAGAATATCCTTAGTGAGGACTAAGGAGATGTTTCTCGATTATGGAGGTGATAAAAGAGTTCGTTGTAAAAGTTACCTCGATGCAGACTTTTACACTGATCCAGATGACTCGAAGTCTCAATCTGGATACAAATTGAAAGTGGGAGCAATTAAGCTAGAGTAGCTCCATGCAGAGCATTGAAGACATAGAATATTTGCAAAATACATACGGCTTTGTATGTGACAGACCCGTTGACTAAATTTCTCTCACAAACAAAACATGATCATACCTTTGTACTCTTTGGGTGTTAATCACATAGCGATGTGAGCTAGATTATTAACTCTAGTAAACCCTTTGGGTGTTGGTCACATGACGATGTGAACTATGGGTGTTAATCACATACAGATGTGAATATTGGTGTTAAATCACATGGTGATGTGAACTAGATTATTGACTCTAGTGCAAGTGGGAGACTGAAGGATATGCCCTAGAGGCAATAATAAAGTTATTATTTATTTCCCTATATCATGATAAATGTTTATTATTCATGCTAGAATTGTATTAATCGGAAACATAATACATGTGTGAATACATAGACAAACATAGTGTCACTAGTATGCCTCTACTTGACAAGCTCATTAATCAAAGATGGTTATGTTTCCTAACCATAGACATGTGTTGTGATTTGATTAACGGGATCACATCATTAGGAGAATGATGTGATTGACTTGACCCATTCCGTTAGCTTAGCACTTGATCGTTTAGTATGTTGCTATTGCTTTCTTCATGACTTATACATGTTCCTATGACTATGAGATTATGCAACTCCCGTTTACCGGAGGAACACTTTGTGTGCTACCAAACGTCACGACGTAACTGGGTGATTATAAAGGAGCTCTAAAGGTGTCTCCGAAGGTACATGTTGAGTTGGCGTATTTCGAGATTAGGATTTGTCACTCCGATTGTTGGAGAGGTATCTCTGGGCCCTCTCGGTAATGCACATCACTATAAGCCTTGCAAGCAATGTGACTAATGAGTTAGTTGCGGGATAATGCATTACGGAACGAGTAAAGAGACTTGCCGGTAACGAGATTGAGCTAGGTATTGAGATACCGACGATCGAATCTCGGGCAAGTAACATACCGATGACAAAGGGAACAATGTATGTTGTTATGCGGTTTGACCGATAAAGATTTTCATAGAATATGTAGGAGCCAATATGAGCATCCAGGTTCCGCTATTGGTTATTGACCGGAAACGTGTCTCGGTCATTTCTACATAGTTCTCGAACCCGTAGGGTCCGCACGCTTAAGGTTTCGATGACAGTTATATTATGAGTTTATGAGTTTTGATGTACCAAAGGAGTTCGGAGTCCCGGATGAGATCGGGTACATGACGAGGAGTCTCGAAATGGTCGAGACATAAAGATCGATATGTTGGACGACTATATTCGGAGTTCGGAAAGGTTCCGAGTGATTCGGGTATTTTTTGGAGTAGGAGACATCATCACCGTCACCACGCCGTCGTGCTGACGGAACTCATCCCGACACTTTGCTGGATCGGAGTCCGGGGATCGTCATCGAGCTGAACGTGTGCTGAACTCGGAGGTACCGTACGTTCGGTACTTGGATCGGTCGGATCGTGAAGACGTACGACTACATCAACCGCGTTGTCATAACGCTTCCGCTTACGGTCTACGAGGGTACGTGGACAACACTCTCCCCTCTCGTTGCTATGCATCACCATGATCTTGCGTGTGCGTAGGAAATTTTTGAAATTACTGCGTTCCCCAACAGTGTCATGTAGTCGACTTCACATAAGACCACTAGAGGAAAGACAACGTATATCTCATCAAAATATCAAACGAATACCAAATTCACATGACTACTTATAGCAAGACTTCTCCCATGTGCTCAGGAACAAACATAACTACTCACAAATCATATTCATGTTCATAGTCAGAGGGGTATTGATATGCATAATGGATCTGAACATATGATCTTCCACCAAATAAACCAACTAGCATCAACTACAAAGAGTAATCAACATTACTAGCAACCTACAGGTACCAATCTGAGACTATGAGACAAAGATTGGATACAAGAGATGAACTAGGGTTTCAGAGGAGATGGTGTTGGTGAAGATGTTGATGGAGATTGACCCCCTCCCGATCATAGGATCGTTGGTGATGACGATGGCGCTGATTTCCCCCTCCCGGAGGGATGTTTCCCCGGCAGAACAGCTCCGCCGGAGCCCTAGATTGGTTCCGCCTCGTGGCGGTGGAGTTTTGTCCCTTAAGCTTGCTTATGATTTTTTTCAGGGTAAAAGACCTCATATAGCAGAAGATGGCCACCGGAGGGCTGCCAGGGGGGCCACGACGCAGGGGGGCGCGCCCCCCACCCTCGTGGATGGTGGGTGGCCCCCCTCTGGTACTTTCTTCGCTCAGTATTTTTTATAAATTCTAAAAATGACTTCCGTGGAGTTTCAGGACTTTTGGAGTTGTGCAGAATAGGTCTCTAATATTTGCTCCTTTTCCAGCTCAAAATCCCAGCTGCCGGCATTCTCCCTCTTCATGTAAACCTTGTAAAATAAGAGAGAAAAGGCATAAGTATTATGACATAATGTGTAAAAACATCCCATAATGCGATAAATATCGATATAAAAGCATGATGCAAAATGGACTTATCAAGACATAGATATTTGTAAAGTACATACGGATCTAAATGTCGCAGATCCGTTGACTAAACCTCTTCCACGAGCAAAACATGATCAACACCAGAACTCTATGGGTGTTCGATTCATCACAATGTAACTAGATTATTGACTCTAGTGCAAGTGTGAGACTATTGGAAATATGCCCTAGAGGCAATAATAAAGTTGTTATTATTATATTTCCTTGTTCATGATAATTGTCTATTGTTCATGCTATAATTGTATTAATCGGAAACCGTAATACATGTGTGAATACATAGACCACAACATGTCCCTAGTAAGCCTCTAGTTGACTAGCTTGTTGATCAATAGATGGTTGTGGTTTCCTGACCGTGGACATTGGATGTCGTTGATAACGGGATCACATCATTAGGAGAATGATGTGATGGACAAGGCCCAATCCTAAGCATAGCACAAGATCATGTAGTTCGTTTGCTAGAGCTTTTCTAATGTCAAGTATCATTTCCTTAGACCATGATATTGTGCAACTCCCGGATACCGTGGAATGCTTTGGGTGTATCAAACGTCACAACGTAACTGGGTGACTATAAAGGTGCACTACAGGTATCTCCGAAAGTGTTTGTTGGGTTGGCACAAATCGAGACTAGGATTTGTCACTCCGTATGACGGAGAGGTATCTCTAGGCCCACTCGGTAATGCATCATCATAATGAGCTCAATGTGACTAAGGAGATAGCCACGGGATCATGCGTTTCGGAACGAGTAAAGAGACTTGCCGGTAACGAGATTGAACAAGGTATGGGGATACCGACGATCGAATCTCGGGCAAGTAACATACCGATGGACAAAGGGAATTGTATACAGGATTGATTGAATCCCCGACATCGTGGTTCATCCGATGAGATCATTGTGGAACATGTGGGAGCCAACATGGGTATCCAAATCCCGCTATTGGTTATCGACCGCAGAGATGTCTCGATCATGTCCGCATGGTTCCCAAACCCGTAGGGCCTACACACTTAAGGTTCGGTGATGCTAGAGTTGTTATGGGAAATTGTATGTGGTTACCGAAGGTTGTTCAGAGTCCCGCATGAGATCCCAGACATCACGAGGAGTTCCGGAATGGTCCGAAGGTAATTGTTTATATATGGGAAGTCTAGTTTCAGTTGCCAAAATGATTTTGGGGGTTATCGGTATTGTACCGGGACCACCAAAAGGTGTTCGGGGGTCCACCGGGTGGGGCCACCTGCCCCGGAGGATTTAATGGGCTGAATATGGGAGGGAACCAGCCCCCTAGTGGGCTGGTGCGCCCCCCACCCTAGGTCCCAAGGAGCCTAGTGTTGGAAACTGCCCTAGGGGAGGGGGCGCCTCCCTCCTGCCCCCCCCCCCCCTCTAGATGCATCTAAGGGGGTCGGCCCCCTCTTCCCTTCTTCCTAGAAATAGTGGGGGGTGCGAGGGCAGCCGCACCTCTTCCCCTGGCACAGCCCTCCACCCCCAACACCTCCTCCTCCCCGTAGTGTTTGGCAAAGCCCTGCAGGAGAACCACGAGCTCCACCACCACGCCGTCGTGCTGCCGGAGTTCTCCCTCAACTTCTCCTCTCCCCTTGCTGGATCAAGAAGGAGGAGACATCCCTGGGCTATACGTGTGTTGAACGCGGAGGTGCCATCCGTTCGTCACTTGGATCGGATCTTCCGTGATTTAAATCGTCGCGAGTACGACTCCGTCAACCATGTTCTTGTAACGCTTTCGCTTAGCGATCTTCAAGGGTATGAAGATGCACTCCCTCTCTCTCGTTGCTAGCATCTCTTAGATTGATCTTGGTGACACGTATGAAAATTTTGAATTATTACTATGTTCCCCAACAGAGAAAGACCGGCACCCAGCAGTTTCAGCCCGCATATGTTTTTTTCTGTCCACTGCGATTTTCCTATTTGTTCAGAAACTGCATATTTACATATTGATCCATATGGTTCATGCATTTAATAACTCCACAATTGTGCATCGGATTGAAATGCTTTAAACATGTAAAATGCTTAGAATTTCACCTAGTCTCATAATTTGCAACTTTTTTGACACCTAAAACAGTAGGAGAGCCTCCTACTATGTAATTAAATAAATAAATGTGTGTTTTTACATATGGTTTTTACAGGCCATCCCCTTTGGGGAGGGCTAGGGGAGCAGGAGTATATAAAGAGGCTAAAAAAGAGTTTAGAAAGGAAATTTTCTTTTCCCCAACTCTATGAGTTAAAATGGAGAGATCTACTTTTAATCTTGAGATCCAGGATGCTTTCGTAGGTGTTATTCCTCTGAAGAGCTTATTGTTTCTTTCTGTCTAGATGCTCCAAGATGCTTGTAAGAAGATTGCCATGAACAATGGCTTGTTCCAGGACATTTTTGCTAGGTTGATCCAATCTAATCTTGTGCCTTGTGTATTCCAGCAAATGCCAAGGTCTGACCAACAGTTTTTGCTAAAGGAGCATTCAAAGAAGAGGTGCTCCACAGTTTCTTCCAAATTGGACTCACAAAGGAGGCAGGTATAATCGTTACCAATGTTGCAGTGCCTTCGCTTCAACATGTTTCTGGAATTAAGCCTGTCAGACAGTAAGAGCTAGCCGAACACCTTGATTTTCATGGTTGCTTTAGATCTCCGTAGCCAATTATAAGCCTGATGGGCCCGAACATCCTTGAAGTAAAAGTTGTAATACTTGCTGGCCGAGTACATCGCAGTCCCCCATGTGAGGATCCACTTGTCAGCAACATATTGGCTGTCCTGCAGTTGAATGTCTAGGACTAGCCGTTGAAGATATCTTGTCTCTGCATGCGCGTGCACCGAGAGCGGAAGGTGAAAGGTTTCTCCTAGTCTCGTGGTCCCCAAGAAATCTTTGACCGAGAGATCCTCCTGAATAGCGAACGAGAAGGCCTACGGGTGTGTTTCTGATAGAATATCATCAAGCCATAAATCTTTCCAGAAAAGAATATCCTTGCCAGTGTGCACTTGAGCTTTAGTAATCCCTCGATAGATCGGCATGAGTTTTGTTACATCTCGCCACCAGAAGGAGCCGTAAGGGTCAGATGCATTAGGGATCTTGTTACTATAGTATGTGTTCCATATTAGCTCAACCCAAGGCAGGTCCCATCGATTGTAGAATTTATGGAGGTATTTAAGTAAGGGCCATTTACATTTGTGCCGCTAACTCGAACCCACTACTCAGATTTGCCCCTAATTTCGAAGCATGCTCAAATTTGCCCCTCCGCCGTTAGTTCACTATGTAAAAATGCCCTTCTGTGCCGTTACCATCCGGTCAAAGGGCTTTTGACTGTCTAAGGGGCGTTTTGGGCATTTTGCCCCTGCCTTCATGTGTCACTTACATGTGGGACCCACTCAGAAAAAAAAGGAAAAAACTCTTTCTCTCACTCATCTGTCACTTTCACTTACATGTGGACCCCTCATGGCCTCTCTCTCTCACACACACACCTCCCACCTTCTCCCTCTACCTCATAGCCTATCTCTCTCTCTCAACTCCGGCGACCGCAGGCTGCTCAGATACCGTGTGCTGCCACCGCCAGCTCCTCGAGCGTCGCAGCCCTCCCTCCATCCATCCCTCCCTCTTCCTCCTCCCCCACGGCCTCTCCCTCTCTCACCTCTGAAGAGTGCCACCGTCGCCGCTGCCTTCATCTCCGCGCGGCCAACGGCAACCCCAAGCGCCTCCACCTCGCTAGGAAGCTCTTACGAGATGCCCTCGTCCTAAAAGCCAACTAATTTGACGAGAGACGACCAATGTCGAGTGCAACATCACATCTTCCCCGCCTCCGACCTCGGACCGCCGATTTTGATGCGATGCCGTTGAAGCACGTCAGACGATTCCTTCCACCAGAGGCTAGCTCGAGATAAAGGAGCATGTCCATGAGCACCGTAGGCCAGCTCTCTTCTAGCCCACGCAGTGAATCAGGCATGGGACACCCGTAGACGACGCCCCGGACCCCGTCCTTTGCCACGGTCGTCGCCATTGACCTCCAAGATTTGACCGCCCCTGGCGCGACTCCGGTGGGCATGGCGATCGGATCGGGAATTTAGCAGCCGCCGCCTCCACAACCCTAACCCTAGGTTGTTCTTCTTTTGGCGGCGCGGGCGGAGGAGGGGAGGGGAGGGCGCTGCTGCAGCGTCTCGCCTTTTAGCGCGAGCCGTGAGGTAATGGGCCAGCCCAACGCGGGACGCCCTGAATGGGCCGCCTCACTCACTGCTGTTTGGTTCCGCACATCGTACACGTTGGTGACTACTACGGGAGCCCTACCGCAGGGGCTATTTATCGCATTAAGCGAGTCGTAACGATCTCTTGCGTTGATGTGAACTGTGTCACAGGGATCGAACCCAGGTCTTCAGGGTTCTCACCAGCCTAGCTAACCACTCCTTTTTTCTTGCGGCGGAAATTTGGGCAGCTTTATTCAACGTCAACCGCCCCGGCATCATCTGCCAGCGCAGCTAACCACTTCGCCCACTTCAAGTTACTGGTTTAGTAGTAGGATCGCGGTGAGGCGACCGAACCGGTATTCTCCATTTTTTTCTTTTACTCTTTTCAGTTTCTTTTGTTTCATTTTTCTTCTCCATTTTTTCATTCTTTCTTCTTTCTTTCCAGATTTTTTTCATTAGTTTCATTTTATTTTGTTTCATTTATTTTTTATTCTCCGGCTTCATTCTTTTCTTTTTTATTATTCATTTTTTGTTTGTTTTTCTTTTTTACTTCATTTTTTGTTTTTTTATTTATCTTTCTTTTGTGTTTTGTTACGTTTATTTTTGTTTTCACTCTACATTTTCGTGGGTTATGAGATTTTAGGTCTAGTAGGTGAGTATGATGACTATTATATAGGTGGATAAAATAATCTTTAATTAATCTTCAAAATTTTGGATTTAGTTAGGTGATTGTGATACTTGACCAAATTTCACTGTGGATTATGAAATTTGAGGTGGATTTAGGTAGGCGATTGTGATCTTGAGGAGATGGTCAAAGAAGTTCGGTTGATTATGAGATTTTAGGTCTAGTAGATGAGCATGATGATTATTATATTAGTGGATAAATAATTTTTTAATTAATCTTGAAATAATTTGAATTTAGTTAGGTGATTGTGATCTTGAACCAATTTTCATTTTTGATCAAGGGAATACATTAATATTGCGAAGATAACAATTGCACCCTGTCTTTGCACTAACAGAAAGTTTATATTAATATTGCGAAGATACATCATATAGAAATTTGAAAACTAATGGCACTAACAGAAAGTTTATAATTTTTCTAAAACTAAAAGCAAAAAAGAATTAAAAAATAAAGCAAAAAACAAAAGAAAATAAATAATGCAGAAAACAAAACAAAAAAACTGGAAAAATAAAAAAAATAGCAACAATAAGTATTTTGTGGTAAGTAGAAACAAAATAAAATAAATAAAGCAAGAAAGAAAACAAAAAAACAAAAAAAAGTGTTTTCAAATTTGAAAACTAATGGCACTAACAGAAAGTTTATAATTTTTCTAAAACTAAAAGCAAAAAGAATTAGAAAATAAAGCAAAAAACAAAAGAAAATAAATAATGCAGAAAACAAAACCAAAAAACTGGAAAAAAATAAAAATAGCAACAATAAGTAAAGAAAACAAAAAAACAAAAAAGTGTCTCCTACTGGGCCCCCACGGCCTGAATGCGACTAGAAACCCTACCATGTGCAGGATTCAAGCCCGCAGGAGGCCCAGTAAGCCTGCATTTGAGAGGAGCTCGAAGTGGTCAGCGTAGCAGCGCTTATGAACCACTGTCGAGCCCTCTCGATTAGCAAGGTGGGACTAAACATCCCACCGCACCGCACTGCGCCAGTTCCAGCAGAAGGCCTTTGGTCCCGGTTTGTGCCACGAACCGGGACCAAAGCCTTTTCTATATAACCAAACACTTGGGAAATTTCCCCCCACCCGCCATTCTTCTCTCCAACGCTGCCAGGCTGCTGCGCTGCTCCTCGACGCCGGCCCCTACCCCGACGTCGTCGTCGCCTCCCCTAGCCGCCCAAGGTCGCCGTCGCCGCCCGCTCGCCGTCGCTCGTGCCCTCGCCCGACGTCGTCGCCGCTCGCCGCCCTGCCCGACGCGCGTCGCGCGCCCCAGCCCGCCCCCGTCGTCGATGTCGCCCTGCCCCGCCTCCTTCCTCGCCGGCCGTCGCCCCTGCCCCGTCGCCGTCCTCGCCGCCGAACGAGCGCCCCTGCCCTGTTGCCGTCCTCGCCGCCGAACCCACACCCCTGCCCCTCCGTTGGTCCGGCCGGCGCCCCTCCCCTGTTTTTTTTCTTATATTACATGCTTGTTTTTTCCAGATTATATATATATATATATATATGTATATATGTGAGTATATGTATTGTGTATATTGCTTCTTTTCAGATTTTTTTTCATATATATGATGATTTGTATTTTGCTTTTTATAAAAATGTATATATGTTTGTATGTTCTCTGTGTATATATGTTCATATATGCAAAAGTTAGATTTATATATTTAGAAAAGGATTATCTATATATATTCTCTGATTTAGTACATTTTAGGTTAGTTTCATGTTTAGAAAAGTTTTATATATATGGAGAGGAAAAAGGAAAATAAGAAGAGGAAAAAGGAGAAGAAGAGGAGAGGAAGAAAAGGAAGAGGAGAAGAAGAGGAGAGGAAGAAAAGGAAGAGGAGAAGAAGAAAGGAATAGAGGAGAAGAAGAAGAAAAAGGAAGAGGAGAGGAAGAAATTTTTTCTATTTTTTCTTCTTCTCCTCTATTCCTTTCTTCTTCTCCTCTTTTTTTTCTTCTTTTTTTCCTCGATCTTCTCCTCTATTCCTTTCTTCGTCTCCTCTTTTTATTTCTTCTTCGTTTTCTTATGTTTTATCGGGTCTGTCGTCGTCCATATACCCCTCCCAATAACTTCAACACGAGGGGGGGTCGATATACGCCCTCCCCGATAATATTATTTTCCCATGTACGTATGTCGTGTCGATATAAACTCCTGATAACTTCAACACGTGGGGGGGGGGGGTCAATCGATATACCCCCTCCCGATAACTTGAACACGTGGGGGGGGGGTCAATATACCCCCTCCCCGTTACTATTATTTTCCCATGTACGTATGTCATCGTTGCCGATATAAACCCCTCCCGATAACTTTAACACGTGTGGGGGGGGTCGATATACCCCCTCCCGATAACTTCAACACGTGGGGGGGGGTCGATATACCCCCTCCCCGATAATATTTTTTCCCATGTACGTATGTCGTCGTTGTCGATATAAACCCCTCCCGATAACTTCAACACGTGGGGGGGGGGTCGATATACCCCCTCCCGATAACTTCAACATGTGGGGGGGGTCGATATACCCCCTCCCTGATAACATTATTTTCCCGTGTATGTATCTCGTCATTGTCGATATTACCCCCTTGAAGCGTTGTCGAGGCCACCCCAAACCCTAGAGAAGCAGCATCAAGGCCACTAATTAATATGATTCCTTACTGTGATTAGCTAGCTAGTTCTACGTTTGCCACTAATATATCCATATCTGTCATGTTTGAATGATAATTGCCATGTTGTAAATATTTGTAGAAACTATGGACACCCCCCGAGACGAAGCAACAAAAGCGATGTTGGGGGACATAATCGCATAAGGAAGTGATGTCGTCTTCTCGTTTCTGAAGGACACCGATGGTCTGGAAGGACTGGGTGAAGAAGCATGCTATGATTATGATGGCTCCTTTGACCCAATGCCGATGCAAGAAGGAGACCGTGAGGACAGCTCGGGTGACCCAATGACGGTGCAAGAAGGAGACCGTGATGACGGCTCCGGTGACCGAACCAAGTCTAGCCAGGTATATATAGTAGTTAAGCCTGTGCTGACTAGCTAATTGATGCATTCATTGTTTTGGTATATGTACACATATTAATTAACTCTCGTCTTTCTTCTTTTTTTCTAGCCCTCCGGATCGAGCACAACTTCGGTAAGAAGACGAGGCCCGAAGAAAAAGTTGAGCTCGGATGAAAGGTTTGAGATAACAGCAATCGCACGCGACGGCGAACCGATTGAACCTATCCAAACAAAGAATGCTTTTGCTGCTCAGTGCGGGGTTCTTGTTAGGGACAAGATCTCGATCAGCATCCCAATGGTATAAGCCTAAGAACGAAGACCCTGAGGTGTCTTATGTCAATGATATGCAGAAAGATGATCTTTGGACTGAGCTGAAGGCAAATTTCACCCTACCGCCAGAGGAGGATCCGGAGAAGCCAGTTATAGAGCAATTAATCAAGTCTTTTGCTCTTAAGAAGATGGTAGGCCTATTCAGGAGGTGGAGGAAAGAGTTGAAATAGTTTGTCGACAAAGAAGAGACACCAGAATTCATCGACAAATATGAGAAGATTAGAGATCACTGGCCCGCATTTGTGGCCCACAATACATCAGAAAAGAGTAAGAAGATGTCGGCGACAAACAAGCAAAATGCTGCGAAGAAGAAGTTTCACCATCGCACGGTGTCAGGTGGCTACCTCAAAGCCCGGCCTAAGTGGGCCAAGGCTGAGAATGACCTGCTTGATAAAGGGATCGAACCAGAGACAATGAACTGGCCAGACCGTTGCCGGACTTGGTTCTTCGGGGCTGGCGGAACCATGGACCCTATATCAGGGAAGTGCCATTGGACGGACGAGCAACTGAAAATACCAGTCAAGAGGCTTCGGCACTATATCGATGCAGCACAGCAAGGGACGTTCGTTCCAGACAGGGAGAACGACGAGCTCACAATGGCCCTCGGGAATCCTGAGCACCCTGGACGGACACGAGGCATGCCAGGCTCCATTCCGTGGAAGGTTGGTTTTCCGGACGCAGGCGGTGACAAATGCCAGGAGAGGAGGAAGAAAGTGGAGCATAGCCAACTGCAGGCGCTGCACGCAAGGGTACTGATGTCTACTACACAACCTTCTTCTTGTAGACGTTGTTGGGCATGCAAGTGTACAGGTTTGTTGGACAGTAGCAAATTTCCCTCAAGTGGATGACCTAAGGTTTATCAATCCGTAGGAGGCGTAGGATGAAGATGGTCTCTCCCAAACAACCCTGCAACCAAATAACAAAGAGTCTCTTGTGTCCCCAACACACCCAATACAATGGTAAATTGTATAGGTGCACTAGTTCGGCGAAGAGATGGTAATACAAGTGCAAAATAGATAGTAGATAAAGGTTTTTGTAATCTGAAAATATAAAAACAGCAAGGTAGCAAGCGATAAAAGTGAGCGTAAACGGTATTGCAATGGTAGGAAACAAGGCCTAGGGTTCATACTTTCACTAGTGCAAGTTCTCTCAACAATAATAACATAGATAGAACATATGACAAGCCCTCAACATGCAACAAAGAGTCACTCCAAAGCCACTAATAGCGGAGAACAAACGTAGAGATTATGGTAGGGTACGAAACCACCTCAAAGTTATTCGTTCAGATCGATCTATAAAAGAGTTCATACTAGAATAACACCTTAAGACACAAATCAACCAAAACCCTAATGTCACCTAGATACTCCATTGTCACCTCAAGTATCCGTGGGCATGATTATACGATATGCATCACACAATCTCAGATTCATCCAACCAACATAAAAGTACTTCAAAGAGTGCCCCAAAGTCTCTACCGGAGAGTCAAGAACGTGTGCCAACCCCTATGCATAGGTTCCCATTGTCACGAAACCCGCAAGTTGATCACCAAAACATACATAAAGTGGCACATGATATCCCATTGTCACCACAGATAATCATGGCAAGACATATATCAAGTGTTCTCATAAAGACTCAATCCGATAAGATAACTTCAAAGGGGAAACTCAATTCATCACAAGAGAGTAGAGGGGGAGAAACATCATAAGATACAACTACAATAGCAAAGCTCGGGATACATCAAGATCGTGCCATAGAGGAATACGAGAGAGAACACAAGAGAGAGAGAGTGAGATCAAACACATAGCTACTGCTACATACCCTCAGCCCCGAGGGTGAACTACTCCCTCCTCGTCATGGATAGCACCGGAATGATGAAGATGGCCTCCGATGATGGGATCCCCCTCCGGCAGGGTGCCGGAACAGGGTCTCGATTGGTTTTTGGTGCCTACAGAGGCTTGCAGCAGGGGAACTCCTGATCTATCTTCTGTTTTGGAAGTTTTAAGGTACGTAGGTATATATGGGTGCAGGGGGTACGTCGGTGGACCTCCGGGCTGCTCGCGAGGTAGGGGGCGCACCCAGGGGGGCGCCCTCCACCCTCGTGGACAGCCCAGGACTCCCTTGGCGTGCACTCCAAGCCCATCAGGTTGGTTTCCTTCCAAAATTAACTTCTCCAGTTGATTTCGTTCCGTTTTGACTCCGTCTAATATTCCTTTTCCTCGAAACACTGAAATAGGCATAAAACATCAAATCTGGGCTGGGCCTCCGGTTAATAGGTTAGTCCCAAAAATAATATAAAAGTGGGTAATAAAGCCCAATATTGCCTAAAACAGTAGATAAAGTAGCATGGAGCAATCAAAAGTTATAGATACGTTGGAGACGTATCAAGCATCCCCAAGCTTAATCCTGCTCGTCCTCAAGTAGGTAAATGATAAAAAAGAATTTTTGATGCGGAGTGATACTTTGACACAAAAATAATAATACTTCAAGCATACTAATCAAAGAAATCATGTCTTCTCAAAATAACATGGCAAAAGAAAGGTCATCCCTACAAAATCATATAGTTAGGCTATGCTTCATTTTCTTCACACAAAGATGTTCCCAACTTCTATACCCCCGATGACAAGCCAAGCAATTGTTTCATACTTAAATAATCTCAAACTTTTTCAACCTTCACACAATACATGAGCGTGAGCCATGGATATAAAACTATGTGTGGAATAGAATATGATGATGGGGATTGTGTGGAGAAGACAAAAAAGGAGAAAGTCTCACATTGACGAGGATAATCAACAAGATATGGAGATGCCCATCAATTGATGTCAACATGAGGAGTAGGGATTGCCATGCAACGGATGCACTAGAGCTATGAATGCTCAACAAAAGAAAACTAGTGGGTGTGCATCCAACTTGCTTGCTCATGAAGACCTAGGGCATTTGAGGAAGCCCGTCGTAGGAATATACAAGCCAAGTTCTACAATGAAAAATTCCCACTAGTATATGAAAGTGATAACACATGAGACTCTCTACATGAAAGGCATGGTGCTACTTTGAAGCACAATATATGAGACTCACTACATGAAGAACAAGGTGCTACTTTGAAGCACAATATATGAGACTACATGAAGAGCAATGTGCTACTTTGAAGCACAATTGTGGAAAAAGAGATAGTAGCATTGACCTTTTTATATTTATTTTTTGGGCCTTTCTTTTTTTCTTTTTGGCCTTTATCTTTTTTTTATTTGGGCAATGCTCTAATAATGATGATCATCACACTTCTATTGATTACAACACAAGGATTACAACTCGAAACTAGAACAAGATATGACTCTATATGAATGCCTCTGGCGGTGTACCAGGATGGTGCAATGAATCAGGAGTGACATGTATGGAAAATAATGCATGGTGGCTTTGCGACAAATACGATGTCAACTACATGATCATGCAATGGCAATATGACAAAAGTAATGTATGTCACGATGATGATGATCGAAGTTGCATGGCAATATATCTCGGAATGGCTATGGAAATGCCATAATAGGTAGGTATGGTGGCTGTTTTGAGGAACATATAAGGAGGTTTATGTGTGATAGAGCGTATCATATCACGGGGTTTGGATGCACCAGCGAAGTTTGCACCAACTCTCAAGGTGAGAAAGGGCAATGCACGGTACCGAAGAGGCTAGCAAAGGCGGAAAGGTGAGAGTGCGTATAATCCATGGACTCAACATTAGTCAAAAGAACTCATATACTTATTGCAAAAATTTAGAAGTCATCAAAAATCAAGTACTATGCGCATGCTCCTAGGGGGATAGATTGGTAGGAAAAGACCATCGCTCGTCCCCGACCGCCACTCATAAGGATGCACAAGCCAGGTACACTTCATGTTTCAAATTTGTTACATAACTTTAACCATACATGCATGCTACAGGACTTGCAAACTTCAACACAAGTATTTCTCAAATTCATAATCACCCAACTAGCACGACTTTGATATTATCACCTCCATATCTCAAAACAATTATCAAGCATCAAACTTATCTTAGTATTCAATTCACTCAAAAGAAAGTTCACATATCTTGAACACCAAGTATATTAACATTAAGCGAATTACCATGCTATTAACGACTCTCAAAATAATCTAAGTGAAGCATTAGAGATCAATAGTTTCTTTAAAACAAATCCACCACCGTGCTCTAAAAGATCTAAGTGAAGCACTAGAGCAAAAATTATCACACTCAAAGGATATAAGTGAAGCACATAGAGTATTCTGGCAAATTCCAATTAGTGTAAGGCTCTATCTCATTAAAGGATTTCAGATCTTGATACTTCATTCAAACAGCAAGCAAAGCTAAAGAAAACTACAATGCAAGGATAGCACAACTCATGTGAAGAAGCAAAAACTTAGGCTCAACCGATACTAACCGATAGTTGTTGAAGAAGAAAGGTGGGATGCCTACCGGGGCATCCCCAAGCTTAGATGCTTGAGACTTCTTGAAATATTATCTTGGGGTGCCTTGGGCATCCCCAAGCTTGAACTTTTGTGTCTCATTAATTCCTCTCATATCATGGTTTCTCTTTTTATCAAAAGCTTCATTCACAACAAACTCAGCAAGAACTCGTGAGATAGGTTAGTATAAACCAATGCAAAACCTTATCATATTCCACTGTAACAAATCACTTAAATTATTATTCAACATTGCATACTAAATGCCTCTTCATATTTAATACTCCTATCATCAAATAGAATCATTAAACAAGCAAACATATGCAAACAATGCAACCAAACAGAAATCTGCCAAAACAGTACAATCTGTAAAGAATGCAAGAGTATCAATACTTCCCTCACTCCAACAATTATGAACTAAAATTCCCACTGTGATAAATTTATCAGATCTCAATATTCAAAAAGATTCAACGTTAGACCATGCTCTCACTTTTCTAGGGAATTTTTGCAACAGCGGTAAACTTTCTATTTTCAAACAGCAACATGCAAACTAGCAAAATAAGCATGGAAAAGGCTATCCTTGACTTTTTTTATTGAAAATAAAGGTGCAAAACATTATTCTAACTAACAGCAAGAAAAAGCTAACAAAATAAAATGACGCTCCAAGCAAAACACATATCATGTGGTGAATAAAAATATAGCTCCAAGTAAAGTTACCGATGAACGAAGACGAAAGAGGGGATGCCTTCCGGGGCATCCCCAAGCTTAGGCTCTTGGTTGTCCTTGAATATTACCTTGGGGTGCCTTGGGCATCCCCAATCTTAATCTCTTTCCACTCCTTATTCCATAGTCCATCGAATCCTTACCCAAAACTTGAAAACTTCAACCACACAAAACTCAAAACAAAACTCGTAAGCTCCGTTAGTATAAGAAAATAAAACCACCACTTAGGTACTGTAATTAACTCATTCCAAATTTATATTGGTGTAATATTTACTATATTCTAACATCTCTATGGTTCATACCACTTAATACTAGCCATAGATGCATCAGAATAAGCAAACAACACATAGAAAACAGTATCTGTCAAAAACAGAATAGTCTGTAGTAATCTGTATAAAACGTATACTTCTGGAACCCCAAAAATTATGAAATAAGTTGCTGGACCTGAAATTTTGTCTATTAATCATCTTCAAAAAGAATCAACCTAAAAGAACTCTCCAGTAAAAAATGGCAGCTATTCTCGTGAGCGCTAAAGTTTCTGTTTTTCACAGCAAGATCACATAAATTTCACCCAAGTCTTCCCAAAGGTTCTACTTGGCACTTTATTAAAACAAAAGCTATAAAACATGATTACTACAGTAGCATAATCATGTGGACACACAAAAACAGTAAGGATAAATATTGGGTTGTCTCCCAGCAAGAGCTTTTCTTTAATGCCTTTCTAGCTAGGCATGATGATGACAATGATGCTCACATAAAAGATAAGAATTGAAACATAACGGGAGCATCATGAAGCATATGACTAGCACATTTAAGTCTAACCCACTTCCTATGCATAGGGATTTTGTGAGCAAACAACTTATGGGAACAATAATCAACTAGCATAGGATGGCACAACAAGCATAGCTTCAAGAATTTAAGCACATAGAGAGGAAACTTGACATTATTGCAATTCCTACAAGCATATGTTCCTCCCTCATAATAATTTTCAGTAGCATCATGAACGAATTCAACAATATAACCAGCACCTAAAGCATTCTTTTCATGATCTACAAGCATAGAATTTTTAATACTCTCCACATAAGCAAATTCTTCTCATCAATAGTAGTGGGAGCAAACTCGACAAAATAACTATCATATGATTGAAAATTAAGATCAAGATGACAAGTTTCACGGTTATCATTACTCTTTAAAGCATACGTTCATCACAATAATCATCATAGATAGGAGGCATGCTTTCATCATAGTAAATTTGCTCATCAAAGCTTGGGGGACAAAAAAATATCATCTCCATCAAACATAGCTTTCCCAAGCTTGTGGCTTTGCATATCATTAGCGACATGGATATTCAAGGAATTCATACTAACAACATTGCAATCATGCTCGTCATTCAAAGATTTAGTGCCAAACATTTTAGAGATTTCTTCTTCTAGCACTTGAGCACAATTATCATTTCCATCATACTAACGAAAGATATTAAAAAGGTGAAGCGTATGAGACAAACTCAACTCCATTTTTTTTGTAGTTTTCTTTTATAAACTAGACTAGTGCTAAAACAAGAAACAAAAAGATTTGATTGCAAGATCTAAAGATATACCTTCAAGCACTCACCTCGCCAAAAAAGAGCTTAGTGGCGGAGTGTGAGTACCCTTTACCTAGCCTCCCCGGCAACGGCGCCAGAAAAGAGCTTGATGTCTACTACACAACCTTCTTCTTATAGACGTTGTTGGGCCTGCAAGTGCACAGGTTTGTAGGACAGTAGCAAATTTCCCTCAAGTGGATGACCTAAGGTTTATCAATCCGTAGGAGGCGTAGGATGAAGATGGTCTCTCTCAAACAACCATGCAACCAAATAACAAAGAGTCTCTTGTGTCCCCAACACACCCAATACAATGGTAAATTGTATAGGTGCACTAGTTCGGCGAAGAGGTGGTAATACAAGTGCAAAATAGATAGTAGATAAAGGTTTTTGTAATATGAAAATATAAAAAAAGCAAGGTAGCGAGCGATAAAAGTGAGCGTAAACGGTATTGCAATGGTAGGAAACAAGGCCTAGGGTTCATACTTTCACTAGTGCAAGTTCTCTCAACAATAATAACATAGATAGAACATATGACAAGCCCTCAACATTCAACAAAGAGTCACTCCAAAGCCACTAATAGCGGAGAACAAACATAGAGATTATGGTAGGGTACGAAACCACCTCAAAGTTATTCGTTCGGATCGATCTATAAAAGAGTTCGTACTAGAATAACACCTTAAGACACAAATCAACCAAAACCCTAATGTCACCTAGATACTCCATTGTCACCTCAAGTATCCGTGGGCATGATTATATGATATGCATCACACAATCTCAGATTCATCCAACCAACATAAAAGTACTTCAAAGAGTGCCCCAAAGTCTCTACCGGAGAGTCAAGAACGTGTACCAACCCCTATGCATAGGTTCCCATTGTCACGAAACCCGCAAGTTGATCACCAAAACATACATCAAGTGGCACATGATATCCCATTGTCACCACAGATAATCACGGCAAGACATACATCAAGTGTTCTCATAAAGACTCAATCCGATAAGATAACTTCAAAGGGGAAACTCAATTCATCACAAGAGAGTAGAGGGGGAGAAACATCATAAGCTCCAACTACAATAGCAAAGCTCGGGATACATCAAGATCGTGCCATAGAGGAACACGAGAGAGAGAGAGATCAAACACATAGCTACTGGTACATACCCTCAGCCCCGAGGGTGAACTACTCCCTCCTCATCATGGATAGCGCCGGGATGATGAAGATGGCCTCCAGTGATTCGATCCCCCTCCGGCAGGGTGCCGGAACAGGGTCCCGATTGGTTTTTGGTGGCTACTGAAGGAAATATGCCCTAGAGGCAATAATAGAGTTATTATTTATTTCCTCATATCATGATAAAAGTTTATTATTCATGCTAGAATTGTATTAACCGGAAACATGATACATGTGTGAATACATAGACAAACATATAGTCACTAGTATGCCTCTACTTGACTAGCTCATTAATTAAATATGGTTATGTTTCCTAACCATAGACATGTGTTGTCATTTGATTAATGGGATCACATCATTAGGAGAATGATGTGATTGACATGACCCATTCCGTTAGCCTAGCACTTGATCGTTTAGTATGTTGCTATTGCTTTCTTCATGACTTATACAAAGTTCCTGCAACTATGAGATTGTGCAACTCACGTTTACCGGAAGAACACTTTGTGTGCTACCAAACGTCACAACGTAACTGGGTGATTATAAAGGTGCTCTACAGGTGTTTCCGAAGGTACATGTTGGGTTGGCATAATTCGAGATTAGGTTTTGTCACTCCGATTGTCGGAGAGGTATCTCTGGGCCCTCTCGGTAATACTCATCACCTAAGCCTTGCAAGCATTGTAACTAATGAGTTAGTTATAATATGATGTGTTACAGAACGAGTAAAGAGACTTGCCGGTAACGAGATTGAACTAGGTATTGGATACCGACGATCAAATCTCGGGAAAGTAACATACCGATGACAAAGGGAACAATGTATGTTGTTATGCGGTTTGACCGATAAAGATCTTCGTAGAATATGTAGGAACCAATATGAGCATCCAGGTTCCACTATTGGTTATTGACCGAGAATAGTTCTAGGTCATGTCTACATAGTTCTCGAACCCGTAGGGTCCGCACGCTTAACGTTACGATGACAGTTTTATGATGAGTTTATAAGTTTTGATGTACCGAAGTTTGTTCGGAGTCCCGGATATGATCACGGACATGACGAGGAGTCTCGAAATGGTCGAGACATAAAGATTGATATATTGGACGACTATATTCGGACACCGGAAGTGTTCCGGGTGATTTCGGTGAAAACCGGAGTGCTGGAGGGTTACCGGACCCCCCCCCCCCCCGGAGAGTTGATGGGCCACATGGGCCTTAGTGGGAAGAGAGAGGGGCGGCCAGGAGGGGCCGCGCGCCCCCTCTCCCTCTGGTCCGAATTGGACTAGGAGGGGGGGCGGCGCCCCCCTCTTTCCTTCCCCTCCTCTCCCCTTCCTTCCCCTCCTAGTAGGAGTAGGAAAGGAGGAGTCCTACTCCTACTAGGAGGAGGACTCCTCCTCCTGGCGCTCGCAACAAGGGCCGGCCGGCCTCCCCCCTCCCTCCTTTATATACGGGGGCAGGGGGCACCCCATAGACACGGAAGTTGATCTACGGATCGTTCCTTAGCCGTGTGCGGTGCCCCCCTCCACCATATTCCACCTCGGTCATATCGTCGCGGAGTTTAGGCGAAGCCCTGCGCCGGTAGAACATCAACATCGTCACCACGCCGTCGTGCTGACGGAACTCATCTCCGGAGCTCGGCTGGATTGGAGGCCGGAGATCGTCATCGAGCTGAATGTGTGCTGAACTCGGAGGTGCCGTACGTTCGGTGCTTGGATCGGTCGGATCGTGAAGACGTACGACTACATCAACCGCGTTGTCATAACGCTTCCGCTTACGGTCTACGAGGGTATGTGGACGAACACTCTCCCCTCTCGTTGCTATGCCATCACCATGATCTTGCGTGTGCGTAGGAATTTTTTTGAAATTACTACGTTACCCAATAGTGGTATCAGAGCCTAGGTTTTATGCGTTGATGTTATATGCACGAGTAGAACACAAGTGAGTTGTGGGCGATATAAGTCATACTGCTTACCAGCATGTCATACTTTGGTTCAGCAGCATTGTGAGATGAAGCGGCCCGGACCGACATTACGCGTACGCTTACGCGAGACTGGTTTCACCGCTACGAGCACTCGTTGCTTAAAGGTGACCGGCGGGTGTCTGTCTCTCTCACTTTAGTTGAATCGAGTGTGGCTACGCCCGGTCCTTGCAAAGGTTAAAACAGCACCAACTTGACAAACTATCGTTGTGGTTTTTGAGGCGTAGGTAAGAACGGTTCTTGCTAAGCCCGTAGCAGCCACGTAAAACTTGCAACAACAAAGTAGAGGACGTCTGACTTGTTTTCGCAGGGCATGTTGTGATGTGATATGGTCAAGACGTGATGCTATATTTTATTGTATGAGATGATCATGTTTTGTAACCGAAGTTATCGGCAACTGGCAGGAGCCATATGGTTGTCGCTTTATTGTATGAAATGCAAACGCCCTGTAATTGCTTTACTTTATCACTAAGCTGTAGCGATAGTCGTAGAAGCAATAGATGGCGTAACGACAACGATGCTACGATGAAGATCAAGGTGTCGTGCTGGTGACGATGGTGATCACGACGGTGCTTCGAAGATGGAGATCACAAGCACAAGATGATGATGGCCATATCATATCACTTATATTGATTGCATGTGATGTTTATCCTTTATGCATCTTATCTTGCTTTGATTGACGGTAGCATTTTAAGATGATCTCTCACTAAAATTATCAAGAAGTGTTCTCCCTGAGTATGCACCGTTGCCAAAGTTCGTCGTGCCCAGACACCATGTGATGATCGGGTGTGATAAGCTCTACGTCCATCTACAACGGGTGCAAGCCAGTTTTGCACACGCAGAATACTCAGGTTAAACTTGACAAGCCTAGCATATGCAGATATGGCCTCGGAACACGGAGACCGAAAGGTCGAGCGTGTCATATAGTAGATATGATCAACATAGTGATGTTCACCATTGAAAACTACTCCATCTCACATGATGATCGGTTATGGTTTGGTTGATTTGGATCACGTGATCACTTAGATGACTAGAGAGATGTCTGTCTAAGTGGGAGTTCTTAAGTAATATGATTAAATTGAACTTAAATTTATCATGAACTTAGTACCTGATAGTATTTTGCTTGTCTATGTTTGATTGTAGATAGATGGCTCGTGTTGTTGTTCCGTTAAATTTTAATGCGTTCCTTGAGAAAGCAAAGTTAAAAGATGATGGTAGCAATTACACGGACTGGGTCCATAACCTGAGGATCATCCTCATTGCTGCATAGAAAAGTTACGTCCTGGAAGCACCGCTGGGTGCCAGGCCTGCTGCTGATGCAACTGACGACGTTAAGAACGTCTGGCAGAGCAAAGCTGATGACTACTCTATAGTTCAGTGTGCCATGCTTTACGGCTTAGAACCGGGTCTTCAACGACGTTTTGAACGTCATGGAGCATATGAGATGTTCCAGGAGTTGAAGTTAATATTTCAAGCAAATGCCCGGATTGAAAGATATGAAGTCTCCAATAAGTTCTATAGCTGCAAGATGGAGGAGAATAGTTCTGTTAGTGAGCATATACTCAAAATGTCTGGGTATAATAATCACTTGATTCAACTGGGAGTTAATCTTCCGGATGTTAGCGTCATTGACAGAATTCTCCAATCACTGCCACCAAGCTACAAGAGCTTTGTGATGAACTATAATATGCAAGGGATGAACAAAACTATTCCCGAGCTCTTCGCAATGCTAAAAGCTGCGGAGGTAGAAATCAAGAAGGAGCATCAAGTGTTGATGGTCAACAAGACCACTAGTTTCAAGAAAAAAGGCAAAGGGAAGAAGAAGGGGAACTTCAAGAAGAACAGCAAGCAAGTTGCTGCTCAAGAGAAGAAACCCAAGTCTGGACCTAAGCCTGAAACTGAGTGCTTCTACTGCAAGTAGACTGGTCACTGGAAGCGGAACTGCCCCAAGTATTTGGCGGATAAGAAGGATGGCAAAGTGAACAAAGGTATATGTGATATACATGTTATTGATGTGTACCTAACTAGAGCTCGTAGTAGCACCTGGGTATTTGATACTGGTTCTATTGCTAATATTTGCAACTTGAAACAGGGACTACGGAATAAGCGAGCACTAGCCAAGGACGAGGTGACGATGCGCGTGGGAAACGGTTCCAAAGTCAATGTGATCGCGGTCGGCACGCTACCTCTACATCTACCTTCGGGATTAGTTTTAGACCTGAATAATTGTTATTTGGTGCCAGCGTTAAGCATGAACATCATATCTGGATCTTGTTTGATGCGAGACAGTTATTCATTTAAATCAGAGAATAATGGTTGTTCTATTTATATGAGTAATATCTTTTATGGTCATGCACCCTTGAAGAGTGGTCTATTTCTATTAAATCACGGTAGTAGTGATACACATATTCATAGTGTTGAAACCAAAAGATGCAAAGTTAATAATGATAGTGCAACTTATTTGTGGCACTGCCGTTTGGGTCATATCGGTGTAAAGCGCATGAAGAAACTCCATACTGATGGACTTTTGGAATCACTTGATTATGAATCACTTGGTACTTGCGAACCGTGCCTTATGGGCAAAATGACTAAAACGCCGTTCTCCGGAACTATGGAGCGAGCAACTGATTTTTCGGAAATCATACATACTGATGCTTGTGGCCCAATGAATGTTGAGGCTCGCGGCGGGTATCGTTATTTTCTCACCTTCACAGATGATTTGAGCAGATATGGGTATATCTACTTGATGAAACACAAGTCTGAAACATTTGAAAAGTTCAAAGAATTTCAGAGTGAAGTGGAAAATCATCGTAACAAGAAAATAAAGTTCCTACGATCTGATCGTGGAGGAGAATATTTGAGTTATGAGTTTGCCCTACACTTGAAACAATGTGGAATAGTTTCGCAACTCACGCCACCTGGAACACCACAACGAAATGGATAGGAGGATTCCATAAACGCAGGGACAAGAAAAACACAGGAATAGGATAGGAATGCACGTGCAAAACAGAGCATTTGGAAACATAGGATTTCAGTCAACCTGGGTGTTTGGTTCACATGAATTGGAAGAACACAGGAATGGAGAAACGTGGTCAAATTAAAGTCAAACCACGTGAAAATGAAAAAAAAAGAATCTTATTATGCCAGTAATGCAATTAGTTCTGTTCTTCATGCATATTAATTTGAAAAGGATGTCCAAGTGAATAAAATTCCTACATTTTTTCTTCAAAAGAGACACCAAAGGAAAAAAATCCTCCAGTTTTGCTTTGCTCCACTCCTTCTAACAGATTTGCACGAATAGTAGTTCCATAGCAAAGGATTCCTGAGGGATCAACATGAATGTAGAGTAAAAAAGTGATGTGACGAGTGTACAACCTCTTTGGCATAGCCTTGTGGACCTCAACATCATTGGGTTGGACGTGGAGGATGGTGATGCTGGTGTGACTGTTGGAGGCACGAAGAAGATCTGAGGCCTCTGGAAACGGTGCCGAGGGTACTGCTCCACTGTGATGGACGGTTCTGTCGTTGGAGCAGCTCCGGTCAGGTGTACGGCGATGAGGCTGAAGCAGGACAAGACATACAACGTTAATCTGAAGTGGGACCCTAATATCATCTGCAATAGATGATGTAAAATACATCACCAAAAAGTGCTAGATGTAAAACGCATTAGCCGCGCCACGGCCGCTCCGACAAATGGTGTAAGTACTGTTCACTCTGAACTTAACTAAAGAAAATGAACTTTACAGTCGAAACTGAATTTTACTGTCGAAACTGATTGAACTAGTAGCAGAGCATTGCAATAGATGTTTGGGGCGTTCGAGCACTAGTAGCAGAGAAGCGGTGATCTAAATCAGCAGACGCTCGAGCACGGAATACATTAGCAGAGAGCAAGTCGTGCAGTAGCACCACGAGCGAGTGCTAAAGCAGCAAATCCTATAGCTGTCGGAGGTCGTGCAGCAGTAGCAGCAGCACAAGCGAGAGCAAGAGTAGAGCAGCATCACGAATGAAAGAAAGAGCAGTGCAGCAGCGCGACCGACAGCAAGAACAAAGCCGCAGCGCAAGCGAGAGCCGGAGCAGCTGCAGCTAGTGCCATTGTGGAAGTCGCCACCAAGGAAGCAACGACATGGGGGAGAGATGCCGTGGATGATGTGGCTGGTGATGGTGCCATCGATGGAGACCCGCCATGTCTGCTCGATATCGAGCACCGGCAACCACGTGAGATCGAATAAAAGATAAAATGCAGTGGTGAGTGAAGAACCTCCTTGGTGGCGCCGAGTTGGCCTCGGCTTCATCGGAGGAATTGGTGAGGGTGCTGCGGTTCCGGTGGGGCAGGTCAAGACAGCACTGTGGGGATTGAGGTGGTGCGATAGACGAGGCGAACATCGGGGCAGCTCCTTGGAGGTGCAGGATGGGGCGGCTGATCCGGCGGGACGACGAGATCGACGATGGATACTCATCCGGTGAGGTGGATGAGGGACGGCGAGCTGTTGCGGTGGACGACATAGTCGAGGAAGAGTCTCCGGCTGGGCGGCGGTCGGGAGGCCGACGGAGGAGCATGGGGTTTCACGGGTTTTGGCAGCCTTGGTGTACGAATGGGGGGCGAAGGGGGAGGGGGAGCCAAGCTTAGGGACGCGCTTGTCCGAAATGTAGGGTAAGTTACCAGCATACCCCCACCGGTTTTGACACCACGACATGGAGCTTCATTTCCGGCTGAGGGGTGGAAGGGGGATTTCGTGTGTCTCGGCTGCAGGACCGATTTCAGATGAGGAGGGAGTTTTCGCGTGCGTCGAAATTTTGGGATAACAAGGCGCGGCGCGGGTTGAAGAGGCGGGAGGTTCAAAGCAGGTGAGACAAAAGATACTCAAGCTTGAAAATTACGGGATAACAAGGTGTGGATTCCTGGTTTGGCAGAACAAACTTAACGTGTAAAAAAACAATTCATACAAGACACAAGAGACTCATGTCCCCTTTTACTATATTGCTATAGATGCCATTGAAAAAACTACAAGAAAAATTTTAAAAAATCGGGAGAACAAGATTACCCTACACAGTACCAAATCGATTCGCACTTCCCTCAACAACAACAAAATATACATCAATTCCCACCAAAAGAAAGAGTAATGTCCCTTTTTATATGATTACAAATGCCAGGATCTCGAATTTCAATTTTTGAATCCATGTTATGTTGAATTCGAATATATCGTTAGGTGACATTGCGGTTTATAATTGATGTAGTCGTACATTTTGATCTTCCATCATATATGAACATTTTACTCCACCGTGTGAACATATATATTGTCGTCTACCATATGGACTAAATTTGAATCAATTTTCCTTATTTGAATACGATTGTTGTCAAGTTATACAATAATTTAAATATTATCTTGATAACAAAAAAACATGCATATAGTAATAATCATATTTCACTATGAACTACATGTACCATACGCTCTCCAATTCAAATATTTGTATCCATTTTATGTTGAATCCAAATCATAGTACATTATTGGTCTAGGTAGCGAGATGCTTGGGATAATCTAAACCCTGTTTTCATATGTATAATTTTTGGCTGAATTGGGACAAGTGTTGGTATAAGCTTCTTGGAAAACCGGAGATTCTCTCAACAAGCCTCGTGGTTCCGAGAGGGAACGTGTCACCTTTGTGTGCGAAATGATATGCGCTGCCTCCCCCCTGATTTTCTTTACAGAGGCAACATAGAACTATATGAGTGCCCTGTTAAATTTTGGAATTATTTCGGGTTCGTTTGGCCTTTTTATACATTAATTGAGTTTCTGGACTTTTAAAGTGCATAATCTAAATATGAACTGCATGCACATGCTCCGGTGCATCAAAGTTGGTTGAAAAATCACATGTGCGTCCTTGGTTGAATTTTTAGGTCCCATGGAAGAAATGAGAATGAAATTCAAACATCTGGGCGTTGTGACTCAGCCGAGAACATCGAGAAACTTAGATTTTAAATTCATGTAAATCCAAAACTTGCCTGGAAATCATGAAACTTGGCATGGTGTCATGTCATGGCACTAACATGTTGTGGTAAAAAAATGGGCCGGTTTGGAAGCTCGTGGTTCTAAGAGGGAAAGTGCCACCTTTGAGTGTGAAACAATATACGCTGCCCTCACCCCCCCCCCCCTTGAGTTTCTTAACAAAGGCAACATAGAACTACATGAGTGACCTGTTAAATTTTGGAATTATTCTAGGTTCGTTTGTCATTTTTTATACATTAATTGAGTTTCTGGTCATTTAATGTGCACAAGTCAAATTTGAACTACAAGCACATGCTCTCGTGCACCAAAGTTGGTTGAAAAATCACATTTGTGTCCTCGGGTGAATTTCTAGGTCTCATTCAAGAAATGAGAATAAAATGCAAACATCTAGGCATCGTAGCTCGGCTGAGAACATTGAGAAACTTGGTTTTAAAATTCTTGTAAATCCAAAACACGTTTGAAAATCATGAAACTTGGCATGGGTGTCATGTCATGGTACTACCATGCTGTGGTAAAAAAATTGGCCAAATAGGAACAAATTTTGGTATAAGCTTCTTGCAAACCGAAGCTTCTCTCAAGAAGGCTCGTGGTTCTGAGAGGGAACGTGCCACCTTTGAGTGTGAAACGATATACGCTGTCCCCCTTGAGTTTATTTACAAAGGCAACATAGAACTACATGAGTGCCCTATTAAATTTTGGAATTATTCTGGCTTCGTTTGGCCTTTTTTACACATTAATTGAGTTTTTGGTCATATAATGTGCATAATTCAAATTTGAACTACAAGCACATTCTCCCGTGCACCAAAGTTGGTTGAAAAATTGCATTTGTGTCCTCGGGTGAATTTCTAGGTCCCATGCAAAAAATGAGAATAAAATTCAAACATTTGGGCATCATGGCTCGGTCGAGAACATTGAGAAACTTGGTTTTAAAATCATGATACTTGTCATGGTGTCATGTCATGGTAGTACTATGCCATGATAAAAAGAATTGGCCGAATAGGAACAAATTTTCGTATAAGCTTCTTGCAAATCAGAGCTTCTCTCACGAAGGCTCGTGGTTCTGAGAGGGAACGTGTCACCTTTGTGTGCATAATTCAAATTTGAAATACAAGCACATGTTCCAGTGCACTAAAGTTGGTTGAAAAATCACATGTGTGTCCTCGGGTAAATTTCTAGGTTCCATGCAAGAAATGAGAATGAAATTCAAAATTCTGGGCGTCGTGGCTGGGCTGGAAACATTGAGAAACTTAGTTTTTTAATTCCTGTAAATCCAAAACACGCATGAAAATAATGAAACTTGGCTTGGTGCCATGTCCGATTTGCAAAGGCGCACACATTAACAATCAACAAAGTCATTTTGGAACAAGTGCTGATGTCACGTTACAATCGGAAACACAAGTATTATTGAAACCGTGGGCGTTCTATTTACTACCATTGATGTGCCGCCATGCGTCCCCATTTTTTATTAGCTAGGAGGCGTCGTGCAGGGTAGCTATTTGAGTACAAGAGGCGTGCGATCAGACCCCTGCGCGTGCATATCGAGAAGAGAGCCCTTTGACCTCCATTTGCCGTCCACCTCTCTCCCAAGGTCTCCATTAATGGCGCCCGAGGCTCTGTTTAATGGTGTGGCTATGTCTCACTCGAATGAGATTTAAGAGAGAGAAAAGAAAATCTTAAAGCACGGATCTTGATGTAAGATCCGACGGACCTATATAGCATCTACTGCGACTTATAGCAAGACTGATGAATATATAATGACGATTAATTGTCTTACATAATTAGAAAGATAGCTAAAAAGCCACATGCGGCTACGCCCGAAATACACAAGGGCAAAAGAAGAAGGAAGACAAGGATCTGGCTCGCTGATCTCTACTTTCCTGATGCATTGCTGCAGGTCGCGGGAACTAGTCTCTGCAGCGAGCGGTGATGAGCTCTTTCGTGTCCTCAAGACGTTTCTTGAGAACATCCACGGATTCCTCCACCAGCCTTTGGCACTCGATGCGGAGCATGTCATTCTCGTCCATAAGTTTCTTGACGATGATGCTGGTCCTCTTCAACAAGGCACTGGTCTCCTCCTGCTGGTCTGCAGTTCGGACAATCTTCGCTCTCAGCAGGTCGCGCTTGGCCCGGAGCCTCTCATTGCCCTCCCTTAGTTGCCGGAGGATGCCGGTAGCCTTTTCAAACGAGGCTTTCATGTCGTCCTGCAACCTCGCCCAGCCGGAGATCTGATCCATCTGGCTATGGACAATCGCATGCATGCGCCTGTAACAGTCATCGCCTGCCCACGAGAAATTTTCCCAGGCCACCGTGGTGCAGTGAGACATCTCTGCTGAATTCGCGGCGCGGTGGGACATCTCTCCTGCTTCCGCGACGCGGCCGGACCAGTCTGCTGCATCGATGGCGCGGAGGGACCTTTGTGCTGCTACTTCCGCGCGGCGGGACATGTCGGTTGCGTTTGTAGCGAGGCGGGACATCTCTCGTGCTTCCGCTTCCATGCTCGCCTCTCCCTGGTGGCAATCTCTCGACCCAGAACTCATGCTGGCCATGGCAGACGCAAGGGAAGGATGTTGAATGACTTGTTTGTTTTTGTGGATGAGGAGTTGAGGAGGAATGTGCAGTCATCTTGGCATACTAGTATTTATAACCGAGTACTAATACACTCCTAAGTGGGAAACCGTTTAGGTTGTGATTGGTGTGAACAGGTTTGCAATTCAATATAACATGGAGTAATTTGGAATGTGACGAGACGCAAGCTCAAAATTTATTGACGGTTCTAGTTTCGAAGTGCGGCACTATTCCCGGATGGCTTTACGTGGGCACGTGTTCTCGATCGTGGTGTAGCATATGCCATGGTAGTTCTTTTTCTACTGTTGTGTACGTGCAATAACTGGCACCGTCGTATACATATCTTACGGTTAATGGGGCATTCGACAGGAATAGCCGCATGGCGAGCTATAGGCTAGTCTTTTTTTCAGACGCACTAAACCTATCTCTCGGGACTTCTCGCACGCACCATCGTGCCACCCACAAAAACTTGTACTCTGAGTTTAGTATGTTATACAGGAAGAGAAGAGGTGCATGCACGCACTCGTCCTCTCACACACGCGTCTCTTTTTTCTCGAAGAGGAGGATGATGGCCCCCGGCCTCTACATCTCGGAGTCACACACGCATCTGTAGCTACGAATTGTAGTGTTCTCAACCATCTGATTGGCTCTATCATGGATGTACCTATATACTAAAACATGTCTAAATACATCTATATTTTAACAAATGGAAGGCATGTATTGTGGAACGGAGGGAGTGCTTGTCATCAAAATGGATAAAAAGGGACGTATCTAGAACTAAAATACGTCTACATACATCTCCTTTTATCTAGTACTTCTTACCCAAAGGAACTTTATATCCAACAGATACAAAATATTCGTTCGACTGTTGGAAATTACTGATCTGATGTCGAAGTAATTGCTGCATCGCCACCAAAACCCACCATTTCTTAAGCTAAAGTAGACCGAGGTAATCCCTATATTAGCATATTACTAAGATAAACAGAAGGCATTGTAGAAACATTTAGGACGTGAGCTTGTCAATCTGAATGTGGAGGGACACCAGCTTAGCCCCGGCCAGTAGCTTGGGCGGAACTGTGAAGAAGGTCAACTCCTGCACATCAACGTCGCCGGGATCCTTGCTGCTTGTCACCTCCATTTCCACCTTGACAGCGTCGGTCGTGCCTTTGGGCTCCCCCGGCGGGCCGTTCGCCCACAGCTTAGCCACGTAGTGCGGCAGCGGGGACGCCCCCGCTCTAATGCAGACGACCGGCAAGACGATAGGCGCGCCGATGTCGAGCACGCCGCCGACCAAGAAAAATGCGCGGCCGTCCTCCTTCGTGAAAAGCAAGAGCCGTGGCTCCGATAGTGGCACTTGCAGCTAGAGCACCTTGTCGTACTGGATCTTGTGCACGGGCATGGGATGCGCGGTGCTGATGTGGTGGTAGAGCGCCGGCGGCGGGCCTTCGTAGCCGCAGACGGGAACGGGGCATTTGCACGGTGCGAGCGGACACACGCTCTGGTGATCGGCGAGCTTGTGGTAAGTGACGTAGAGCCCACAGCCTTCATGCGGGCACTCCACCCTCACCAACGAAAGGACGGCGTCCACCACCATGTTCTGCACATCGAAGCCACTGCCGCGCTTGCACTTCTGGCACTGCCGCTGGTTCCCGGGGCGTTCGACGTGGTAGTCCACGCAGGCCAGGTGCCCTCCCTTACACTGCAGAAATCAATCGAACAACACGTCAATCAAGAAACCTGCACCTTGCTCAATCAGCCGAACGGACGAGGTGTATTCGAACCTCATACACTGGAGACGTCAAGGGGCGTAGGCACAAGGGGCGGTGGAGCACGGTGAGGTCCATCAAGACCTTAGAGAGCTCCATAGTCGGGTCCTGTTCTGTCTGCATGATCTCGCCCTCCTCGTGCACAACCATCTCTCGCTTGGGACGGGGCATTACAAAGCTTTACCGTCACATATTTTCTACTACTTCAAGGTGCATTAAATCAACACATGCAAGTATCAAAAGGAGAGTCACGGCATGCATGCGTGCATTGTAATTAATGCATCGCTAACCGCAAATTATTGAAATATATCGACTGCAGTGCTTTGATGTGTCGCGTCAACTCGTACATCAATGAGAAGTTTGATTATCCTCTCCCTCGCGGACTTAACTGCACCTGCCTTTGGCTGTATGACAGGCTGGCCACCCACCTGTCGGGCCCACCTGTCATACACGCAAAGGCATGAGTGTCCCTCCCTCGCCCATGAGTGTGGTGGCTGGCAAGACTAGGAGAAGCTTTTGCTACACGCTCTCCCTCCCGCACGCGGTGGACATGCAGCAGTTCAATCGGTGTTAGATGCCCAGAAGCGTACTGTAGTAATCCTCTAGTGCGGTAGTACTCCATCATTGTTCGACTTCCCGAAGAGGCGAAGATCCAAGCGCAGCCCTGCTACCTCTTGAGCACTGCGTTGGATTTCCCCGAAGAGGAGAGGATGATGCAGTAAAGTAGCGTAAGTATTTCCCTCAGTTTTTGAGAACCAAGGTATCAATTCGGTAGGAGATCACGCACGAGTCCCTCGTACATACAAAACGATAGCTACTTGCAACCAACGCGATTAGGGGTTGTCAATCCCTTCACGGTCACTTACGAGGGTGAGATCTGATAGAGATGATAAATAATATTTTTGGTATGTTTGATATAGAGATGCAAAGTAAAAAGTAAAAGGCAAAGTAAAAACAAAGCAAGTAATAAAGTAATGGAGATTGATATGATGAGAATAGACCCGGGGGCCATAGGTTTCACTAGTGGCTTCTCTCAAGAGCATAAATATTCTACGGTGGGTGAACAAATTACTGTTGAGCAATTGACAGAATTGAGCATAATTATGAGTATATCTAGGTATGATCATGTGTATAGGAATCACGTCCGAGACAAGTAGATCGAAACGATTCTGCATCTACTACTATTACTCCACTCATCGACCGCTATCCAGCATGCATCTAGAGTATTAAGTTAAAAACAGAGTAACGCTTTAAGCAAGATGGCATGATGTATAGGGATAAATTCATGCAATATGATAAAAAAACCATCTTGTTATCCTCGATGGCAACAATACAATATGTCCTTGCTGCCCCTGCTGTCATTGGGAAAGGACACCGCAAGATTGAACCCAAAGCTAAACACTTCTCCCATTACAAGAACTACCAATCTAGTTGGCCAAACCAAATGGATAATTCGAAGAGACTTGCAAAGATAACTCAATCATACATAAAAGAATTCAGAGAAGATTCAAATATTATTCATAGATAAGCTGGATCATAAACCCACAATTCATCGTTCTCAACAAACACACCGCAAAAAGAAGATTACATCGAATAGATCTCCACAAGAGAGGGGGAGAACATTGTTTTGAGATCCAAAAAGAGAGAAGAAGCCATCTAGCTACTAGCTATGGACCCGAAGGTCTGAAGTAAACTACTCACACTTCATCGGAGAAGCTATGGTGTTGATGTAGAAGCCCTCTGTGGTAGATGCCTCCTCCGGCGGAGCTCCGGAACAGGCCCCAAGATGGGATCTCGCGGATACAGAAAGTTGCGGCGGTGGAATTAGGTTTTTGGCTCCGTATTTGATCTGACGGGGGTATGTCGGTATATGTAGGAGGAAGGAGTATGTCGATGGAGCAACAGGGGGCCCACGAGGCAGGGGGTGCGCCCAGGGGGGAGGGCGCGCCCCCCACCCTCGTGATCTCCTCGGTTGTTCCTTGGAGCAGGGTCCAAGTCTCCTGGATCACGTTTGGTGAGAAAATCACGTTCCCGAAGGTTTCATTCCGTTTGGACTCCTTTTGATATTCTGTTTCTTTGAAATACTGAAATAGGCAAAAAACAGCAATTCTGGGCTGGGCCTTCGGTTAATAGGTTAGTCCCAAAAATAATATAAAAGTGGAAAATAAAGCCCAATATAGTCCAAAACAGTAGATAAAGTAGCATGGAGCAATCAAAAATTATAGATACGTTGGAGACGTATCAAGCCCGGACGCTCGTGTGGCAGTTTCATGTGTAGAGTAGTCTAGGATAGCGTGTATCGTGCATGTAAGCTTAAAATCGTTGGGGTCGGCTTCATGCTATGTGGCCGTCTCGAAGTTTTTTTAAAAAAAATAAAAAGTCTTCTGGCCCTACCTGTCACCCTGGTGATTGTAGTTTGCACGCTCATATGGTCAAGACAGGAATATATATTTTAACTTGTGGTGGGTAAATGTTAGAGGTTGCAGCAAATATATTGTACACTGCGGGTCTTTGAGCCAAGTTTAGAGGCAAGCATGTGGGGCCAGTGCTATGATGTGTCGCGTCAACTCGTACAACGAGGAGAAGCTTGATTTTATTACTACACGCTTTCTCCCTCGCCCATGCGCGCGGTTGCTCACAAACAAGGATAGGCTTTTGCTTATAGTACTTCTACAACAAGCTATCCCTCCCGCTCGTGGTGGACGGATATGCAGCAGTGGATTTGACACTGTAGAAGTAGTAGTAGTAACATCATTGTTCGTCTTCTCGAAGAGGCAAAGATCCAAGCGCAACCCGAACGTGGCAGTTGCGAACATTGGAGCATGCATATAGCCAGGCTCTTGCATGAGACAAAATTGCTATGTGAGCCAACTATTGTACTAGTACATACAACTACTTGCTAGTATAGCCCTGTAAACCAGAAAGGAGTATTTTCCCTTCTAGAGATTTCAACAAGTGACTAGACTACACCAAGACGGAGTACATATGGAGCAAAATGAGTGAATCTGCACCTAAATAAATGCGTAGTTCTATCATTTTCCTCTCTGAGGTGCACAATATTGAGTATACTGACTAGTCTCTTTTTGACACGCATTTACGTTTTTTGACACAGTACAAACGCAAGCGCTCATATACACACGCATACACTCACCCCTATGAACGCACACACGCACGGCACTATCATCTTGAAATTTACAAAGTCACCATAGGCACCTCGTCGTCGACGGGAACGTCTCCTGACACGCGATAGACGCGAGTGGCAGTCGCCTCCATAGGTGCTTGAATGCCAAGGAGGGAGAGCGTAGCGGTTCTCGAGACGTTGAACGGCAATGATGCATCCTCAATTACATGCACATGGAATTAATTGGAGAAGCAGAATAGAGCCAGCATGATATGAATGCAACAGAGTTTGGACTCTCATATAAAGGCGCCCCACCACTCCAATCCATCTACTCCGAAGTCTCTGCACAACACTGCTCACTCCAATCCAAGACCAAGTGACCAGAAACCACAAGCACCTATGGAGGCGATGGACGCGAGCGGTAGTCGGCTGTGCCAAATCATCCAAGGCGCTGGCCTGCAGCCCCGCACCGCACAGCATTTCCAGACGATGCAGGCGACCACCGGCATCGTAGCCCTCGCCGACGCCGGCTTCGCCTCTCGCATGGACGACATGATGGTCAACTCCATCCGCAAGTTCACCGCCGTCAAGAAGCGCGCGGACGACCTTGCCGTACTGCTCCAGTCCGCGCGCCCAAGCTCCTCATTGCCTGCCACCCTCATCGGCCTCCATGGTGATGAACTCTTTCAAGCCCTGGTGGCCCTGTAGGTGTCAGAGGTCGCGACGAAGAATTTGCACCTCGAGGCCACGCTTGCCGCGCAGCGCCTCGCCATGGAAGAAACCGTCAACCTGCACATCCACGTCTATGAGGAAATCGTGTACATAGGCCACTACAAGGCAAGCGGGGACAGAAAGATGTTGGCCTTCTTCCAGCGGCTGGAATCTTTGGACGCCATTGTTCAGAAGCACGTCGACCTGTCCACGAAAGCCGCTGCTACTTAGGCGATGTTCGGTGGGCCAGCGCCCTGAGTCGAGGAGGTGGACATCGTCGATGGATGCATCTCTTCTTCTCACCTCCTGTAACCAGCACTGCATCGCCTCGTGGCCTTAATGTTTTATTAGTATAGTCCCTCCGTTTCCAAATATAAGTCTTTCTAAAGATTCCAGCAAGTGACTACTACATACAGAGCAAAATGAATGAATCTACACTCTAAACTATGTCTACATACATCTGTATGTTGTATTCCATTTGAAATAGTATCTAAAAAGGCTTATATTTAGGAACGCAAGGAGTATATGGCATTTTTATTCCAGTCGTAACGTTTTCACTGTGAGGTGTGGCCGCAGTTGAGCAAACCCACCCCGCCCACCGGGCGTCGGCCGAGTTTAGAATTAGAAGAGAGAAACGAGGGAGGAGAGATCGTTGTAGGACATACGCTGTTGTCAGATGGGACTCGTGTTGATAGAATAGGAGTATTGAGCATCCGTGCCTCTTTTTTTAGGGAAAAATTAGTCGTATGTCTAGTAGTACCACTAGTTGCATGCATGCGACCTATAGCTGTCATCACTTTAGGTCTCCTTTTCAAACCGCAGCTACGCTTCATAGTACATATTTTTTCACGCATTTATCCTCCTATATGTGCTCCTAGGCTATTTCCACGTGCTCCCATTCGCTGACATGTGGGACATAGAGCATCTGGGTCGTAGTGCATGCGTGACTCGGAGCATATGTCGGGGTACTTTACATTTTAGACCTCACAAATTACATGCAAACCCCCCGCAGAAGAATAAATAAATAAATGAATTATTACAGGAAACCGGATTATTTTCGTAGAAACCGGAGAACGTTCATTAAATTTTGGACATAACACGTTTATAAAAAATGACCAGACCTAAACCAGTCTAAGGGCCTCTTTGATTTTTCCCGCAAAAAAAAGACCTCTTTGATTCGCAGGATACTAAAAACACAGGAATGGGGAAAGTATGATGGCAATGAACCGAGACGAGGAGAACTCTAACTCAGTT
The DNA here is from genome assembly GCF_018294505.1 of Triticum aestivum. Lineage (NCBI taxonomy): Eukaryota > Viridiplantae > Streptophyta > Magnoliopsida > Poales > Poaceae > Triticum > Triticum aestivum. Next base: position 608,152,569 of record NC_057807.1, on the reverse strand, counting down.
AGAGGTTAGAGTTAGATTCTAACCCTGAACTAACTCTAAACCAAAGAGGTGTATGGATGGCAGGGTTAGATTGACAATAAAGGCTCTTTCTCAATCATTTGACTACTTTGGACCCTATTTCCTGCCGGATTTGGTGTGGCCGGCTCTTCTGTGGCCTCCTCCCACTCACAATTGACATAAACAAACCATCTTTACAAATCAAGCATGCAAAACATGATAATTTTTACTTTGTCCATACAAATGAGATATCCCACTTAAACATACAAGTCGTCAATCAAGCTTCACAAAAAAACACTCCATGAAACAAAGCATGAGCTAACTCATCACGGAAGTCATTCGCGATAGGGAGGGAGCCCGGAACCCCTCACGCACCAAGGGAGGAGCTCGCCATCGTTGCTCTGGAGGAAGGCTCTATACAGCCCAAGCCCCGAGAACCCCTCCGACGCTGGCCCTTGCGAGTTGAGGTCGACACCGGCATGGGTAGCAGGGCCACTTGCCGCCGACTGGGAACTTAATCTTTGGGCCTCTAGAAATAATGCAAGCCTGAAACTAAAATACCTAGAAAGGTGAATTGAATCTTTGGGCTTCTAGAAATAATGCAAGCCTGAAACTGAAATACCTAGAAAGGTGAACTGAATCTTTGGGCCTCAGAAATAATGCAAGCCTGAAACTGAAATACCTAGAAAGGTGAACTGAATCTTTGGGCCTCTAGAAAGATTTATTACCTCCTCCAGCAGCATCAAACAATTCCATGCGTGCACCACAAATCTATACCAAGTTTGATCAGGATCTACTTTTCCAAATCAAAATTAGCGCTAGAGCGAGCAAGATCAATGATATGGCTATGAGACAGAGAAGGAACAAACAAACTCACCCCTCTTGCGACCTCCCTGGTAGATGTGTCGCCGCCGCGCACGACAGAGGGAGAAAAATGATCGATGAAGGGGGAGCGGCGCGACCTTTGAAGACCGGAGGGAGAGGGCGGCCGGAGTAGGGCGACGAAGGCCGGAAGGAGAGGGCGGTCGAAGGAGAGAGACGGCGAGCGATGCTTGGGTGGGCGACCCTATGGGTAACAGAGAGGAGTCGTGCGAGAGGGGGGAGCGATCTGGTGCGGGTAGGGGAGATTTTTTTAGTTCTCTTTTAGTGGGCCCGAGGATAACTAACCCAATTAAAACCTCTCCACCGGGCTAGTTTTTTTAGCTGGGTTAGAGCAAACTAGCTCAAACTAACCCCTCGTGTTTCGATAATTTGAGGCTATTTCAACCCAAACTAGCTCTAACTCAGGGATCCAAACAAAGAGGAGTGTTACTGTACATGCTACAGTGTGGACCATAGCACATTGTTTTTATGGCCATATCACCACATTGTTTTCTACTGCTGGTTCACTGGGCTACCGTGGTTCGCACTGCTGGTTCACTGGGCTGCCATGGTTGCACTCTTGTTCACTGGGCTGCCGTGGTTCGCACTCCTCTGACCTGAGTAGTAGTAGTACTAGTATATACCGCATCATTCTTTGCTCCTTCTTACTACTCCGACATGTGGGAAAGCCAGCATCTGGGTCGACGTGTCATGCACCATATTAGAGCGCGGAACGGAAGGGGGGCATCACCTCGGTCGGAGCGCCAGTAATTCATGACTATAGTGAGTGGTCATATCACAAGTCTTTCCAGCAGTAACGCGCCGTCAAATTGCACAGCCCGACCTTTCCAGCAGTATGTTTGAGAATCCTCCACTGGCTCACCCTCCTCGCCTCTCTGTCAAACCGCCTACCCGAAAACTGCTGCGCGTACTGCCCAGGAAAAGCCCCGCCCTCAACTCTTAACTATGCAAAAATAGTTCGAGCTTATTCATTCTATATAAATACCTACTATATGTTTATTCATCCATGGGGTTGTTCAATGAATGGAGGGGCGAGGAGCACAAGTGAACAATAGTAGTACTAATAGTAGTAGTAAGTAGGAGTCGTATAGTAGTCACCTTAAATAGAGAGTTTCTTTTCTTTAATGCCACGTACACAAATTGAAATGCTTGTTGTGGAGAGAAAAAGATAATCACTCCACTATATATGTACACAGGGGCCTGAGCGCTTGCTTTACTAGGGTTGCTCTCTTCATTCTCTCATCCTCTCCAGATATAAACAAGACAGCAGTAGCGACATTTTCTCTCTGCTCACCGCTGGTCACAGATCCGGCCGGATCCCTTCGGCTAGTGTGTGTAGAGGACTAAAAGGTGCATCGTTCACGCGGTCATCGCCGCCGAGGGAGGAAACCCATAGCTGCCGGAGGGGCCCGATCCTCTGCCCGTGCCATTCTCTCTGACACAATGCTGACTCGGGAGGTCCTCTGACCCTTCTTCCTCCCTGTCGTATTGTCCGCAGATCCGACCTGCCGCCGCCGACATTCTGGTGACCCTCAAGTATAAGTTCTTCGAAAGAGGCCTTGCTCTACTGCCCCAGCTCCCCACGTGTCTGCATGTGCATCTTTTTCTACTCCCATCAGCTCTTCCAAAGCCACCTAAATTTTTAGTATTATTAGAGGTAAAGCTACTTCATGCATTCGAATCTAGGGCTTTGTTCAAACAACGAAGAAAGGGGGACGTTGTAGCATGAATCTAGGACTTGATTCAAAGATGAAATAAAATGTTGAAAGTAGTAGAGACCCGATACCCAACCGGTCTCTTGGTTGAAAAGGGAAATAATGGGAAAACGCAGTACAAACTGGATAAGGAACAGATCTATTATTGGTTGAAAAAAGGATAGAAAGTGGCGGCTGGTGGACAAGTCAACAGAGTATGTCCAGGATTAGATTTACTGCCCTCACATAGTAAAAGGTCTCCATGATTAGAGTTGCTGCCCTCACATAGTAAAAGGTCTCAGGATTAGATTTGCTGCCCTCACATAGTAAAAGGTCTCCAGGATTAGATTTGCTGCCCTCACATAGTAAAAGGTCTTCGGGATTAGATTTGCTGCCCTCACATAGTACAAGGTCTCTAGGATTAGGTTTGCTGCCCTCACATAGCATGAACAAACTCGGCATCACCACTTTATGCCTCCTTGTAGGTACATTGTGCTGATGCGTCCACTGTTGCATGTCCTTATACCAACCTTTTGTTGTTCTTAATGTAAGGGCGCATGTAAAATGAAACGATCACACTATTACCTTAGGGACATGTCTAACCAGTGTTATTGTTAATCTAATGCCTCCAGTGATAAGATGCAATTAAACTGTGTTACAAATGGCACTCCTGCTGTTTTCCCCAGTAAAATAAGTAAGTTGCTCCTTTACGCTGTTGAGTGTCCTGGTGTCCCCACGGTACCATGCCCTTAAACCAACTCTTTAGCTGTTGTTGATTTACTGTGTCTGGTAAACAAGCAATGCCACCATTAAAGTAATCCCATATTTGAGGAATCTCATTGTTGATCGTAATGCTTTTGGTAACATGAAGCATTGCTGACATTTTAAAATTTCTACTGTCCTTGCGTGATTGCCATGAACATAATTAAGATGCTTCTTTTCATTTTGTATATGTTTCGTATATTCTTATTGACCAGCAGCTGTTTACTTTCTATCTTTTTGTGCAGATAGGGATATCCATTTCACCTTGTTGCTATTGTGACCTTTTGATGAACTACACAAAACACTTTTTTTGGAATGAGTGTCTTGTGCAGTTCAACTAAAATGTCACGTGGGCAACATCTCTCAATTTTGGTGGAACTGCACAAAATGGTGATTGGAGTTTCCAAAATCTCCGTCAAGTTCTGCTGGTAATCTCGTGCAACATTTTATTAGCCTTTGCAAGATGAGCCATCACTGTCACCACAATGGCACTTTATTTTAGTGGAACTGCACAAAAGGATAAGAAAATTATAGTTGCACCTTACATGAGCCGGACAGCCAACCTTAATGTTCCTCAATTTAGTGCAACTACTAAAGAAGAACCTGCCAGCTCACGAGAGCAAGTACTTCTTGCTAGCTAAATGATGCAATCTTTGCTTCATTTCAGGTGAACTGCAGGAAAAAAAGGCGCATGAATTGAATCATGGAACTCCAGGCAGGCCTCATCCTAGTGGAGTTGTAGGTTGAGTTCAAGGAGGCCACTATTAAAGAGAAATCATGCTCTTCTTGTTTGTGTTATGCAAACAGGAATACTCAACTACAGATGTTGTCACGGTCAAGAGCATTTGCCAAGTTCTTCGATTGTATGACATGGCTAGCCAAGATGGATTTAATCCCGATATTCCCTTTATCAAAAGGCTCTAATGGGTTGGTTCTGAATCTTGCAAGCTGGGAATCAATGAGATGTGTAGGCATCTTTGTTGTACTTATTATTTGGATCTTAATTGTTGGTTCTGAATCTTGCAAGCTGGGAATCAATGAGACGTGTAGGCATCTTTGTTGTACTTATTATTTGGATCTTATTTGTTGGTTTTGAATCTTGCAAGCTGGGAAACACGGCATGATGATGCACAGGACAACAACCATAACAAACAGTTCAAACTTGGTAGTATTATCTTTGTGAAAGTGCGACAAATGTGCTGATCGTGTGTGTCCTGAGAATAATAATTCTAATTGTTGTGCATGTTGATCCTGTGGCACTGATAGAACGAGCCAGTGCATTGCTTTTTTAAGTATAAATTTCTATTAAAGCTAATTAAATTTAAGTAAAGTGACCACTAACTCCTGTTATTAAAGTACCAATACAGACCCGCTCATAAACCAATGTGTGGCCAGAGTAGGTTTCTTAATGGAGGCGTTTGAATGCACCGAGGGTGCATCTTGTGTTGGGCGTGCAGAGGACGAGGGAGGGGTAGTAACTGTTGTCGCCTGTACACACTCAGTTTACTGTTGAATCCAGTTCTCCAAGAGCTGAAAAACGAACTGCTGCCGCCTCCTACACACTCGTTCACTTGAAGAGACTCCGATGGCGATCCGAGGGGTGAGCCTGCTGAATATGGACTTCAGCAAGGAGTTCCCCTTTGAGTTCGCCCTTCGGTCCTATGGCTGCACCAAGTTGAATGTGATGTACACCAACGATCCGGACTCGGCGAAGCTCTGCCTCGCCAAGTTCAAGCAGTACCTACAGGATGAGAAAGCACAAGGTTGCAGGACTGGACCTTGTGCCCATCCATTCATCTCCTGATAGGGACCAGCAGATTGCCGTCACCCAGGTATGTGTGCGGGACGAGGTTCTCATCTACCACTTCTGTAGGGCCATCAGAGGTTCTGGAGCATTCGCCCGTTTCATCAGCAGCGCCGACTGCACCTTCGCTACGGTGGAGAGAAGGAAGAACACGACGATTCGGCCATCTGGTGCAACAAGCTTGTCGACATCCAGAAGCAATACAAGATCATCAGCAACGGGCAGGAGAAGGACTCCGTGGTTGACCTCGCCGAGACCATGATCGACCCCTGATACGCCAACATGAAAGAAGACAACGATACCAAGGACCTGAACACGTGGGAGGTACCTCTGAATCTAGCCTACATAACCTACGCGGCCAAGGACGCATACTCATGCTATGACATGTACAGGAAGATCTTGAACATGAGGGCGTTTCTGCTTCCTGTAACCGACGAGTACACGGACAGACGCAGCTTCATGATCAAGCGTGCCAGGAAGGTCTAGATGTTGTACTTTATCTATTTATAAGTACCTTTATCATCTGAGTGTTTCATGCATTAGCCTATGTGTCGTAATTATCTGTTTTGTCTGAAATATTTCTTTTAAGAACCCATTAACCTGATTGCTTTTTTAGTGGCTATTTGCTTATGTATGTAACTAGTTCACTTGTCCGTTAAAAAAACTAGTTCACTCGGCTGCCGTGCTTTGAATTTCCTTCCTCCCAACATATTCCCCTCCTTAGGTGGACCCAGCAGGTCTCTGAATTTTCTCCCACTTTATTTTTTGATGTAAATTGAGTTTTCTCCCAGTACTTTTCCCTAGAACCAACTCAACTGTCCCACGTCTAGCTTAAAAAATAATAATACGCCACGTACTATTAACTCATCAAATTTAAATGATATTTTATTTCGTAAGTTGGAAGTTCTTACAAAATAATAATAATAATTGTTTATATATAACTTGGCAAGTTAACTCCTAGTGATTGCGTACATAAGCTTGCAAAGATTTTACTGACCAATGCAGTAATAGACGTGCAATCATGTGTTTATGTTTTTATAACATTTCTCCGTCTAGCCCAACATGATATTTTCACCCAGCCCAGCAAGTCCACGGATTTCGAGAAAAATGCAAATGGGATTTAAATTCTACCGTATATATAAACAGGCTGCATAGATGCTACATCATTGTTTCACCCAGCCCACCAAATGGACTAAAAACAAATGGACCGGCTGACATGTGGGCCAGTAGGTCGAAGCCTAAGAAGGTGTTGGATTTACATCCAACAGCCGGCATTCTTCTTCAATCTCTCGTCTTCTTCCCCCAGCGCTACTGGAACCGCCTGCTCCAGCCTTCGGCGTCCAGCGGAGTTGTTTTGCGCTCCTCAGCGAAACGCTACCCTGCCAACGGCCAGGCCATCCCTCCACTCCGCACCTCCTATTATTCTCTGCCGAGTGTAGGCCCACCCCGCACCCCAACCAGTCAAGTTTCTCACTCCTCTCCGTCTGCGACTCCACTGTCGCGTCTTCCCCATCTCCAGGTCGTTCCAGTCTGGGGCCTCGCCGTCGTCCACCGCCTCGGTGCGCTCGGTGTGGCGTGGTCAACATACGAGAGTCATCGGAAGAGGACTGTACGTGGAGAGCCTGACGACTGGGACCCACGAGGTCCATGGTCTCACGCAAGGAAAGTTCCTCCTTATTACGCACTGTACATGGACTATACATTGGAAGGGCTTCTGTATTTTGCAAAAAAAATGTTCCCCCCGCTGATAGGTCGGACCCACCAGCTATATCTTTGCACGCAAGGAAGTGCCTCCTTATTACGCACAAAAAATGAATACCCCTCTGCTAGCTGGGACCCACCATAGTGGGTAGCTGACTTCTGGGCCTACTAAGTTGACGGGGACGGATGGCTTTGTCAACTTAATCAATATGAACGATTCTAGCTCCAGTGACCATACGATGTCCATCCAACGGCCATAGTGCTTCTTCAACCACTGGTCTTCTTGCTCCAGCCGCCCAAAGCAGTGCCGGTCGTGCCACGTGCTCCTGCCTCTCGTGGCCGGCTGTGATGCCGCAGAGGCCTCACCGCACCCTACTACTCCCACCGCTAGCCCAGGGCATCCCTCTACTCACCCACACCCCCTGTTATTCTGCAGCGACGGCAGCCTCACGCCGCGGTTGAACCAGTGAACCCTCGTACTCCTCTCCGCATGGGCATCCACTGCCGCGTCTTCCCCAGCTCCGCGTCTTCCCCTTCCTAGGCCTCGCCGTCGTCCACCGCCTTCGTGCTCTCGGCGCGGCGTGGTCAATGTGGTCAACGACCGACTTCCATCGGAAGAGTACTGTACGTGGAGAGGCTGGCAGCTGGGTTCACGGCCACAGCCTAGTTTTTTTGTGATTTGCCAAGTAAGTCGCTTTGTCAGGCCTGTTGGGCTGCAGATCTTTCAAGACGAGGAGAGCTTCATTTGGCTGGCCGAGAAAATGGCCTATCAGTAATGAGAAATGGGTTGTGCATTTTTAAAACACATCAAACCGGCAATTAGTTTCAAATTTCTTTTTTTTATTTGGAGATTTTAAATTGCATTGATTTTTATGCATGGACAATTTGTTGGATTTTATATTGATATACATTATTTTTAAAATCAGTTTGAATGTAACTCGAAATTTCGGGATTAAAAACAATTCGGACCGCACCGAAATATGCAAAATTTCGTATAATTTTTTAACCGTGGCCACAATATGGGCTGTAATGCTAACAAAAAGAATATGAGCTCAAAAAAAATTAAGAATTAGAAAATGGGTTGTAAATTATTAGAAATAATGGCAGTTGGGTTGTATGTTGTTTTCCACAGATTTGAGGATTTCCTAAAAAAAGTTGATGCACAAGCAGTGACTGTTGGATTTCCATCCAACGGCCGTTGTGCTTCTTCAATCTCTGCTCTTCGTGCTCCAACCGCTCAAACAAGCACCGGCGGGACTGCATGCTCCCTCCTCCCCGCGGCCGGCTGTGCTGCTGCGCAGGCCTCACCGCCCCACCGTACTCCCATCGCTGGCCTAGCCATCCCTCTACTCACCCACACCTGCTGTTGTTCTCCAGCAACGGCAGACGAACCAGTAAACCCTCGTACAATCGTACTCCCCTCCGCGTGGGAAACAACTGCCGAGTCTTCCCTGCCTCTGTCTCGTTCCCTTCCTAGGCCTTGCCGTCGTCCACCGCCCTGGTGCTCTCGGCGCGGCCTGGTCAACATGGTCAACGACCGACATGCATCTGAAGTGGACTGTACATGGAGAGGCTGACAGCTGGGTCCACGGCCGCATGCAAGGAAATGCCTCCTTATTACGCGCAAAATAATGATTCCTCCACCTGACATGGGGACCCACCGAAAGGGCCTCTGTATTTCGCGAAAAAAATATTACCACCGCTCACAGCTTGGACCCACCAGCTATATCTTCGCATGTAAGGAAGTGCCTCCTTATTACACACAAAAAATGAATACTCCCCTTGCTAGCTGGGACCCAGTATAGTGGCAGGCTGACTTGTGGGCCTACTAAGTTGACGGGGACGGAGGGCTTTGTCAGCTTAGTCAATATGCACGATTCTAGCTCCAGTGACCGTACGATCTCCATCCAACGGTCGTAGAGCTTCTTCAACCTCTGGTCTTCTTGCTCCAGCCGTCCAAACCAGCGTCGGTCGTGCCTTGTGCTCCTGCCTCCCGTGGCCGGCTGTGATGCGGCGGAGGCCTCACCGCCTCCTACTACTCCACCGCTGGCCAGGCCATCCCTCTACTCACCCACACCCCCTGTTATTCTGCGGCGACGACAGCGTCACACCGCAGCGAACCAGTGAACCCTCATACTCCTCTACGCGTGGGCATCCACTGCCACGTCTTCCCCGGCTCCACGTCGTCCCCTTCCTAGGCCTCGTCGTCGTCCACCGCCCTGGTGCTCTCAGTGCGATGTGGTCAACTTGGTCAAGGAACAGCTTCCATCGGAGGTGGACTGGATGTGGAGAGGCTGACAGCTGAGTCCACAGCCGCAGCAAGGAAGTGCCTCCTTATTACGCGAAAAATAATTATTCCTCCACCTGACAGCAGGGACCCATCGGACGGGCCACCGTATTTCGCGAAAAAAAATGTTTCCCCCTGATTGATGGGACCCACCAGCTACATCTTCGCATGGAAGGAAGTGCATCCAGGCAAAAAAACGATTCGCCCCCCTGACTGCTGGGACCCACCAGCTACATCTTTGCACGCAAGGAAGTGCCTGACAGTCGGGACCCACCTGGTCGAAGCGTACGTAGCATTGTCATTCTGGTCGCGAATGTGTACGTACATACTGGTCGATGTAGAGGCGCGCACGTGTCGTAGTAGAGGCGTGCACGTAGCATGTACACGTGCGTACAGCGGCCAGGGTGCAAAGAAAGTAAATACGGCCACGTACGTACATACAGGCGGGGTCTTGAATGCCTACTCGCGTGTACGTATGGCCAGGGCTCCTGTACATGGCTGGGTTAGAACGGAGAAACTGCGTCTCCGTCGTGTTCATCGGGAGGCAACGGAATGCGCCGTGTTCATCGGGAGGCAACGGAACGCGTGGGAGCCAACCAACTTCGATGGAATAGGCGATGGAAACGAGGCTTGGCGTACCACAGAACAGAGGAAACGGCCTTGTGTTCGATCGGCCATGTTCAAAATGGGATCATGTTCATCGGGAGGGGTCTAGCGTACCGCAAAACAGAGGAAACGGACCTCCTATGGTCGAAACGGGGGTCCTGTTGATCGGGAGGGGTGTGGCGTACCGCAAAACAGATGAAACATAATTGTGTTGGAGCGCTATGGTCGAAACGTGGGTCCTGTTCATCGGGAGGGGTGTGGCGTACCACAAAACGGAACTCCACGGGATACTGTTCATCTCCACCATCGCCCCCCTCCAGCCTCCACGGGCTACTGTTCATCCAACGTCGACCTCCTCTAGCCTCCACCTGTGACTGTTCATCCACGGGCTCCTGTTCATCTAGCCTCCACCGCGCGCTACTCCACCGGCTACTGTTCAACCACCCCTCTCCATGGGCTCCTGTTCAACCACCCCTCCACGGGCTACTGTTCATCCACCCCTCCACTGTCTACTGTTCATCCAGCCCTCCACGGGGTCGTCCTGTTCATCTAGCCCTCCACGGGGTCCTGTTCATCCAGCCCCAACCAGCTCGATCGATCGAGGTCTTGTTGAGGCAACGCCACGGTCCTGTTCATCCACCCCAACCGCTCACTGTTCATTCAACCTCCCTCCCCCCTCCCCCGCAACGCTCACTGTTCATCCAAACCCCCTCCCTGCAACGCTCACTGTTCATCCAGAGGCAGCATCGATCGGCTTCAATTAGCAGCAGTGGCGAAGGAATCGCTCGATCGCTCGGGTTCAGTAACACGTAGCCTGCAGTGCAATTGCTCGGGTTCAATTAGGCAACGCCTCACTCGGGTTCAGTTAGAGCCCAATGCCTCGCACACACGCGCGTACGTGTACGAGAGAAACGTGCATCGCTCAGCCCCCGACCACCCACCGTAACCGGGAACTCGCCAAAATTTTCCTCGCCCTCGCTTCTACCATGGTTTTCTCCGTCATGGATGGCCCAAAGAATGTCATGCAGCTGCGTCTCCGGCCCGCCCAGGACGAAAAGCCCATTTTCTGTCATGATTTTTTGTCATAGAAGTAGGAGCCCAGCATATCTATAATGATACCGGGTTTTGTCACAATTATCGTCATAGAAGTGTCATAAGTATGACAGAATTTTTTTTCGTTCAGCCCAAAATGTCACGGATGTGTCTTTTTTTTGTAGTGTATGTTCTCTTTGGTTCAAATACGACCTATGTTTGAACAGGAAGCCCCCAAGTGACCTTGAGAGTTTTTTAACGACTCTGATTCGAATACGATCAAAGTCGGACCCAAAAGGGGTCAAGCTATGATTCAAATATGATTAGCCCCTCAACTGGTCGTTTGAACTTATAATGATGAAGACATAGGATCATTGAGGATGAAAAGGACATAGGTCCTGCTTTATTACTTTATCATAATATATACATCGTCAAAATATGTACATCATGAGAGTCGGTGGCTCAGGTGTAGTAAGGCCGAAAATGAGCTATATTCCATGGCCGGTGGGTCTCTTCCTCCGACTTACATGAGTCTTTGTGCTCTCGAACATCGATAAGGTAGTATGACCCATTGTTCAGGTTCTTGCTGACCACAAAGGGCCCTTCCCAAGGTGGGGATAACTTGTGTGCACCAATTTGATCCTGGATGAGCCGGAGCACCAAGACACCTTCTTGAAAGGTTCTGGTCTTAACCCGGTGGCTGTGATAATGGCGCAGGTCCTATTGGTAAATCACCGAACGGGCTGCTGCCAAATCACGCTTTTCATCTAGCAGGTCAACTGCATCCTGTCGGGCTTGCTCATTATTAGCCTCCACGTAAGCCGCCACACGGGGTGAGTCATGACGGATGTCACTAGGTAGAACCGCCTCTGCTCCATAGACCATGAAGAAAGGCGTGTAACCCGTAGACCTGTTGGGGGTAGTATTGATGCTCCATATTACAGAAGGTAACTCCTCCACCCAACAACCCGGCATTCGCTGCAAAGGAACCATAAGCCGGGGTTTGATGCCCTTTAACATTTCCTAATTGGCTCTTTCAGCTTGACCATTGGCCTGAGGGTGAGCTACTGATGAAACATCAAGCCGGATGTGCTCATGTTGACAAAACTCCTCCATGGCGCCTTTGGACAGATTAGTACCATTATCAGTTATAATGTTGTGTGGAAAGCCAAAACAAAATATCACCTTTTTCATGAATTGAACTGCCATGGCCGCATCACACTTACTAACTAGCTCTGCCTCAACCCACTTTGTGAATTTTTCAAGCGCCACCAAGATATGGCTCTTTTTATCTTTGGACCTTTTGAAAGGCCCAATGATACGTCTCCAACGTATCTGTAATTTTTGATTGTTCCATGCTATTATATTACCTGTTTTGGATGTTTATGGGCTTTATTTTACACATTTATATCATTTTTGGGACTAACCTAATAACCAGAGGCCCAGCCCGTATTGCTGTTTTTTTGCCTATTTCAGTATTTCGAAGAAAAGGAATATCAAACGGACTCCAAACGGAATGAAACCTTCGGGAGCGTGATTTTTGGAACAAACGTGATCCAGAGGACTTGGAGTGCAAGCCAAGAAGCAGCCGAGGCGGCCACGAGGGTGGAGGGTGCGCCCACCCCTACAGGGCGCGCCCCCCTATCTCGTGGGCCCCTCGGGCGGCCACCGACGTACTTCTTCCTCCTATATATACCCACGTACCCCGAAAACATCCAGGGAGCAACCGAAACACAATTTCCACCGCCGTAACCTTCTGTATCCGCGAGATCCCATCTTGGAGCCTTCGTCGGTGCTCCGCCGGAGGGGGAATCGACCACAGAGGGCTTCTACATCAACACCATAGCCCTTCTGATGAGTTGTGAGTAGTTTACCATAGACCTTCGGGTCCATAGTTATTAGCTAGATGGCTTCTTCTCTCTTTTGGATCTCAATACCATGTTCTCCCCCTCTCTTGTGGAGATCTATTCGATGTAACTCTTTTTGCGGTGTGTTTGTCGAGATCCGATGAATTGTGTTCTTATGATCAAGTTTATCCATGAGAAATATTTGAATCTCCTCTGAATTCTTTTATGTATGATTGAGTTATCTTTGCAAGTCTCTTTGAATTATCGGTTTGGTTTGGCCTACTAGATTGATCTTTCTTGCCATGGGAGAAGTGCTTAGCTTTGGGTTCAATCTTGTGGTGTCCTTTCCCAGTGACAACAGGGGCAGCAAGGCACGTATTGTATTGTTGCCATCGAGGATAAAAAGATGGGGTTTATATCATATTGCATGAGTTTATCCCTCTACATCATGTCATCTTTCTTAAAGCATTACTCTGTTCTTATGAACTTAATACTCTAGATGCATGCTGGATAGCGGTCGATGTGTGGAGTAATAGTAGTAGATGCAGGCAAGAGTCGGTCTACTTGTCGCAGACGTGATGCCTATATACATGATCATGCCTAGATAATCTCATAATATTCGCTTTTCTATCAATTGCTCGACAGTAATTTGTTCACCCACCGTAATACTTATGCTATCTTGAGAGAAGCCTCTAGTGAAATCTATGGCTCCCGGGTCTATCTTTAATCATATAAAGCTTTCAATCTACTTTTATTTGCATATTTACTTTTCCAATCTATGTCATAAAATACCAAAAATATATTTATCTTATCATATTATCTCTATCAGATCTCACTTTCGCAAGTGGCCGTGAAGGGATTGACAACCCCTTTATCGTGTTGGTTGCGAGTTCTTTGTTTGTTTGTGTAGGTGCGTGGGGCTTTTGAGGAGCCTCCTACTGGATTGATACCTTGGTTCTCAAAAATTGAGGGAAATACTTACGCTACTATGCTGCATCACCCTTTCCTCTTCAAGGAAAACCAACGCAAACTCAAGACATAGCACCCAACCATGTCAAGTCCCCAGACTGCAAACGGCCAAGTAATTGGGATCATCCTCAGCTCTTGAGACGGTACGTGAGCTCGTCGTGAGAATTTCTAACAACCGTCACATTTACTGACCAGATCCTTTGCGTCAGCATGAGACGTCAGCCAATAAAATCCAAGACGAAAAGCTTTAGCCGCCAGTGACTTTGACCCAACGTGATGGCCACAATCTCCTTCATGAATCTCACGAAGAATTTCTTGACCTTCCTTAGGAGAGACACATCGTTGAAACGCCCCAGTGATACTGCGATGATCCAACTCGCCATTGGCAATTGTCATTGACTTAGATCGCCTGGTTATCTGCCTGGCCAAGGTTTCATCCTCAGGCAACTCACCCCGGGTCATGTAAGCCAAATATGGTACTGTCCAATCTGGGATGATGTGGAGAGCCGCCACCAATTGCGCTTCCGGGTCAGGAATAGCCAAGTCTTCCTCTGTAGGCAACTTGATAGAAGGGTTATGGAGAATATCCAAGAAGGTATTAGGTGGCACCGGCTTACGCTAAGACCCTAGCCGGCTTAAAGCATCAGCCGCCTCATTCTTTCTACGATCAATGTGCTCGACCTGGTAACCCTTGAAGTGTCCCGCAACAGCATCAACTTCACGATGATAAGCCGCCATGAGGGGATCCTTGGAATCCCACTTGCCTGAAACTTGTTGATCCACCAGATCTGAGTTGCCAAAGCATCTTACCCAGCTTAAGCTCATCTCCTTGGCCATCCGAAGGCCATGGAGCAAGGCTTCATATTCAGCTGCATTGTTAGTACAAGGGAACATCAACCTTAGCACATAACAAAATTTATCACCTCGAGGGGAAGCTAAAACAACTCCAACCCCCGAGCCCTCCAATTGCCTGGACCCGTCGAAGTGAATAGTCCAATATGTGTTGTCTGGCTTTTCTTCAGGCATCTGCAGCTCCATCCAATCATTGATGAAGTCCACCAGTGCTTGAGACTTGATGGCAGTCCGCGGTACGTACTTTAGACCATGAGGCCGAAGTTCAATGGCCCACTTAGCGACTCGTCCTGTGGCTTCTCTGTTTTGAATGATATCTCCTAAAGGAGCAGAACTGACCACAGTGATGGGATGACCCAGGAAATATTTTTTAAGATTCCGGCTTGCCATGAACACCGCACAAAAGAGCTTCTACCAATGCGGATACCTTTGCTTGGACTCAATAAGCACCTCACTGATGTAGTAAACCGGCCGTTGAACCGGATGTTCCTTGCCAGCCTCCTTGCGCACCACCACAATGGCCACACTGACAGCACGTGTGTTAGCAGCCACATATAACAATAGCGGCTCCTTATCAATGGGGGCAGCAAGGACCGGTGGCTCAGCTAGCTGTCTCTTCAAATCTTCAAAGGCAGCGTTAGCAGCGTCACTCTAGACAAAGTCGTCTGTCTTCTTCATCATCTGATACAGCGGTATGTCCTTCTCACCTAACCGGCTTATGAACCGGCTTAAAGCAGCAATACGACCCGCCAGTCATCGAACATCATTGATACACGCCGGTTTAGCCAAAGAGGTGATTGCCTTGATATCCTCCGGGTTAGCCTCAATGCCTCTGTTAGAAACCAGAAAACCCAAAAGCTTGCCTGCGGGCACACCAAAAATGCACTTGGCCGGGTTAAGCATCATCTTGTAGACCCGGAGATTATCAAAGGTTTCCTTCAGATCCTCTATCAAGGTCTCCTTCTGTTTGGACTTCACCACAATGTCGTCCACATAAGCATGAATCTTGCGCGCAATCTGATTGTGAAGACAGTTCTGCACACATCGCTGATAAGTCGCCTTGGCGCTCTTAAGCCCAAAAGGCATAGACACATAACAGAAGGCTCCAAACGGAGTAATAAAAGCCGTCTTCTCCTGGTCCTTAACTACCATCTTGATCTGATGATATCCATAATAAGCATCCAAAAAACTCAAACACTCACAACCCGCCCTAGCATCGATGATTTGATCAATACGGGGAGAGCAAAAGGATCAGTCGAACAAGCTTTATTAAAGTCCGTGTAATCCACACACATACGTCGGGTGCCGTTTTTCTTAAGCACGAGCACCGGGTTAGCCAACCATTCTGGATGAAAGACTTCAATAATGAACCCGGCCGCTAAGAGCCGGGCCACTTCCTCACCAATGGCCTTACGCCTCTCCTCATTGAACCATCGAAGAAACTGTTTGACCGGCTTAAATTTTGGATCAATATTGAGAGTGTGCTCAGTGAGTTCTCTCAATACACCCGGCATGTCAGAAGGTTTCCATGCAAAGATGTCCCGGTTCTCATGGATGAACTCGATAAGCGCGCTTTCCTATTTGGGATCCAGATTGGCACTGATACTGAACTGTTTAGATGAATCGCCAGGAACAAAATCAACTAGCTTTGTGTCGTCAGCCGACTTAAACTTCATCTCTGGTTCATGCCCTGTGGTGGGCTTCTTCAAGGACGTCATGTCCGCCGGGTCAACATTGTCTTTATAAAACTTCAACTCTGCTGCGGCACAGATTGACTCAGCATAAGTCGCGTCGCCTTCTTCGCACTCCAAAGCCATCTTTCGACTGCCATGAACAGTAATGGCCCCTTTATGACCCGGCATTTTGAGCTGCAGATAAACATAACACGGCCGCGCCATGAACTTGGCATAAGCCGGCTACCCAAATAGGGCATGATACGGGCTCCTAATCTTGAGCACCTCAAAAGTTAACTTCTCAGCCCTGGAGTCGTGCTCATCTCCAAAGGCTACCTCTAGCTCAATCTTACCAACTGGATATGTTGACTGACCAGGTACCACGCCATGGAAAATAGTATTGGACTGCTTAAGATTCTTATCAGTTAACCCTATACGACGGAAGGTTTCATAATAGAGGATATTAATGCTGCTGCCTCCAGCCATGAGTACCTTAGTAAACTTATAACCACCGACTTGAGGTGCCACCAGCAAAGCCAGGTGACCCGGGTTATCAACCCGGGGCGGGTGATCCGCCCGACTCCACATAATGGGCTGCTCAGACCATTGCAAGTACTGGGGAACAACCGGCACAACGGCGTTCACGACCCTCTTGTGAAGCTTCTGGTCCCGTTTGCACAAACTTGTGGTCAAAACGTGATACTGCCCACTGCTCAACTGCTTTGGATGACTTTGATACCCGGATTGCTGTTGTTGCTGACCTCCTTGGCCAGATTGCTGGTTGCCTTGATTGTATCCACCCTGGTTATTTTGGCCAGAACTAGAGCCGCCGCCTCCATAACCCGGGCCCTGAAAACCGCCGCTGCCTGAGCCGCCACCTGGCCCATTGTTACTGTCGAACATGTTCGAATTCTTGAAAGCCTTCATGATCATACAATCCTTGCATAGATGAGTGGCCGGCTTCTGCTGAGTTCCATACCTTGGACAGGGCTCATTCAGCATCTGCTCAAGAGTAGGACCTGACCCGCCGGACAGAGGAGGTGGCCTCCCCTTACGTCGTTGATTGTTGTCTTGCGCATTGGTGTTAGCCACAAACTCCAAGCTACCATCAGCCTTACGTTTATTATTGCCTCCTTGATTCATCGGGTTATGCTGCGGACCCTTGGTGTTGCCGTTCTTCTTTCCCTTCCCTGCCTTCTCATTGTCAGACTCGGGATCCTTGGTACTATTAGAGTCGGCGTATTTGACTAGAGCCGCCATCAGCTGGCCCATGTCATTACAATCACGCTTGAGCCACCCCAGTTTCTATTTCAGAGGCGTAAAAACGGCAATTTTTCTCCAACATTAAGACTGCAGAGCCAGCATCCATCTTATTAGATGAATGTATTATGGCCTTGACCCGGCACACCCAATGGGTCGTAGATTCACCCTCCTCTTGCTTGCAGTTAGTCAATCCCACAATTGACATGGGATACTTGCATGTATCTTTGAAGTTCTGAATAAACCGGGCTTTTAACTCTGCCCATGAGCCGATGGAATTAGGAGGCAGTCCCTTCAACCAAGTGCGGGCCGTCCCATCCAACATCATGGTGTAGTACTTGGCCATCGCAGCGTCACTGACCTCCAGCAGTTCCATGGCCATCTCATAGCTTTCAATCCATCCCCCAGGCTATAAGTCAGTCATATAATTAGGCACCTTTCAAGGCCCTTTGAAATCCTTGGGCAAACGCTCATTGCGCAGAGCCAACACCAGACAAGGGACACCTCCAGTCCTAGTTGTCACACCTGCCTCAATAGAAGTTGTCGGGTAAACCGGAAACGACTGGTAGGCCGCCTGCTAAGCCGCCTGCTCAGCTGCCTGCTGAGACGCCCGTGCAGCCTCTTGATGTATCATGTCCTGATCAACGAAGTTAGGAACTCCATCAAGCACCGGGTCATGCCCGCATGGCTGGTCACGGCGCCGGTCCTTGCTGGAAACCGCCGCTGAATCCATGTGCCTGCTGTAGCTCGGGCTCCGGCTTGGGCGAGGGGTCGAGTGAATCTTGTCTCGACTATAAGAATACGCCTCCTGCTGTGCCAAAGCCGTCTGAAGAAGTTCTCTGACCCTCCGTATTTCAACCGCCATTGGTGAGTCGCCCTCCGCTGGGAGAGCCGCCAGTCATGCTGCCACCGTGATCATGTTCTCCAACGGGTTAGAATAATGACCCGGTGGTGTCGGCACATAATGAGGCGGAGTAGTTTTCAGACGTGGAGGCTCCATCACTCGTGGATGAACCGGCGTGCCAGCCTCGGGCGTTGCAACCCGGTTTACCTCCGGCGGGTTACTGGGGCCTGCTCCGGTTGTGCGAAAAAGGTTTCTAGGATCATAAACCGGAGGCAGACGAGATTGGGCCTTCTGGTAACTTATCCTCATAACCTCATTCGACGCGTTCTGATCCATCATGAGCTGAAAAGCCAGCGACTGAATCTGCAGAGCTTGAGCGTCCAGAGCCGCCTGCTTTGCAGTCATCCTGACGTCTTCTGCCGCCAGGTCTTCTTTAGCTTGTACTATATCCTGCTTTAACTGTGCCACTTCCGCATCATGTTGAGCTTGATCCGCCGGGTTGACCACGACGGTTAATAGGGTTGTCATCTTGTCCATGAGATCCATCAGCACCTGAGCCGGCGGGCGCGCAAGGCCTCCTGCCCCGGAGGTTATCACTGCCGCAGCCATAGAGTTTTGACCGGGTTGCGTGCCAGCCATCAAGATCCCAACTCGGCTCGGCGGCTCAAAGGGGTCCGTTATACTGCTACCATCGGAACAGCCCCCGAGCCCGCCGTCTTGCAGTCGATACAACGAATCTGTCTCACCCATGGACAACTCATCATCAGAACAAATGGCCGTCTCACCAGCAGACATAGATCCTTCAGAAAATTCCCCTCCATGGATGCATCCCACGAAGGCACGCTTCACGACAGGTGGAGCCCGGGCGGGTCTCGCACGTTGAGCCATTTCGATGATGTTGGTGCAGATGTCCGGCTCAGGGCCTGGCTCGCCGATCTTGCTGATGAAGACGTGGATTCCGCCGAAGGGGACCCGGTACCCATACTCAATTGAGCCAGCGTCGGGGGCCCAGCCTGCATCGTTGATGTAGAGCTTGCCGCGACGACTCTTGGTCATCCGGCCCACAGCGTATCCCTTGAGCCCTTCGAAGCTGCCCTTCAAGAACTCACATCCATCATGCGCTGGCCCCATGGTGGGCACCAACTGTCGTGGAATTGTCATGTCAGATGTCCTCGTGAAAGGACTTAGTCATGGAGCCATCGCAACTAGGAAGCTTAAAGGGGTTAACCGGGACAAAGGACACGAGGTTTATACTGGTTCGGCCCCTTGCGGTGAAGCTAAAAGCCTACGATCCAGTTTTTAGTGGGATTGCTTATGTCTCGATTACCAGGGAGCGAATTCGCTTGACCTAGCTCTCGATCTGATGTTACTTGTCCTGAACAGGCACCGGGTCGTCCCTTTATATACAGAGGTCGATGCCCAGCGGCTCTCAGAGTCCCGGCCGGCTCATAAACAGTGTCCGGCTCGGTCTCTCTCTACTCTTGCCTTACAATACAAGCTATGTACATAGGGCGGTTTATCTCTACGGGCCTTAAGTCGCCTTTGGGCTTGGGTCCTTAACTGAACCGCCATCTTCAAGTGTCGTTCTGGGCTTCATATATTGACTGGCCATAGGTGTAACCCAGCCCCTCTTGGGCGGGTCGTACCTAATAGTTATATCCTCAACAGTATGGATGATGAATTCATGAGGGCGAAGATAATGTTCCCACTCGCGCAAAACTCGCACAAAAGCAGAAAGACCTTTGTCATATATGGGATAATTGAGTTGCGCTTCGAAAAGTTTCTCACTAAAGTAAGCTATGGGGCGCTTCTCTTGCATTAACACACCTCCTATGTCGTACCCACTAGCATCACAATGGATCTCAAACAGTTTATCAAAGTTTGGTAAGGCAAACAAAGGAACATGTGTAAGAAAATTCTTAAGCGCATTGAATGCGGTATCTTGGGATGGTCCCCAAACAAAAGGTGCATTCTTCTTACTCAAAGCATGTAAAGGAGAAGCAATGGTGCTAAAGTCCTTAACGAATCTACGATAGAAACCGGCTAGGCCAAGGAAACTTCACAGTTGCAAGTTGGATGGTTGTGGCCAAGTTTTAATAGCATTGATCTTAGATTCATCTACATGCATGCCCTTAGAAGATACCACAAAACCCAGGAAAGCAAGCTTATCAACACCGAAAAGGCATTTGTCCATATTAGCATAAAGTCTCTCTTTCCTAAGGGTTTGTAACACGGTTCTAAGATGGTTGACATGATCTTTGAGGGATTTGCTAAAGATAAGGATATCATCAAAATAGACCACAACAAATACACCAATGTATGGCCTAAGAACAAAACGCATGAATCTCATGAAAGTACCGGGTGCTTCGAATAAACCCATTGGCATAACAAGCCATTCATATAAGCCAAATTTGGTCTTAAATGCAGTTTTCCATTCGTCACGTTCTTGTATGCGGATTTGGTAATAGCCACTGACGGTGTCCTGGACTAGGGGTACTCAACGCGTCGTCTCCCGATCAGTTGGATTGGGCCGAGGACCCCCATGGTCGTATACTCATTGGCCAGTCCGGACAGCTACCGCATACAAGGAAGAATCCACAAGACTTGGCGATCAAGACAAGGACTCCTCCCCCACCGGCGTATTCGGCTAGGACTCTTGTTATCCTAGACCTCTGGTGCATTATGTAAACCAGGGTCAGGCTAGTCGATAGACATATACAACAACAATCATACCATAGGCTAGCTTCTAGGGTTTAGCCTCTTCGATCTCGTGGTAGATCAACTCTTGTACTACCCATGTCATCAATATTAATCAAGCAGGAGTAGGGTTTTACCTCCATCGAGAGGGCCCGAACCTGGGTAAACATTGTGTCCCTTGCCTCCTGTTACCATTGATCCTAAGACGCACTGCTTGGGACCCCCTACCCGAGATCCGCCAGTTTTGACACCGACATTGGTGCTTTCATTGAGAGTCCCGCTGTGTGATCGGCGAAAGAATCAATGACTCGACTGCAGGTCAACTGCGACGTCGGCTTCTTCGTCACCAGCTCAACTGGTTACCTTGGTTTGACCGAGGACTGCGCCCTACCTCCGATCATCATGTTCGGATGAAGGCCTTCATCAACACCAACTCCGATCTCTATCAAGATCATGGAGGAGTCATCCATGGAGCTCGGGGGCTCAACGTCAACATTGCCCTCAGGCGACTGTGCTGTTTCTGGACAACAAACTTGTATCCGCCGCCACCGCCTCCTCGAGTGTCGCTTAAACGATTACTTCAGTGGAATTATGCGGAATTAAGTCTACAACAACCCTGCAAAAATTTCGTCGAGTTCCGATGGAGGAATATCCGGCAATCTCCGATATACCGGAGCCCTGTTGAATCTGGACGAGAATCCGGACGAGTGTAGGGCGTGGTATCCAGCATCTAGCTCGGATGTCCTTTGGAGGATCCAACCGTTGATTTGCTGCGGAATTCCCATATCTACCACCTGCCAAAAATTCAGCTCGATCCGACCGTCCAAACTCCGGGAAACTTCCGATTAGTGCATCACTTTTTGGATCTGTTTTCTGCGCGAGAACGAATCCGACCCGAATTCATCTTCTTTATGAACGGGATCTCGGACATCCTTTTTGAAGGAAGTTTTCGTATGGGGTGTTGTGTTTTATTCTCAAACACATCCCAGTAGTATTAAAAGTATTCTTGCAATACGAACTTCACCGTCGCGCCGGTGTCAAACCAGCCCGACAACATCACTCCACGGCGGCCGACCTGCGTTAGACACGTCGTCGCTTTGTTGAGCCGAGCTCAATTTCTTCGGATCATCATCTCGGCCAGCCGAACAATAGTTCGGCATCGCGAAGGATAAATCGTCACCAACATCGCCGCCCCACGGATTACACGGAGCGGGCACACCTGCATCGCCACACGGTCACTTCATCAAGCCGGCATCGACCACGTCACGACCTGCATCGCTGGACCGGGGGCTTCATCATCTCTTCATCAACCTACTCCGGAGACTTCGGCGTCGCCTCGGCGAGCCAACCTTTGCCAGCATCGCCATGCCGTTGCTTTATCGCCCATCAGGCGATAGGTGTGCGGATCGAGTCCCAATTTTGGGAATCACCTTTCTTCGGATTGCTACAACAAATAAGCCAGGTGCTATTAATCCTAGTATTTTTTGCTTGTTAGGGTTCATTTTTCCCAATGAATTATTACTCTGGTTTGTCCGTCATATGTACGCAGGTCTATCAAATGGTGGCCGCATTAACGACGGTCGCATGGTGGTTCGGTCAGTTTCCGTACATAGTCCGGCGAACGCCGCATCCGGAACTCGAACCGACCTGTGAATTCAGGCCTTGCCATGCCTTTACCGCATCACGCCGCCGCCCTGCATCGACATTGACTTCGGCGCCAGGCCATATTTCTTTTATTACTCACTTTGCATAAATTATTTGTTATGCAACGAATTTTTTTTATTATTATTACTATTATCTCCGGTTTGCACTATTTTTTGTGCACAGGAAAATGATCCAGCCGGACTATATCCTTTGGCGTCACCTCGGCTGGACGGGGGGCTTCGTCAACACTTCATTACCCCATGCCGGGGACTTCGGCATCACCCTGCCGTCCTGCATTGACCGTGCTATGTCACCACTTCGGAGTGCCGAGCTCTTTGCTCCGCCACCTCGGGACCGGCTCGGGGATGGAACCTTGTCCCGCATCAAGCTCGGACCGCGTCATCAATACCGAACACATTAACCAGCTAAGTTGTCTTCATGCTCAAAGTTTTAAATTTTTAACTTGTGTTCGGCTCGGCCAAGCATTATACTTTTTTGGAAAAAAGTTGCTTGTAAAAATTTCCTTGTCCAAACTTTGTTTGTGACGCGCAAATTCAAATACCCCGTTTACTTGGGGGCTTCCTTCATGAAGCTTTTTCCTCTTGCATATGGTTATACTTGTACGGCTTCGTTCCTTGTTCGTGTATTACGCCACAATATGCACCATATTGACTTAAGCGATTTGCAAGCTGGGTTGCCTGGCTCCTGTGCTTACCCCTACGTTCCCGATTGTTCGGCTAGGGAGTAAAGGGAGCACCTCTGCGATTGTCACGATCGGGTCACCCGAGCCGGACCTCAGACTGGGTGAAGCCGAAAGCTAGCGCTCTTATTGTTTTCAATCATGGTCGGCACACAACGGAACTCATGAGTACAAAAAATCTATTGCACAAGTCTCATAATAACAATGAGCACCGAAGAAAGGTATCGGTGGGGGTACTATTTTCTTCGAAGATGCTTCTTACTCTTCGCAGTAATATAGCATAAGTTCCCTGAGCGCGCTTTGTCTGTTACAGCCTTATGGCCTGATTGCCTGGTTATTGGAAACACCGTCGATATTCTCGACAGATGGAGTACATAACACTTTTCGGTCCTTGACCGAAGAGGGAGAAGCCGACGGTCGGTTAAGACGCGTTTAAAGTTCGGTTGAACATAGATATGATATAAGTACTTCGGTACATGCAATCATTCTTTTACCCAAGTCACTTGGGGGCTCTTAAATTTATATGAGCCGTTTTATGATAAGTGTTTTTCTTCTTAGTCGTTGCAAAGTTTTTATTATTATTTATCACTCCTTTTTTCGACACAAGTGTGCGGTCACTAGCCGGGGAGCCTAATTTCTCTCTCAAAGCCGCTAGAGTTTAGTTTGCTAAACTGGCCTAGTAAGAAGTACTCCGCCTTCGGGATAGGAGGTTGAAGCCGTAGGCTGACCCGCTTGAAGTTTTGAGATAGGATGTGTCATGTTAAAGCACGACAGAAGCACCTTTTTTTTCTAAAGTCCAATTTTCGGATTGGCACCGAACACTTGATCTAGTTCGGACATTAACCTTTTGAATAAGTTTTTTGGCTTTTCGAGCCCATGGCACTTTTAAACTATTTGTGTGTTTTCAGCACAAGTCTCGCAGTGCAACGCCGGACACCTTTAGAGATTCGGCAAAAACATTCTCGGATATTGCTATATATGCATCGGTTTCGAATTGTGTCTTCGGTCAATAGTTGGGTTGCCCGGCTCCTGCGCTTGCCTCCTATGTTCCGCTTTGTTCGGCTAGGTGTGCAAAGGGAGAACCACTGCGATTGTGCTTCCAGCTCACATGGTTAAGCACCTCAGTGGAGAAAGCCGAAAACTGACTGTCACAATAAGCGTAAACTGGTCGGCGATCCGATGACGGCGTTAAACGACGGGCCATTCATAACAATGGCCGAAGTGTTTACGGCTTGACCTCGACTGTCGCCGAACACTACCGGGGGCTATTAACTGGCCTCCCAAACTAAATCCTCGATATTTTGCTCTTACATTGGAGCTGAGGTTTCATGATCATGCTTAGCATGACAACCCAAAGAAAGGAACCGATAGCGGGACTATTTTCTTTGGAAGACATTTCTTCTGTTAAACAGTAATATAACATGTCTCTCCGCGTACCTTTGTTTATAAAACCGTATGGCCAGATTGCCTTGTTTGTTGTAAATCTTTGCCCTCATAAAGGCTTTATAAAGTAGGACAAACACTCCTCGGCTATTGGCCGAGGAGGTGGAAGCCGATGGTCGGTCAACAAAGTTTTGTACAATGCGGATCCGAGCATTAATGACGTAAAGTACTTGGATACATAGAGTCATTACACATAATTTGTGATTTTACTATGGATATCGATCCTTAATTCGGCCTCCCGTGCCCGCATTAAGGCTCGGGGGCTACTGGGCTTCGGGCTTATTATTTACAAATATTAAAGGGGCACATCGATCCCCTGATCTGGTGTTGCCACCCGACCAGTGTCTCGGGGGCTACTGCATTGCCTGTTCTATGCAGAAAATTTTAAGTGCAATACAGTTTCCGAGGAGATTTTGATCCTCAGGTTGGTCGGCCGCACCCAACCTGAGTCTCGAGGACTGAGCACGCCGCTTTTTGTGTCCCGAAGTATTCTGCCGAGCTAGGACTTGATCCTCAGACCGATTTTGCAAATCAACCTGAGTCTCAGCGGCTACGGGGATCAGCGGTCTTATGTCATCCTTCATGTGCATCTCGGGTTTTAGACCGATACCCACCTTGAGGGCTACTGGCTATGTATCTCGGCAGAGAATAAATTGCACCAATCAAAAATATTGACAAAAATCGGCCCACATTTGGGGTGGTGCACCACCTCGGAAGCAGTCCGACATAAAGCTCAGGCGCTGGTGGCTGGCTCCATAGAGGGCATTTCCGGCATTAAGCTCGGCTAAACTCCTTCAAACTTCTTTGAACCAAGGTGATTTACGACACCTCGGATACATAGTCCGGCGTTGGAGCTCAGATACAGTCCGGCGTTGGAGCTCGGATACATAGTCCGGTGTTGGATCTCGGATACATTCCGGCGTTAGAGCCGGGAAGCAGTCCGGCATTGGTGCTCGGCTGCAAGAGATACCTTGAATGCAGTCTGGCGTTAGAGCTCGGACGCAAGAGGACACTGCCTCCCGGGAACAACTCCGAACCCGAGGTGTGGCATAAAAATAACAAGGCATTGATAAAGGCCGGAAACTTAAAGGGGCTCGGATACCCGACGTGTAAACTCGCCGAATGCATTTCGGCGATCCTCAAGATTGAAGATGAGAAGATTTGTTGAACCAGTTTTCAAGACCGGCAACCAAAGATGAAGAACAGTTCGGAAGAATCAAGGAGCGTCCCTAACTTGAAGACCGGTTCAGGGGGCTACTGACGGTGTCCTGGACTAGGGGGTACTCAATGCGTCGTCTCCCGATCAGTTGGATTGGGCCGAGGACCCCCATGGCCGTATACTCATGGGCTAGTCCGGACAGCTGCCGCATACAAGGAAGAATCCACAAGACTTGGCGATCAAGACAAGGACTCCTCCCCCACCGGTGTATTCGGCTAGGACTCTTGTTATCCTAGACCTCTGGTGCATTATATAAACCAGGGCCAGGCTATTCGATAGACATATACAACAACAATCATACCATAGGCTAGCTTCTAGGGTTTAGCCTCTTCGATCTCGTGGTAGATCAACTCTTGTACTACCCATATCATCAATATTAATCAAGCAGGAGTAGGGTTTTACCTCCATCGAGAGGGCCCGAACCTGGGTAAACATTGTGTCCCTTGCCTCTTGTTACCATTGATCCTAAGACGCACTGCTTGGGACCCCCTACCCGAGATCCACCGGTTTTGACACCGACAGCCACTCTTAAGATCAATCTTAAAGAAAATTGTGGCTCCGCTAAAATCATCTAGCATATCATCTAAGCGTGGAATGGGGTAACGATATCTAATGGTGATAGCATTGATGGGATGGCAATCGGAACACATGTGATAGGTGCCATCTTTCTTAGGAATAAGGATTACCGGTACGGCACATGGGCTCAAGCTCTCTCGCACATGTCCATTGTCGATGAGTTGTTGTACTTGCCGTTGGATCTCCTTGGTTTCCTCGGGGTTGACTCGGTAGGGTGCTTTGTTAGGAAGAGGTGCTCCGGGTATGAGGTCGATGCGGTGTTCGATGTCTCGTAGAGGTGGTAGTCCCAGAGGTAGCTCATCGGGGAAAACATCTTGGAATTCCTGCAAAAGATAAGACAACACTAAAGGTAGATTGTGTGAGGTATTCGTTGTAGTTGCCTCGTCCTTGCACAAACGTACATAGTGCATAACACTTGATGGGTTCTCACACACTTCTCTTATCTCACTTTTGGTGGCAAATAACACTAAGTTTTTCTTGTCGCTCATCGTGGAGGCACTCGGTTTTGGCTTATGGCGCTCACTCTCTTTTTGGTGGTTTGCTCTCTCACTATTTTCTCCATGTGGGTGGCTTGTTTGTCGGCGATCACTTGACTTGGAGGCATAGGTCGTAGCACGTACTCATTTCCTTTCATCTTGAAGCTATAGTGATTGGTTCACCCATTGTGGATGACGCCTCGGTCAAATTGCCATGGACATCACACTCCAAAGTGTCTTCGTATGCTCCGATCTTGAACGAAACTTGTACCATATGCTTGACTTGAATAGTGCCGGAGTCACTTAGCCACTGGACCTTGTAGGGATGTGGGTGCTTCATCTTGACCAATTGAAGCTTGAAACATAGCTCTTCACTTGCCAAGTTATGGCAACTCCCTCCATCGATGATGACCTTCACGGACCTTCCATTGATGCTGGCCTTGGTGTGGAAGATATGGCATCTTTGGTCTTCGTCTTGTTGATGTTGAAGAGTCAAAATCTTGGAGATGACGAGAGCGGGGCTCGAATCTTCGTCACAAAAGACTTGATCATCTTCATCTTGGTTCACACGCCAATGCATGGCCACTTGCTCAAGGGATTCCATCTCCTCTTCACTCATGGAGTCGTATGTTCCGTCGTCGTTGAGGATCATGGTGCGCTTGTTGGTACACTCAAAGGACTTGTGACCTCGGCCGCTGCAAGTTAAGCACTTGATTGAACTTGTCTTGATGGTCTCATCGGTTGGAGTAGATGATGAAGAAGCTTTTTGCTTGAAGTTGCTTGTAGTAGGAAGATGACTTGAAGTTGTAGAAGTCTTCTTGTAGTTGGAATTTTCGCCGTTGCTTGGTGAATGCTTGATTGAGGTAGGAGTCGTTGGAGTCATTGAAGCTTGGTTGCTGGAGAAGCCGTAGCTCTTGGAAGAGTATTTGGCGTACTTGAAGTCATCTTGCACTTGACATTCCGCTTTGGTAGCTTGATGCACTAGCTCGATGAGGTTGGAGTATGGTTGGACGTCGGCAATCTTCTTGATAGGATGATTGAGGCCATCCAAGAAACGAGCCATAGTTTGCTCATCATCTTTCGTGACATTGGCTCGTATCATGGCAATCTCCATTTCCTTGTAGTATTCTTCAACGCTCTTTGTTCCTTCCTTAAGGAGTTGGAGTTTCTTGAAGAGGTCGCGGTTGTAGTATGTTGGCACAAAGTGTGCTCTCATGACATCCTTCATTTGATACCATGTTGTGATGTGTGGTTCACCTCTTGCCTCTCGGCGCTCAAGGACTTGTTCCCGCCATATGAGCACATAGTCTTGGAATTCAAGGGATGCCATGGGGATCTTCTTCTCTTCCTCATAGTTGTGCAAACGAAAGATCTTGTCGACCTTCAATTCCCATGATAGGTATTCTTCGGGATCGTTGCTTCCGGTAAACTTGGGCATGGTGAACTTGAGCTTGCCATAGCGTTGCTCTTCATTGTGTTGGGGTCGGGGATGATGATGACGCCCTTGACATGGAGGGTTGTCAACCTCTTGTTGCTCTTGACGAACTTGATATTCTTGTCGAGCTTGTGGGACTTGTCTATGTACTCTTGCTTGATAGTTCCTCTCTTGGACTTCTTCGCAATGCACTTCTTGTTGCTCACAAGTATGTTGGTTGCGCGTGGCTATGGCTCGACTTGATTTTCGGAGGGCACGTTGTGCCTCAAGTGCTTGAGCTTCACTTCGTTGTTGTTCTTGACGTTGTGCTTCGGCATCTTGTGCGTCTTGGTGTAGTCGCGCTCGCTCTTCCTCTTCTTGTTGGCGTTGGCGTTGCCTTTCTTGTGCTTGCGTGAAGGTAGCTTGATTTTGACGATGTCGATGTTCTTGCACTAGAAATTGCTCTTGAGAATCGATGCCATGTAGAGGATTGTGATTTTCTTGACGGTCTTGGCGTGTGGCTCGACGTAGAGTGTTTGATGTCACTGTACTTGAGCCGGAGATGGTGTCGTCGGAGTGTCGACTCGAGTGGCTCCGTCTTGAGTAGGACGAAGTGGTAGAAGAGCGGTTTACCAACAAGGTACGAATCTCATCCATTCTTGCATCGTTCTCTTGTTTTTGTGCGTCGAGCTTGTTGTCTAAGTAGTCTCTTGTTCGTTGCTCGGAGAGTCGCAAGTCAGTGGCGAGATTGTCGATGCGGTTGTTCATTGCTTGTTGTTCTTGATGCAAAGCTCGTTGTGCACCGAAGAGGTGGCTCTTGGTGACGTAGGAGGTCAGGTCGTCGTCTTGCTCGATGAAGAGTGGGTTGATAGAAGAACTTGGCCTATCCATCATTCCAAGCAAATATGTGAGTTGGAGAAGGAGAAGAACTTATACCAAATGTACCTTGACCGATGTTGAAGATGGATCAATGATCACTCAAATGTGTAACAAGGAAATAGCACAATTGGTACCAATTCTTGTCTGTTCTCACACCTACACAAGTAAATCTTATAGTGGAGCTCGGTTAGGATGGTGGCACAAAATTTGATGCAATTGTTAGTGAGACTCAATAATGTTGGAAAAGATTCGCAATTTGCAAATGAAACAAGTAGACCAAGCAAGTAGTGGTACACGAAAACACACACGCAAATAGATAAATGGGGTTGTGCAACCAAAAATGAGCTCAAAATGTGGGATCCATGAAAAATTCTCTTGTTGCACAACTCTAGAGAGACGCTAGCATGATTGCACAATAGGTGGATACGAGACTTGTGCACAACCTACTAAGCAAAAATGCAACGACTTCTATCCCAAGTATGTTATATGTATGGTATTCCGATGATATGATCCAAGATGACCGAGTATGGCAATCTTAATGTTGTATGATGCTATGGTTCTTGCTTAAAAGCTCTTTGCTTATCTTTTCCTTTTGCTTAAAAGCTTTTTTGGCTCTTTCTCTTTTGAGCTCTTTCTCATGCAAAACTTCACGAACCAAGATAGCAATTGTGTATGCGACGACAACTTTGTGACACAAAAGATGATACCAAGATATGCACCACGGTGATATGGTATGTATGCTATGGGAAGTATGATCACTAATGTGCACAAGTAACGTTGCCGACAATACTGAAAGGCAAGTATCGATAGGCAAGGTATGCAAAATGGGCTATGGTGGTTATCAATGCAATGTCAAGAATGATGATGTATCTCAATATCAAGATCATGATGAGGTTACCGTTTCTTGCTTACGGTGGAGGTGTCAAAATGGTGAAGTGGTCGATGTCGAGTCCTTGACAAAGATGAGCGGCGGTGATGTCGATGTCGAACCATTCCTAGTTAGCTGAAACACCCTAGGAAACGATGAACCACAACTCAAATTCTCAAAGACCAAATGTGTCAAAATTTGTCGGAGTGCGAAATGGGTAAGCGATGGTGGCTGTGGAAAGCGATGGTGGCATGCAAGTGCATATGCGGAATGGTGGTAATGGAGTGCGTATGCGAAAGTGGCGGTGGAACGGTGGGGGAAACCGAACTGAAAATATTCAGTTTCGTCAGGTAACGTCGGACGACCGATGCTGGTCGGACAACCGATGTTCGTCGGACGTCCGGTGCCTGGGCGATTTTGGGCACGGGATGAACTCGGGATTTCGAGATGTGGAAGCAAAAATTGGGCAAAAGTGAGCGATTTTGTGGATGCAAAAGGTGGAGATGGTGGGGGAAAGCTAGATCCGCGTGAGGCAAAGCAAATCCACGCATCAAATCCAACAAAACTTCATCACACCAACAAATCACAATTTGGGGGGGGGGGCTATTTCTGTGGAAACTTTTGAAACTGGGGAAGAACACAACAAAACTAGGCTAGAAACAAGGGTAGGGGCTCCAAATTCATGATCAACCAAGGCTCGTGATACCAAAGATGATGTAGGGTGGAACCCTAGATGCCCGATTTGTCACGATTGGAGGGGATCCTACCAAGAACACGAAGAACACGAGGAGAAAACACAAGGAGAGAAATCACTCAAACCAACAAGATTCCATTACACATGTGCTAGATCCTCGAAACACAGAGAGATACACGATCCGAATCCAACAAGGGACGATACAAGTGGCAACTAGTTCATCTCCATGAGGAGGTCTTGAGGGGTCTTCCCATGAAGGGGTCTTGAATCCAAAGTGGATCTTCTTCGAAGAGGGAACGGTCTCTCTCGGAGGAGTAGATCCGGATGGATGAGCAAAGCTCTATCTCACAAATGAGCTAAACCATTGCTAACCCTAGAAAGAGGGAGGAGGAGGAGGTCTATATATAGTCTTAGTGGACGAAAGGGTAAGTGGGCATCGGCCCAACACGCGGGTGGTCACATAGGCGTCGGGCGTCCGATGGTCACCGGTCGTCCGATGGCTCGCGAGGGTCCGAACGTCCGGTCATGGTCGGACGTCCGATGCTCTGGAGCGAGCACGGGCAGGGACTTGGCTAGTCAGTTGGAGCCTCCAGGCATCGGACGTCTGAGAGACGTCGGTCGTCCGATGACTGGGAGTTTCAAGCAGTCCTTCTTCTTGTCCATTGAACTTGGTGTCCTCGCATCTTGTCCATTGGGTGTAGCTGATCCGTGGCTTTCCTCCCAATACCTGATCACACATAGGGTCTCTGCATGAGGTAGTAGCCATTGTCTTATAAATAGAAAATGGAAGTTTGGAGAGGAGCGAGTTCACCTTATCTTCGATAGCCTTTGCTGAGCTCTTGTCATTGGTCCAAGTGGTGTCATGGGAGTCGAAGGTAGGTCCATGGGGATGACCTTGGGATGCTCCGCATCACCTCCCCTATCCTGACATCATGCTGCCACATGACTGGCACTTGGATCCGGAGAGGATCCTAGTGCCAGCGGTGCCGTGGTCGGCGCGGGTGCACGCAGAGGAGGTGCGGCACCATTGGCAGCAGCTGTCGCCGGAGCAGTGCCTCAACCCCGCCAACGCATCAGACTCTCCCGATTGGGAGGTCTGGTTCGCGTTGGAGCACGAGGAGCAGCGTCGGCGCGGCGTCCGCAACGTGGTGGCTGGCACCCCGCCGGCCCTCGTCATGCACGACAAGGACCAGGAGGCGGAGGCCGCCTACCAGGCGGCTCTGGCGGCTGCCCTCTGTGAAAGCGAGGAGGAGGAGCGGCGTAAGGAGGAGGAGGAGGAGGAGGAGGCGTACCAGGTGCGGCTGTCGGAGGCCATGGCGCTCTCCGCTGTCGGCGACTGCGTCGTGCCGCCACTGATGCGGCCATCCCCCGTCAAGACCGAGCCACCGTCGACCCCCGTCAAGACCGAGCACTACACATTGCACGGGTACGTGCGCGAGTGGGTCAGCGCACCCCCCATCTGGCTCGGGGCGACGCCGACGCATGAGCAGATCTACCTGGAGCAATGGCGGCGGCGCAGGCTAGCAGAGGAGCCCCGCGAGGGCGAGCCGCTTGAGCAGTTGGAGCACGATTCGAAGGAGGAGCGTCGTGCCCGGGGTGGGGCAGCCCAGCCGGCGGCGGAGGACGTCACCATAGCCCGGGAGACGGCGTTCCCCTGGGCTGGCCCGGCGCCGACAATCATCGACCTCACTGGCCCCGACGACGACGAGGAGGATGCCTAGGGCAGCGTGCCTCCTTCTAGTTTTTAGTTTTATTAAATGTTTTTACTTAATGTAAAGTGGTCGACATTAATGTTTAATTAATATTTTTTATTTTCAAAATATCGGTGGTGTTTTTTTCGCGCGAACTAAAAAATGGGTCGGGCCACCGCTGGGCACATGCGCCAATCCAAATGCGAATGCGGACATGGGTGTCCATCGGGCCGAACCAAACGGACAAAATCACCGCCTGTTTGGATCGGCCGGTTGGTGTTGCTGTAATAAGTTGTTAACGAAGTGATAATGTTTAGCTAGCTTTGTTTGCTCCAACAATAATCATTTCAGGTATATGTAAACAGGGCCACACCTCAGTGTGGATGATTAGGACACTCTGCAGACAAAAATAGGACAAGACATGCCACGAGGAAGCTGAAGACACCGCCGATCTCGATCGCTAAACCTTCACGTGCACGTCCAATGACGCCACGAGCTATGTCCGCACTCCTCGATCGCACGGACCACGTCATTGACCTCTGCCCCTCTTTCACCATTGACCCCTGCCCTTGACGACGGAACCTTGACCCGAATGGCCGGATCAGGAAACATCAGCCGCCATGAGCCGCCGCGGCGCTGCCTTCCGTCGCCTCGACGCGAGACAAACGACGACGAACAGAAAGATGGCGTGCTACAAAATAAAAATAAAAATGGTGTGGCCAGGACAGGCCAGCTCGCGCGCAAACGTAAAAAATAAATCCGCAGGAGTGGCGGCACATCGTAGACGTAGACGAACCCCCCCCCCCCCCCCCCCCTGCACGATTTCCACGGTTAGTGGCGGCGCACGTAGCAGTAGCGCGACCGTATGCCACTGAATCAATTCCAAGTTCCTTTTTTGCTGTTTATTTTCCCGCGAGAAGTTCCTTTTTTTGTTGTAGCTGAGAAAAACACCACACAATCCTCAAGTTGCCAAGCTAGTGCGCACCTTTTTTATCTCCCTGCTCCTCCTCTGTTCTTCCCCAAACGCGCGAGGGAAAGGCTAGATTAAACCAAATCAAATCAAATCGTGAGTGGCGGCCGCTTCATTCTTTTTACGGTTTCTTTCCGCGCGGGCGACGTGGAAAGCTCACCGGCGTGATGCAATGATGATGCCGGCCCACCCGCTTATTCCCAGCTCCCTTAATCTAATCGTACCACTATCCGGATCATTTCCGATCGATCGAATTATTGAGCACTGTCGCTGCCGCTGGCCTCTTCCAGCCTAGCTCAGCTCAGCTCACGTCCCGTCCAACTCACGCCACCCCACCACTCCCCGCCTTTCCCCTCCCCCTTCCCTCCCCGCCGAAAGGGACCTTCGCCGGCCGTCCGACCCCACCCACGGCGGCCGCGCTGACGCCGCCGGCGGCGGGGGCCGGGATCCGGGGCTGGGGATCGGATCCCGCGGGGCACATACATGCTGCCCCCATGGACCAGCTCGCGGACCCCTCCCCCTCCTCGTCATCCTGCTCCCCGCAGGAGTCGCGGCGGTCGGTGAAGCGGAGGCCGCCGCCCGCGGGGTCCCCGGAGCCGTCGCCGAGGGCGGGCGCCGGAGGAGCGGGCGCGGCGGAGCTGCTCCGGCGGGTTGAGGAGCTGGAAGCGGCCGCGGCGCGGCTGGCGATGGAGAAGGAGGCGGCCGAGGAGTCGGCGCTGGGCCTGCAGGGCGAGCTGGAGGCCGAGCGGGCCTCGGCCGAGACGGCGGCCAGCGAGGCCATGCTCATGATCGAGCGCCTGCAGCGGGAGAAGGCCGCGGCCCAGATGGAGGCCCGCCAGTTCCGCCGCTACGCCGAGGGCCGCGCCGACCACGAGCGCGAGGTGCAGGAGGAGCTCGCCTCGCTCTCCGACCTCGCCGCATCCTACCACTCGCGCCTCCAGTCCCACGGGATCGACCCCGACACCTTCTCCGACGAGGAGGACGAGGAGCTCTACGAGGAGCAGCGCGGCCACGCGGACCAGATCGACGACCTGGTCTCGCCCGAGGCAGAGGGGGACGGCGCCGACTTGTTAGTCACTGCTGGCATGGAGGTGAAAGCCATGGTCGAGGAGGAAGAGCAAGAGCAATCCACTGCCCCTGTGGAGAAAGAGTTCGAGTACACGGTGGATGTCAGGTGCGCGAGCCCGACGATGGCGGCCGTGGCGGTGGTGGGGGAATACGTGGGGGATGTAGCCGGCAATGCAGGGGGTTTATATGCGAGGGTGGAGGCGCTGGAGGCGGACAGAGCGGCAATGCACAGAGAGATTGCGGCGCTCCGGGCGGAGAGAGCACAGTTGGTCATGGCAAGGGAGATGGCTCGTCGACTCTGCTGGGAAGTGGTCTCTGAGAGGAAAAGCATTGTTAAAAAGGCTGTTGTCCCGGCGAAGAGATTCTCGGCTTTAGGAATTTGCAAGGTATAATTGAGTTCGCTCAACATTGGGTCATTATTAGTAAGTTTGTAAATTCATTATGCCTTAGCAAACATCGTTCGTGCATTTGCTAATCTCATCAGGTGCTAACTTCAGAATATTGGTGCTAAATTTGGAGCCTAGCACATTTGTAGAATTTAGTTGCATTGCATGTGATTGATGGATTTAGTTTGGGAGATTTTGGTTGTGCCTCGCATGAAATGCATTGCAAATCTTGGCTGGGCGCGGGAGCGGCACAGAATCAGAATTTTGACATTTCTTAAACTTCGTAAAATGAACTGAATTTTTTATTTCTTTTGAATTGAAGCAGCAAGGCACCAGTGAGTACTCTAAACTATTTTTAGGGTGCTGATGATTTGCCGTTGTTTCTTTGTTAAGTTGATGCCATATGATGTGTTTATAAGCGATTTCAACATTTGCAGCTAGATTGAGTGCATGAACTTGCTTTGGAAGTGTGATTATCAGCTTCTGTACTCTTTGTTGTTTACACGAACTTGATGTTTATTAAAACATTGAGTTGACAATTTAGTGACTGGGCTGCGTATATTTATATTTGGAGATGCTCAGGATTTAGTTTGTGTCTCTTATTAGGAGAGAATAAAAGTACTTCTCGTTTGGTGGATTCATTTTTAGCTACGTAGTACATTTGGGAGACTATGTGCTTAAGGTTCTAATTTTAGTACACTGGAGAGTTGCACACTTGCAGAATAGTTGCGTTGCATGTGATTAATATATTTAGTGCAAGATTTTGGTGGTGGCCTAGATGAAATTGGATTTTGAAAGTTTGGCTGCGTGGGAGATAAACCTGATAAATGAAATTACTGTAAGTTATTTTTTATATCATCATCGTGTGTGTTCGGTCAAAGTTAATATACCATCCCCAATGTTTTTAGTACAAAATGTTGCTTGAGATGCCTAAATGGTGTGCCGCAGCAATTATATTCTTCTCTCTCATATGCATATAATACACACTTCAGTAGTAATCCATCGTGGTCATTAATAATTGAAATTTAAACGACAGTGATGATTATTGATAAACAAATTTGTGAAGTGAATAGAGTTCGTTTACCAAAGGTATGTCAAATGCTAACAATACTTCAGCTAATACTTGTTCACAACTACAGACTGAACTCCTTTTCTTGTTAACCTTTCATCTAGACATGGTAGTAATGAGATACAATGGCACTTGAAAATATATGTTGCATGATATGTCTGTTCTGTTTTTCTGTTGCGTTATTTGGAGCTGAAACTTGGAAAAGGAAACCATTATATAATAGAGAGTATTTTGTTTATTTTTCAACTGCCTTTGCTAATTCCATCTGAATTTTTCATGTCCACCCTTGAGTAGTTCGGTATTCCATAACATTGCCACTGTTCTCATCCTTGAGAAATTAACAATTTTTATATCTTTGCTGCAGTGGTTGCTCTCCGTAATCTTCTGGAGAAGAAGCTCTACTACCAGGTAGTTCTATACCATGAATCGTTCTGAACCTATGATTATCCTTCTTCGCTCTTTTGCAACCCTAAACTGCGGCCATGACTACTCCACAGGTATACGTTCGGCTTGTCGACCACGTTCCTTGGCCTCCTGCTGCTCCTCGACAGATCCACCACGTTGAGTCCATGGCGGCGCCTGCATAGGCCACAGCAATGACCACGGCCTCCGCCATCCCGTAGCCAAACACATGTAAATGCAGAACTTCGGACGATTGGTTACCACTCTGTTTTGCGCGTGCATTGCATTCTTTGATGATCGGTTTCTTCTTCGTTTTGGCTGAGTACAGCGCGGTATTGGCGATGTAAGTTTTGGATTTCAAGCTTTGAGCTTGCTGTATAGTGTGTTATTGGGACTACTAGGCTTGCATAGCTTGTAATATGGAGCTAACTGATCGTGCGGTGAGTTGTGGAGTCTCCGTCTCTGTCTCCTCGGCAAGTAAATGCTGTGTACTTCACTCTTCAGATTTGTACTTGTTTTGATCTTGAACTAGCATCGTGACTTAAATCACATAGGCCATGTGAATTATGTGCTGGTCGTTTTCTTTCCGGGTGGAAATTACTTGTGTCCGGTATAATACAGAGAAATGGGGGAGCTCACAAGGATTCAAGCTCAAGACCTCGCACTTAAAGGTGCGCGTTACTAGCCACTTGACCCCACTGCTGCTAGTGGCATTTTGTAGCGCGAAGTATAAGAAAACAAAACAACGTTTATATATATGAAATATTTTCTAAAAGAATGGAATTTTTCTCGAGAAAAATGTGAACAATTTGAAATGTCAAATAGTTTTTGAATTTATAAACGAAATTTGAGCACACATTTTTGAAAAATAGAACACAATTTCGAAACATGAACAATTTACGAACATCTTTCAAAACATGAACAATTATTAAAATTTGTGGTTTTATTTTTTTTGGTTTTTGTTTGTCCCGTTTTCCTTCTTTAAAATTTGTGAACTATTTTAAACCGTGAACCTTTTCTTAAATCCATGAACTTTTAGAATTCGTGAATATTTTCTTGAATTTATGAACTCTGTTTTTCAAATCCATGAACTTTTTTCCAAATCTACAAACTCTTTTCAACTTTTACGAACTTTTTCCAAACCCCACATTTTTTTCCAAATCCATGAACATTTGTTTTCAAAATTTATAAAGTTTTTTGAAATCCGCGAACGCTTGGGCTGGCCCAACAGGCACCCGATGGGAGCGATGTGTTCGCCTAGTTGGGCCACGACCTAAGCATTTTTTTCTATATTTTTGTTTTACTTTTCTTTTTGTTGATTCATTTTTCTCCTTTTTGAACTTTATTACTCCTTTTGAAACATGTGTAAGTATTTGAAATATTTTTTGGAATACCAAAAAAATTCTTGTTATCAAATATTGTTTACAATTTTTAAAATGCTCTAGAATTTTTAAAAATGTTCCCATTTAAAAAAATTGTAAATAAAAGAGGCATTCCAATTAAGAAAAAACTACATGCTCATGGATGCACCCGCCTGGCCTAGTCTAGCAAACTCCTTTCAACTGGTGGTTTTTTGGACTATGGATAAATGACCTCAACTTCTTGCAGTAGCTTGACACGGACATATGAGGCATCCATGTGTGGTTTGAACAAATTCCAACACCGTGTTGTCCATTTTCACCGAGAAAACTTCAGAAAATGCAAAAATTATCGAAAACTCGAACAACTTGCCATGATGACATGAATTGTCATAAAAGCTGGTGAAAACAATTTGGGCCATTTGACGGATGTCAAGAAACAACGTGCTTTCAAACGGACCCTTCTGGCCTACCCAAACACCCTCCTTTGAACATGATCTAGTTTTGGCCATTCTTGAAATGAGCCCAATTTTTGCATGTAGGTGGGCATGCCCATGTTAGGCATCCATACCATGTTTGAACGATTTCCCACAGTGCATGCAAGTTGTGACACGTCCGGCTATTTATCAGCCTTTTTGACCGAGAAAACTCTAGAAAACACAAAATTTGTCAAAAATCAAAACAACTTGGCATGATGCCTTGAATTGATCATACAAAGCCATTGAAAAATATGGGTCCATTTAAAGGATGTTGAGGAATAACGTGCTCTCAGACGGAGCCTTCTGGCGTACCTGGACACCATGTGTTGAACATGGTCTAGTTTGAAAAATATTTAAATGACCCTAACTTTTGCAACCAGGTGAGCATGCTCATGGTAGGCATCCATACCAGGTTTGAATCATTTTCGAGACTGTATGCAACATCCGACCATTCATTGATCTTTTTTTACTAAGAAAAATCTAGAAAATGCAAAATTTGTCAAAAACCAAACAACTTGGCATGGTGCCTTGAATAGGTCATGCAAGGCCATTGAAAAAAACTGGAGCCATTTCAAGGATATCAGGAAACAACGTTCTTGAAGACGAAGCCTTCTAGACCACCCGAACACTCTTCATTGAACATCGTCTATGTATGGACATGGTTCAAGTGACTTGAACTTTTTCAAGAAGGTGGGCAAGCCCATGATAGACATCCATGTCAGGTTCGAACGATTTTGTACACAGTATGCAAGTTGTGATGCGTACGGTCATTTATCAGCCTTTTTTGATCAAGAAAACTCCAAAAATGCAAAATTTGTCGAAATCTAAAAAAACTTGGCATGTCACCTTTAATTGGTCATATAAGCTCATGAAAAATTGGGATCCTTCCACAGATGCCAAAAAATGTGCTTTCACACGAAGCCTTCTGATCTAATCAAACACCCTCCGTTGAACATGGTATTGTGGGACATTCATGAAATGACCTCAACTTTTGCGAGCAGGTGGGCATGCCCATGATAGGCATCCATGCCAGGTTTGAAGGACAAAATATTTAAAATCATAATTTGAACAAGTACTTAAAACTATTATTTTTATTTCCCCCTGCTTTCGCGCGTGACAATGGACTGACTCGGTATGGACGAGCTCCCGTGAAAAGAATATTTAACTCGTGAACCTTTTTTCAAATCGATGAACTCTTTTCTATTTCAAATTTTTTTTCGTCCTTAGTGCTAGGGGTGGGCATAGAAATGGACCAACCTTTGACAGAACCCAATTTTTTTAAGAAAAATGTATTTTTGTGTGTTGGTGTTGTAATTTTTTTGCCACATGTAGCGACTAGCGCGCATGCGGCAGGGACGTCAAATCCATGGGCCAAGCTGGTCACATGCAAAAAAATTCACGAGTTTGACAAAAGAAATTACCGAATTTGAAAAATGTTCAAGAAGCTGAAAAAGTTTATAGATTTGATTTTTTTTCATGAATTTGACCCCAAAAAATCATGAATTTGATAAATTTTTGTGTAAATGAAAACATTTATTCAATTGAAAAAAGTTCATAAATTTTTAATTTTTTTACAAATTTTAAAAAATGCTCATGAATTTAAGAAAATGAAAAATAATAGAGAAAAAGAAGAAGAAATAAAGGAAATTAAAAAAATCGAAAAAAGACAAACAAACCCCAAAAAATACTAGACTGGGAAGATGCAAAACAAGAAAGATAAAAGTACTCCCTATGATTCTATCTAGTCCGCGTTGTTTTTTCGGTATTACTCCACGCCTTCCCATTTTCTAGGGATCCTTAATAGACATGCACTTGGTAGTGTGTCTCACTGGAAACCTCTTATTAGGCTGGTTATAGTGGGGAGTAACTTAAACTAGTAACATGCATATGTTACTAGTCTATGTTACTACCCCTATAATGCATAATACCATAGATAGTCTTATTTATTGCCATGCATGACACACAGTAGCATTACATTTATTATGTTACGGTATCTATCTATGTTACTATAACCATCTCTCTCTTCTTTAATTGCCTGCCACATAAGCATGTTTGCGAGTCTCAAGTACATGATACTAGTTATGTTACCCCTACTATGGCCAGCCTTAAGCTATCTGACTTGGCTTTCCAAATCCTAGCCAATGGGCATGTGCACGCGCCTCTCCTTATTTGGCACGCAACCAATCCCGATAAATCTACCCTCTTTAATCGGCTTTACTAGATCCTAGTCAATGGGCATGCATGCGTATTTACCTCGCCCACCTCCCACGAGCTTTGCAAATCCATCCAGCATAGTGGTACAGTCCAAAATCATTCAAAGATTGGGCTCACTCGTATGCGTGAACGGAGTTATGCACAAACTAAATAATAGGATCAGAGGGAGCAACAGTGCACAACAACTAAGCTGCCCCAGTTGGTTATAGTGGGTGGAAGTAAACCAGTCAAACAGGATCGGAGGGAGCAGCTGATGAGGACATCTCGGTCATTGAAAGAACACCAGTCATCCCTGGACACACTCCAAGTTGTTACAAACAAATACATGATCAGATGCAACACAATTCAAAGGTGAAAACTACAAATGAGAATTGCATCATTTCTTTGCATGGATATTGTAAAGTTGCGTGAAGCGTATGCATCTGCAGGGACGCGTTGCATGTTATATATAGGCAAAAGATTACAAGGTTAGTTGTTAGGTAGTTGGTGGATTGATCTCCAAGTCATATCATATACAGAATCTATGAGATAGATCACAACAACCTAACAACCAGGTACAACACGCAACACCATCATTATCTACACATGTATACGGTTTATACAAGATATCGTATACACATTACATCTATACACTTTAACACGCCCCCTCAATCACAACTTTATCAAGTTGAGATTGTTCTCGAAATCTTCCAATTTCTGCCATGACAAGGCTTTGGTGAAGCCATATGCAACCTGATCATTAGTAGAGATGAATCGAATGTCTAGTAGTCTTTTGGCTACTCTTTCCCTAACAAAATGATAGTCAACTTCAATATGCTTTGTTCTTGCATGAAATACTGGGTTTGCTGATAAATAAGTGGCACCAATGTTGTCACACCACAGCCGTGTGGAATGTTTTATGCCAAGTTCATTAAGCAACGCCTGAATCCATATCAGTTCAGCTGTAGCATTTGCCAAGGCCTTATATTCAACTTCAATACTGGACCTTGACACAGTTGCTTGCTTGCGTGCACTCCAAGAAATAAGGTTTGGTCCAAAGAAAACAGCAAAACCTCATGTTGATCTTCTGTCATCAGGACAACCTGCCCAGTCTGCATCTGAGAAAGCACTCACCATGGTTGAGGTTGACTTTGTGAATTTTAATCCTGTACTCATAGTACCTCTGAGATATCTGAGAATTCTTTTAACTGCTGCCCAATGCTGAAGAGTAGGAGCATGCAGAAACTGGCATACCTTGTTGACAGGAAAACATATGTCAGGTCTTGTAAGTGTTAAGTATTGTAAAGCACCTACCACACTTCTGTAATTTGTAGCTCCTTCAGCTCCCAAGGCCTCACCTTCCTCCTTGGATAATTTTTCTGTAGTTGAAAGAGGCATGTTGGAAACTTTACAATTCATCACACCTGACCTTTTCAGTATACCTGACACATATTTATCCTGACTCGGGACTATACCATCCGTTACTCTCTTAACTTCTATTCCCAAGAAATAATGCAAGTAACCAAGATCCTTTAGTGCAAAATCTTTCTTAAGACCCTCTAGCAATGCATTGGTTGCTTCATGCGATGAGCTAGCTACTATAATGTCATCAACATATACCAACATGAAAACGGTTACCTTGCCTTTCTTATAGAAGAAGAGTGACGTGTCAGCCTTTGATGGTTTAAAGCCAAGCCTTTGCAGTTTTTCACTTAACCTAGAGTACCATGCTCTGGGTGCTTGCTTTAGACCATATAATGCCTTGTCAAGTTTACAAACATAATGATTCTTTCCTTTTACCTCATACCCAGGTGGCTATTTCATGTAGACTTCCTTCTCTAGAACGCCATGAAGAAACACATTCTGCACATCCAATTGACGAAGGCTCCAACTGTTTGATACTGCAACAGAGAGAACAAGTCTGATAGTAGCTGCTTTATCAACACGACTAAAGGTGTCCTCATAGTCAATGTCATATCGTTGTTTAAAACCTTTTGCTACTAGTCTAGCCTTATATCTATCAATTTCTCCACTAGCTTTCCTCTTAATTCGATAAACCCACTTGCAATCGATAATGTTTCTGCCTCTCTTTGGAGGAACTAGATGCCACATTCTATTTTTGACAAGAGCATTGTATTCCTCATCCATAGCATTTTTCCAATTCTTATTTTCAAAAGCCTCACCTAGACTGTTTGGCTCACCCGTGACAGCTAGACCACCAAAACGAGCGTTGACATACCTAACCGTACCATCTGTATGGACCTTAGGTTTTAGAACTCCATGTTGCGATCTTGTTCACTGTGTTGGCACAGACACAACAGCAGAAGCCGGTGCCACAGAGGATCCCGGTGAATCTGCCGTCACATCGGACCCAGGTGCACCCGATCCAAGGTGGGTGCTGGCGGGATTGGCCTGCAGCGCGCACGCGTCCCGTGGCTGCAGTTGTCGAGCCGCCGGTTGGCTGGACCCAGACGCAGGGGACCGCCCGTCACGGTCCGCACGTGAAGATGGCCCACCACCGGGCCTATTGCTTGTCGTGGAGCCACTAGCGGGACCGCAGGAGGACGCGTGTCCGCACGGCGATGGCCCGCCTGGCCCCGAGGCGGATGCGCCTCCACTACCTAGCGCGGCAGGCGAGGGAGGATCGCCCCAGGATCGCTGCCAGGTGAATCTGGCGCATACCCTGGATCATCCTCATGTTCCGTGTTTGTTTCTTCATGCTGCATGAAATCATGATGCAAAACAAAATCTCCTCCAAAATTTATAGCAGGATTTTCATGAAAATTACTCGAGGGATCATTAGCTATATGTTCGTCCCCTTAATCAAGAGGTGTAGATGAAGACTGTTCAGAGAGAAGGAGGACTTCGGAACGAATGAGTGCCCCGATGTTTGGATTAAGAGCAGCAAAAGGAAAAACTGTTTCATCAAACACGACGTCACGAGAATTATAAACATGACCAACAACAAGATCTAGACATTTGAACCCTTTGTGTAAGTTGATGTAGCCTAGGAACACACATTGCTTAGATCGAAATTCAAGTTTGCGGGCATTGAAAGGACGAAGATTGGGCCAGCATGCACACCCAAAGATGCGAAGAGCATGGTAGTTTGGTTTCTCATGGAACAATTTTTCAAGTGGAGTTTCTAGGTTGATCACCTTACTAGGGGTGCAGTTGATCAGATATGTGGCGGCAATGAATGCTTCATCCCAAAACTTTAAGGGCATAGAAGCATGGGCTAGGAGAGAAAGACCAACTTCAACGATGTGACGGTGCTTTCTTTCAGCAGAGCCATTTTTCTGGTGAGCGTGGGGGCAAGAGACATGGTGTGTGATGCCTATTTGGCGAAAAAAATGAGTTTAATCGTTCGTACTCACCACCCCAATCTGTTTGCATGGTGATGATTTTACGATCAAAGAGTCTCTCAATAAGTGCTTGGGATTCATGAAATTTTTTGAACACTTCAGGTCTATGCTTGAGAAGATATATCCAAGTAAACTTGCTGTAATCATCTATGAAACTCACATAGTAATTCTTTTTATTAATAGAATCACGGGCAGGCCCCCATACATCAGAGAAAATGAGCTCTAAAGGAGCATTCGAGGTGCTACTAGAATTTGGATAAGGGAGTTGGTGACTTTTGCCTCTTTGGCATGCATCACACACTCCTTCTTTATTCAACTCATGACTAGAAAAGGGAATTTT
This sequence comes from Triticum aestivum, assembly GCF_018294505.1. NCBI lineage: Eukaryota > Viridiplantae > Streptophyta > Magnoliopsida > Poales > Poaceae > Triticum > Triticum aestivum. Next base: position 608,108,428 of record NC_057807.1, on the reverse strand, counting down.
GTTTTGCCTAAGAACATGCTGAACAATTTGCAAAGACGGATGACCTAGTCGATTGTGCCACCTTGAAGGAGATAGCTTGGTGGCGCCAAAAGCTTGCCTGCCCGGGCTTAAGGAAGCCGATGATAGGGGGTAGAGACCGGATCTACACCTACCTTGGAGGAGGGTGTTCCTCGTTGCCTTGTCCTTGATAAAGAAGAAACAAGGATGAGTTTCAAGAAACACGTGATTATCTTGTGACAAAAGATGGGCACAGACAAGGTTTTTAGTGGCTTTAGGGGAATAAATGACATCTTTAAGATGAAGATTGTGAGTAGGGGTACGAACATATGCTTGACCAATATGAGTTATTTTCATACCTGACCCATTGGGCATGTTCACTTGGCCGTGGCCGTTGTACCTCTCCCTCATGGTGAGCTTGTCCAGCTCGCTAGTGATGTGATCGGTGGCGCCTGTGTCAACTTACCAGCTCATGTCAACACCGTAGGAGGAGTTGGACACGACACTTGCACTTTTCTCCTTGGTGAAGGCGATGTCGAAGCGATGATAGCACTCGAGGGCAGTATGATTTGGCTTCTTGCAGATCTGACAGAAGACCTCCGGGAGCTCGTCACGGCCGCCACCTCCATTGTCCCGACCACCGTGGCCGTTTCCACGGCCGCCGTCATTGCCTCCATTGCCACGGCGCCACCGTGACCACGGCTTCCGCCGTTCCTGCCGCGGCCACCACCGCGGGGAAGCCACCACGACCGCCGCGAGAAGCAGCATTGGCGGGGGAGTGCGACGATGAGTTCCCCTCGAACATGGCGAGGCGGCTCTTGAAGCTGATCAGCTGGGAGTAGAGCTCGTTCGGCATGATGGGGACTGTCCTGGCGCAGACCGAGGAGACAAATGACATGTACTCGAAGTCAAGCCCGGCGAGGATGTATGACACCATTTCGTCGTCGGTGAGTGGCTTGCCGATGGCAGCCATCTCATCGCCAAGGGCCTTCATGCGGCCAAGATACTCGACGATGGTTGAATTCCCATTCTTGGTGGTGGAGAGGGAGATCCTCGTGTTGACGATGGCTGCCTGCATCTGGGAGATGAAGATCTCGTTGATTGCAGTCCATGCTGCTGACGCCGTGGTGCAGTTTGCTATCTAAACCATCACAGGAGGTGAGATGGAATTAAAAAAGGAAACTCAGAACCTGAGAATCTCGAGCCCTGTTGATACGTCTCCAACGTATCTATAATTTTTGATTGTTCCATGCTATTATATTACCCGTTTTGGATGTTTATGGGCTTTACTTTACACTTTTATATCATTTTTGGGACTAACCTACTAACCGGAGGCCTAGCCCGAATTGCTATTTTTTTTGCCTATTTCAGTGTTTCGAAGAAAAGTAATATCAAACGGAGTCCAAACGGAATGAAACCTTCGGGAGCGATCTTTTTGGAACAGACGCAATCTAGGAGACTTGGAGTGGACGTCAAGCTGCAAACGAGGCAGCCACGAGGGTGCCCGGCGCGCCCTAAGGGGGTGGGCGCGCCCCCACCGTCGTGGGTGTTGAGGAACATAGTAATTTCAAACAAAAAATCCTACGCACACGCAAGATCATGGTGATTCATAGCAACGAGCGGGGAGAGTGAGTCCACGTACCCTCGTAGACCGAAAGCAGAAGCATTAGCACAACGCAGTTGATATAGTCGTACGTCTTTACGATCCGACCGATCCAAGTACCGAACGTACCTCACCTCCGAGTTCAGCACACGTTCAACTCGTTGACGTCCCACGAACTCCGATCCAGCAGATCTTCACATGAGAGTTCCGTCGGCACGATGGCGTGATGACGGTGATGATGTTGCTACCAACACAGGGCTTCGCCTAAGCACCGCTACAATATGACCGAGGTGGAATATGGTGGAGGGGGGAACCACACACGGCTGGGAGAGATCAACAGATCAACTTGTGTGTCTAGAGGTGCCCCCTGCCCCCGTATATAAAGGATCAAGAGGGGGAGGCGGCCGGCCAGGAGGAGGGCGCGCCAAGGAGGGAGTCCTACTCCTAGGACTCCTCCTTTCCTTGCAGGAGTAGGAGAAGGGAAGGAAGGGAGAGAGGAGGAGAAGGAAAAAGGGGTGCGCCCCCCCTCCTTGTCCAATTCGTACTAGAGGGTAAGGGGGGGTGCGGCTGCCCTGGCCGCCCCTCCTCTTCTCCCACTAAGGCCCATTAGGCCCAATATACTCCCCGGGGGTTCCGATAACCCCCCGGTACACCGGTAAATGTCCGAAACCTCCCGAAACACTTTCGGTGTCTGAACATAGTCGTCCCATATATCGATCTTTACGTCTCGACCATTTCAATGTCCGTGATCATATCCAAGACTCCGAACTACCTTCGGTACATCAAAACACAAAAAGTCATAATACCGATCGTCACCGAACTTTAAGCGTGCGGACCCTACGGGTTTGAGAACTATGTAGACATGACTGAGACACGTCTCCGGTCAATAACCAATAGCGGAACCTGGATGCTCATATTGGTTCCCACATATTCTACGAAGATCTTTATCGGTCAAACCGCATAACAACATACGTTGTTCCCTTTGTCATCGGTATGTTACTTGCCCGAGATTCGATCGTCGGTATCTCAATACCTAGTTCAATCTCGTTACCGGCAAGTCTCTTTACTCATTATGTAATGCATCATCCCGCAACTAACTCATTAGTCACATTGCTTGCAAGGCTTATAGTGATGTGCATTACCGAGAGGGCCCAGAGATACCTCTCCGACAATCGGAGTGACAAATCCTAATCTCAAAATACGCCAACTCAACAAGTACCTTCGGAGACACCTGTAGAGCACCTTTATAATCACCCAGTTACATTGTGACGTTTGGTAGCACACAAAGTGTTCCTCCGGTAAACGGGGGTTGCATAATCTCATAGTCATAGGAACATGTATAAGTCATGAAGAAAGCAATAGCAACATACTAAACGATCAAGTGCTAAGCTAACGCAATGGGTCAAGTCAATCACATCATTCTCCTAATGATGTGATCCCGTTAATCAAATGACAACTCATGTCTATGGTTAGGAAACTTAACCATCTTTGATTAATGAGCTAGTCAAGTAGAGGCATACTAGTGACACTATGTTTGTCTATGTATTCACACATGTATTATGTTTCCGGTTAATACAATTCTAGCATGAATAATAAACATTCATCATGATATGAGGAAATAAATAATAACTTTATTATTGCCTCTAGGGCATATTTCCTTCAGTCTCCCACTTGCACTAGAGTCAATAATCTAGATTACACAGTAATGATTCTAACACCCATGGAGTCTTGGTGCTGATCATGTTTTGCTCGTGGAAGAGGCTTAGTCAACGGGTCTGCAACATTCAGATCCGTATGTATCTTGCAAATATCTATGTCTCCCACCTGGACTTGATCCCAGATGGAATTGAAGCGTCTCTTGATGTGCTTGGTTTTCTTGTGAAATCTGGATTCCTTTGCCAAGGCAATGGCACCAGTATTGTCACAAAAGATTTTCATTGGACCCATTGCACTAGGTATGACACCTAGATCGGATATGAACTCCTTCATCCAGACTCCTTCATTTGCTACTTCTGAAGCAGCTATGTACTCTGCTTCACATGTAGATCCCGCCATGACACTTTGTTTAGAACTGCACCAACCGACAGCTCCATCGTTCAATATAAATACGTATCCGGTTTGCGATTTAGAATCGTCCGGATCAGTGTCAAAGCTTGAATCGATGTAACCATTTACGACTAGCTCTTTGTCACCTCCATAAACTAGAAACATATCCTTAGTCATTTTCAGGTATTTTAAGATGTTCTTGACTACTTTCCATTGATCCACTCCTAGATTACTTTGGTACCTCCCTACTAAACTAATAGCAAGGCACACATCAGGTCTGGTACACAGCATTGCATACATGATAGAGCCTATGGCTGAAGCATAGGGAACATCTTTCATTTTCTCTCTATCTTCTGTAGTGGTCGTGCATTGAGTCTGATCAACTTCACACCTTGTAATACAGGCAAGAACCCTTTCTTTGCTTGATCCATTTTGAACTTCTTCAAAACTTTATCAAGGTATGTGCTTTGTGAAAGTCCAATTAAGCGTCTTGATCTATCTCTATAGATCTTGATGCCCAATATATAAGCAGCTTCGCCGAGGTCTTTCATTGAAAAACTTTTATTCAAGTATCCTTTTATGCTATCCAGAAATTCTATATCATTTCCAATCAACAATATGTCATCCACATATAATATCAGAAATGCTACAGAGCTCCCACTCACTTTCTTGTAAATCCAGGCTTCTCCAAAAGTCTGTATAAAACCATATGCTTCGATCACACTATCAAAGCGTTTATTCCAACTCCGAGAGGCTTGCACTAGTCCATAAATGGATCGCTGGAGCTTGCACACTTTGTTAGCATCTTTCGGATCGACAAAACCTTCTGGTTGCATCATATACAACTCTTCTTCTAGAAATCCATTCAGGAATGCAGTTTTGACATCCATTTGCCAAATTTCATAATCATAAAATGCAGCAATTGCTAACATGATTCGGACAGACTTAAGCATAACTATGGGTGAGAAAGTCTCATCGTAGTCAACCCCTTGAACTTGCTGAAAACCTTTCGCAACAAGTTAATCTTTGTAGACAGCAACATTACCATCAGCGTCAGTCTTCTTCTTGAAGGTCCATTTATTCTTGATGGCTTGCCGATCATCGGGCAAGTCAACAAAGTCCACACTTTGTTCTCATACATGGATCCCATCTCAGATTTCATGGCTTCAAGCCATTTTGCGGAATCTGGGCTCATCATCGCTTCCTCATAGTTTGTAGGTTCGCCATGGTCAAGTAACATGACCTCCAGAACAGGATTACCGTACCACTCTGGTGCGGATCTTACTCTGGTTGACCTACGAGGTTCGGTAGTAACTTGATCTGAAGTTTCATGATCAATATCATTAGCTTCCTCACTAATTGGTGTAGGCGTCACAGGAGCCGGTTTCTGTGATGAACTACTTTCCAATAAGGGAGCAGGTATAGTTACCTCATCAAGTTCTACTTTCCTCCCACTCACTTCTTTCGAGAGAAACTCCTTCTCTAGAAAGGATCCATTCTTAGCAACGAATGTCTTGCCTTCGGATCTATGATAGAAGGTGTACCCAACAGTTTCCTTTGCGTATCCTATGAAGACACATTTCTCTTAGTTAGGTTCGACCTTATCAGGTTGAAGCTTTTTCACATAAGCATCACAACCCCAAACTTTAAGAAACGACAACTTTGGTTTCTTACCAAACCACAGTTCATAAGGCGTCGTCTCAACGGATTTTGATTGTGCCCTATTTAACATGAATGCAACCGTCTCTAAAGCATAACCCCAAAACGATAGCGGTAAATCAATAAGAGACATCATAGATCGTACCATATCTAGTAAAGTACGATTACGATGTTCGGATACACCATTACGCTATGGTGTTCCAGGTGGCGTGAGTTGCGAAACTATTTTGCATTGTTTCAAATGTAGACCAAACTCGTAACTCAAATATTCTCCTCCACGATCAGATCATAGAAACTTTATTTTCTTGTTATGGTGATTTTCCACTTCACTCTGAAATTCTTTGAACTTTTCAAATGTTTCAGACTTATGTTTCATTAAGTAGATATACCCATATCTGCTCAAATCATCTGTGAAGGTGAGACAATAACGATACCCGCCGCGAGCCTCAATATTCATCAGACCACATACAGCAGTATGTATGATTTCCAATAAATCTGTTGCTCGCTCCATAGTTCCGGAGAACGGCGTTTTAGTCATCTTGCCCATGAGGCATGGTTCGCAAGATCCAAGTGATTCATAATCAAGTGATTCCAAAAGTCCATCAGTATGGAGTTTCTTCATGCGTTTTACACCAATATGACACAAACGGCAGTGCCACAAATAAGTTGCACTATCATTATCAACTCTGCATCTTTTGGCTTCAACATTATGAATATGTGTGTCACTACTATCGAGATTTAACACGAATAGACCACTCTTCAAGGGTGCATGACCATAAAAGATATTACTCATATAAATAGAACAACCAATATTCTCAGATTTAAATGAATAACCGTCTCGCATCAAACAAGATCCAGATATAATGTTCATGCTCAACGCTGGCACCAAATAACAATTATTTAGGTCTAAAACTAATCCCGAAGGTAGATGTATGATGACCCACAAGTGCATGGGATCTATCGTAGTCCTTTCGATAAGTAAGAGTGTCGAACCCAACGAGGAGCAGAAGGAAATGATAAGCGGTTTTCAGTAAGGTTTTCTCTGCAAACACTGAAATTGTAGGTAATAGATAGTTTTGTGATAAGATAAATAGTAACGAGCAACAAGTAAATAAAGTAAATAAAGTGCATCAAGGTGGCCCAATCCTTTATGTAGCAAAGGATAAGCCTGGACAATTTCTAATAATAATGAAGGAGCTCCCGAGGACACATTGGGAATTATCGTCAAGCTAGTTTTCATCACGTTCATATGATTCGCGTTCGGTACTTTGATAATTTGATATGTGGGTGGACCGGAACTTGGGTACTTCCCTAACTTGGACAAGCATCCCACTTATGATTAACCCCTATTGCAAGCATCCGCAACTACAAAAGAAGTATTAAGGTAAACCTAACCACAACATTAGACATATGGATCCATAACAGCCCCTATCGAAGCAACGCATAAACTAGGGTTTAAGCTTCTGTCACTCTAACAACCCATCATCTACTTATTACTTCCCCATGCCTTCCTCTAGGCCCAAATAATGGTGAAGTGTCATGTAGTCGATGTTCACATAACACCACTAGAGGAAAAGACAACATACATCTCATCAAAATATCGAACGAATACCAAATTCACATGACTACTAATAGCAAGACTTCACCCATGTCCTCAGGAACAAACGTAACTACTCACAAAGCATATTCATGTTCATAATCAGAGGAGTAATAATATGCATAAAGGATCTGAACATATGATCTTCCACCAAGTAAACCAATTAGCATCAACTACAAGGAGTAATCAACACTACTAGCAACCCACAGGTACCAATTTGTGGTTTTGATATAAGATTGGATACAAGAGATGAACTAGGGTTTTGAGAGGAGATGGTGCTAGTGAAGATGTTGATGGAGATTGACCCCCTCCCGATGAGAGGATCGTTGGTGATGATTTCCCCCTCCCGGAGGGAAGTGTCCCCGGCAGAACAGCTCCGCCAGAGCCCTAGATTGATTTCGCCAAGGTTCCGCCTCGTGGCGGCGGAGTTTCATCCCGTAAGCTTGCCCAGGATTTTTTCCAGGGTAAAAGTGATGATATAGCAGAAGATGGATGCCTTGTAAAATAAGAGAGGATAGCCATAAGTATTGAGATATATGTGTAGTAACAGCCCATAATGCAATAAATATTGATATAAAATCATGATGCAAAATGGACGTATCAACTCCCCCAAGCTTAGACCTCGCTTGTCCTCAAGCGGAAGCCGAAATCGAAAAATATGTCCACATGTTTAGAGATAGAGGTGTCGATAAAAATAAAATACGGACATGAGGGCATCATGATCATTCTAATAATAGCAATATATTGTAGATTCTGTCATATGATTTCCTATGCTAAAGTAACAAGCAATTCACAATGTCAAGTATGGTTCAAAAACTTCATTGGGAACTAACAAACTATATTCTCAGTCATTGAAGCAATTGCAATTTATCGTAACATCAGAAAGATTCAATAGAAGAGCTTTTTAGCAAGCTCACATACTCAACTATCTCGTAGTCTTCTACAATTGCTAACACTCACGCAATACTTGTGGTTGTAGAGTTTCAGCCGGACACTGAGAAAGATAGGGGCTTATTGTGTTGCCTCCCAATGTATTCACCTTTAGGTGATGTCAAAATTAATAGCCCATGCTAACTTACATCCAGTTGGATATATATATCATGATCTTTCAAACACGAGGAGCTTGCCAAAGGATAAAATGAAAAAGGGAAAGGTGAGGATCACCTTGACTCAAGCATAAAGTAAAAACATAAAGTAAAAGATAGGCCCTTCGCAGAGGGAAGTAGAGGTTGTCATGTGCGTTTAGGGTTGATGCATAAAATCTTAATGCAAAAGAACATCACTTTATATTGCCCCTTGTGTGTGGACCTTTATTATGCAGTCCGTCGCTTTTATTACTTCCATAACAAGTTCATACAAAGCTTATTTTCTCCGTACTAATAAGTCATACATAATTAGAGAGCAATTTTTATTGCTTGCACCGATGACAACTTACTTGAAGGATCTTACTCAATCCATAGGTAGGTATGGTGGACTCTCATGGCAAAACTGGGTTTAAGGGTAATTGGAAGCACAAGTAGTATCTCTACTTGGTGCAAGGAATTTGGCTAGCATGAGGGGGAAAGGCAAGCTCAACATGTTTGGAAGGTCAATGACAATATACTTTAACTGAGATGTCGGAGAACATAAACCATTACATTGTCTTCCTTGTCCAACATCAACTCTTTTTGTCGGAGTAATGGGCCACGGGTAGGCTAACCCGAGCCCCAGAACCTTTCGAAACATCGGGGCCGACTGCGCCCCTCAAGACCCCATGATGAAGAGCCGCCTCCTGGGAGGCGGCGACGACTGTCCCTCGCAGCCGAGTCCCAGGGACGGCTTCGAGTTAAGCCAACTCTCGTCTAGTGACTTCAAGACGAGCCGACTCTTGGCTGGCGACTTCAAGACGAGCCTACTCTTGGCTGGCGACTCCAAGACAAGCCGACTCTTGGCTGGCGACTTCAAGATAAGACGACTATGGGAGTCGGCCCGCGACTCCAACCATCTCCTGCCTTCGCCACGATGGTGGGGCGGGGTATAGTCATTGCGCGGCCGTCTCTACCCCGCCTACGAGGGGCTGGCATGGCTACTGTACACCGTATCACTGGAGATCTCCATCGCGGCGCGACACTGTTGCCATGCCTGCCCTGACCTCAGCCACAGTGGGTGGCGCCCTGCGCCCATGACGGCCTACCTGTACGGCCCAGAAACGGCGGGACCGCCCGTCAGCGGGAGAACGAAAGACGGCGAGAGCGCCCCGAAAACAGACCCGTGGGAGTCGGCCCTTTGGAGTTGGTCGGCCCCTCCCACGGGCCCCGCACACCATTAATCAGACAAGACGGGGAATGGCGACAGTGATCGTCCGCCAGACGGCGGCACTGTTGCCATGACCTCATGACCAAGCCAGCGTCACCAGGAGCACCGCTACAGTACCAGGCCTATTTGCGAGGCCTGCCAGTCGGCGGGCCCCAGTAGTCGGCGGAGAAGACGGCGGCCTGAGAGACAGACGGCTGGGACCCACGCCCAGCCGGATTACCATTGTATCCCTGGGGGGGCAGGCCTATATAAGCCCCCCGGGGCACCCATGCAAGGGGGATAGCCTCTCTAGTATTAGACCCGATCATATAGGAAGGAGGGAGCTAGCCTTGCCCTCTCCTACCTCCAGAAACAGCTCTAGGAGCAACCTTGTACTCACTTTGCCATAGTGACCATGCGGAGACCCCGCAGAGCAGCAGTAGGGGTGTTATCTCCTCGGAGAGCCCTGAAGCTGGGTAAGATCCGCCGGCCTGCATGTCTTCGCCTCATCCCGCTTCCGGGCACCGGCGACGTTCTACTCGCTCCCACCATGATAAGCCATCCTTTGGCATATGTCGTACCCAACCCCCGACATTTGGCGCCCACCGGGGGGCGAGGTGCACCGTTGTCCGGAGACCTGCTCTGGACGGGAACCCTATTCCTCCCTGGTGAGCGCAGCCAGCCCGGCACGCCAGACGGAGTCTGCACCGACGCGCTGCACGGCGCTGAGATCGCCTGCGCAGCCAGCTGCCTCGCCGAACTTATCGGCGAGGTTCGCCTCTCCGACGAGCCCGCATCCGACGCAGGCACGGGTGGCCCCGAGAGCCTCCTCGCGGGCCTCCTCGACCAACTCCATGTCGCTAGCAAGCCTGCTGTAGACCTGGAGTCCATAGGCTCCACCGACCCGATGCTGGTTGACTCTGACACCGCGTCGCTCGACGCGTTCAACACCAAAGTGGTGGTCATGAGCCGCTCCCTTGTGCAGGGAGCGGCGGAAGCACCATCACGGAGGTTCTCGTCCTCGACCATGACGAGCGCTCCGGCAAAGGCGTTCACGACCCGCTCGACGTGGCTCTGCGAGACCTGTCTGCACCAATTGCGGGAGACACTGACGCCGAGACGCTGGAGGTGCGCCACCTTCAGCTCATCGAGGGCGCGAAGAAGCTGGCAAGCATGAGACACTTGTAAGAAGCCTACCAACTTGAGATGGATCACGCCGTGGGCGGCTCGCCGGCTCCGACTAGGCCTAGCCGCCTAGGCGCGGTCTGGCAACGCGGCGTGGCAATCGCCAATCTGTTTGGGGCCGATCGCCCTGTATATGCCACGCCCGCGGAGAACATCCGCGCCGCCCAGGCGGCAGCGGACGAGCTCGACAACTTCGAGGGCGAAGAGCGCCGCCTGATGATGGAGCGAGTTCAGCAGCTCCTCGACGCGGCTGCCGCGCAGAACGAAGCCGGCTGCCGCATGGAGGCGCCGCAGCGACAAAACAACGACCCGCCACCCCGCCGAGATCAAGGCACGACGTCTCGGACACCGACTGGCGGAGTCCGCGGAAAGAAAGACAAGGAGCCGGCTGTCAGCCACAGTCGGACTCGCATCACCATCGAGCGCGACAAAGAAGGCCGCCCCAAAGTGGTGGAACGGCGGGATGACTATCTGCCTCCCCCTCCTCGCAGAGAAAGGCGAGTCTCCCCGCCGCCCGTAGAGCATCCGACTCTTAGCGACCGCCTTGGCCGCCAAGAGGGAGTCGGAGAGAATGACGCCCGCCACCGGATCGACCGACTCCACTGATCCCTGGCACTGGAAGAAGAAGACGAGTTGGGTCCTCCCTGTTTCGGACCCCGCATCCGAGATGAGCCTTTTCCCAAAGGGTTCATGCTCCCCCGAGACACGCCCAAGTACACCGGCACCGTGAAGCCGGAGGACTGGCTGATTGATTACTCCACAGCCGTCAATATAGCGAACGGCAACAAGCGTGTTGGCGTAAGATATGTTCCGCTCATGCTCTAGGGCACGGCCCGGACATGGTTGAACAGCTTGAAGCCCCGCAGCATCAACAGCTGGGTCGACTTCACCGAGGCCTTCGTCTGCAACTTCACGAGCATGTACAAGCGACCTCCCAAGCCTCGCGAACTCTCCTTGTGCGTGCAAGGCCCCGATGACTCCACTCGTGACTACCTCACGCGCTGGGCCGAGCTTCGGAACTCTTGCGAGGGCGTGCACGAGGTGCAGGCTATCGAATACTTTACTGCCGGGTGCAGAGAAGGCACCCTCCTCAAGCACAAACTCCTCTGTGACGAGCCAGAGACCCTCGACGAGCTGCTGGTCATAGCCGACAAGTACGCCACAACCGACTCCTCCATGAAGGCTGAGATTCAAGTTAGTGCGACTGGCAAAGTAGCCCCTCAGGCTCCAAGAACTCCGGCTGGGGACACCAGTCGGTGGCAGTAGCAAAGCGACCACAAGCGAAAAGCCCCACAGCCAGCTTCCAACAGCCGGCAAGTGGCGACAATCGAAGACCAACAGCCGGAGGGGCCGCGTCCGACCAAGCGACAGAAAGGCGGCAAGTCCAACTGGTTGCCGGCCTTCTCCAACGATCAGACTCTAGATGGCCCCTGCAAGTTCCACAGCGGCGCGAAGCCGTCAAATCACACTACTCGGAAATGCCACTGGCTCACCAGAATCGCCAAGGGAGACGGCCTACTCCCTCCCCCGCCTGCTGGGCCGCCGCCTCTACCGCCGCCCCAGCAGCCCGCTGCCAGGCCAGTCGGCGCGATACAAGACGAGTATCCAGATGAGCACGGAGCCTATATGGTGTTCACCAGTGTGGCTGACGATCGACGCAGCAGGCGGCTGCAGCAGCAAGAGGTGAACGCAGTCGCGTCAAGCACTCCGGAGTTCATGCACTGGTCCGAAAAGCCTATCAGTTGGAGCAGAGCTGATCACCCAGAGGTGATGCTGAATCCGGGCTCCTACGCCCTGGTTTTAGGCGCCATGCTCGCCACAGATAGGCGGGCTGCTCGTTTCTCGCGAGTGCTGATAGACGGAGGCAGCAGTATCAACATCCTGTACAAGGATACCATGGAGAAGTTAGGAATCAAGCAAAGACAGCCTCAGAGCAGCCGGACTGTGTTCCACAGCATTGTTCCCGGCCTTTCCTGCTCGCCAATCGGCAAGATCCTGATAGACGTCCTCTTTGGGGACAAAGATCATTTCCGCCGAGAGCCAGTTTGGTTTGAAGTGGTGGACCTCGAAAGCCTGTACCACGCGTTGCTTGGCCGACCCGCTTTGGCCAAGTTCATGGCGGTCCCCCAGTACGCCTACCTCAAGATGAAGATGCCGAGTTCCAAGGGGATTCTAACCATAGCCGGCGACTATAGAAAGTCGTCCGCCTGCACGGCCGAAAGCAGTCGGCTGGCCGAGTCCTTGGTGATCGCAGCTGAGAAGCGGCTCCTTGATCGGGTTGTGGCGATGGCCGGCAAGTAGCCCGAGATGTCGCCCGACCCCAAGGAATCGGAAGCAGAAGGATCATTCAAGCCGTCTAGAGAGACGAAGAAGATACCCTTGGACCCGGAGCACCCGGAGAGGTACGCTGTCATGGGTACAAACCTTGACAGCAAATAGGAAGGTGAGCTCGTCGATTTCCTCCGTGAGAATCGAGACATCTTCGCATGGTCCCCTAAAGACATGCCAGGTGTACCGACGGAATTCACCGAGCACAAGTTACACGTCCGGTCTGATGTGAAGCCCGTCAGGCAGCCCTTGTGCCGCCTGTCAGAAGAGAAGAGAAGAGTTGTTGGAGAAGAGATAGCCCGGCTCCTGGCAGCCGGCTTCATTATGGAGGTGTTTTTTCCGGAGTGGCTAGCAAACCCAGTCCTGGTGCTGAAGAAGAACAAGCAGTGGCGGATGTATATCGACTACACAAGCCTCAACAAAGCCTGCCCCAAAGACCCATTCGCTCTGCCGAGAATTGATCAGGTGATAGACTCCACGGCCGGATGCGAGCTGTTGAGTTTCTTAGATGCATATTCAGTATATCACCGGATCAAGCTGAACCCGGCTGACAGATTGAAGACCGCCTTCATCACGCCATTTGGTGTCTTCTGCTACCTGACCATGACGTTCGGCTTGAGGAATGCCGGCGCCACCTTTCAGCGTTGCATGTAGAAGTGCCTCCTCAAGCAACTCGGTAGAAATGCCCACGTCTACGTGGACGATGTGGTGGTGAAGACGGAAAAGCGTGGAACACTATTGGAAGACCTGAAGGAGACCTTTGAGAACCTGCGCCGATTCCAGATCAAGCTCAACCCCGAGAATTGCGTCTTCAGAGTACCAGCCGGCCAACTCCTTGGTTTCCAGGTCTCTGAATGTGGCATAGAGTGCAACCCTGTGAAGATCAAGGCCATCGAGAGGATGGAAGCACCCAGACGACTACTAGATGTACAAAAGTTCACCGGCTGTTTGGCATCCATCAGCCGATTCATCAGTCGGCTGGGCGAGAAGGCTCTCCCCTTATATCAACTCATGAAGAAGACGACCTTTTTTGAGTGGACTCCCAAGGCAGACGAAGCTTTTCTCCAACTGAAGAAAATATTAACTACGCCCCCTATGCTGGCGGCTCCGACTCCCAAGGAGCCCATGCTCCTGTACATTGCCGCCACCAGTCGGGTAGTCAGCACAGTCATTGTAGTCGAGCGCAAGGAGGAAGGCAAGGCGCTACCTGTCCAGAGACCGGTATATTACCTGAGCGAAGTACTGTCGACCTCCAAGCAGAATTACCCCCACTACCAGAAGATGTGCTACGGCATGCACTTTGCCGCCAAGAAATTGAAGCCTTACTTCCAGGAGCATCCAATCACTGTGGTCTGCACGGCCCCACTTGCCGAGATCATCGGAAGCCGAGATGCTTCTGGCCGAGTGGCCAAGTGGGCCATCGATCTGGCTCCCTACACCATCTACTACCAGCCCCGCACCGCCATCAAGTCACAAGCACTGGCCGACTTCCTCATCGACTGGGCCGAGACCCAGTACCTGCCGCCAGCGCCCGACTCCACTCATTGGCGGATGCACTTCGATGGCTCCAAGATGCGCACCGGCTTGGGAGCCGGCGTCGTCCTCACTTCCCCCAAAGGCGACAAGCTCAGATATGCACTGCAGATCCATTTTGCTGCCTCCAACAATGTCGCTGAGTATGAGGCGCTCATTCACGGGCTCCGGCTTGCCAAAGAACTCGGCATTCGTCGGATCATGTGTTATGGTCACTCTGACTTAGTGGTCCAGCAGTCATCTGGCGATTGGTACGCCAAGGATGCAAACATGGCGAGCTACCGTTTCCTTGTGCAGCAACTCAGCGGATACTTCGAGGGGTGCGAGTTCCTCCACTTGCCAAGAAACGACAACGACCAAGCAGACGCCTTGGCACGAATCGGCTCCACCCGCCAAGCAATACCATCCGGCAATGCCCTTCGGCGCCTCCTCAAGCCGTCTGTCAAGCCTTCACCAGAATCAGACTCCATCTTTGTGCCGGCTCCACCAGAAGAAGTCGGATCCGACTCCAAGAGCGCTCCAGTCGAAGCCGGCTCGAGGACTTCAGAACCCGGCCCGGAGACTGCGGCAACCAAACCAATGACTCCGGAACTCGGCCCGGGGACTGCCCCAGTCGGCCCGGAGACTTCATCAACCCAGCAAGCGGCTGCGGACTCCAACCCGCCGCCTCCCAGCCCAGCCGCCCTCGTCCAAGTCGCAGTACTGGTAGTCGAAGAGATAGCAGCACCCTCATGGTCATAGTCCATCCTCAAGTTCCTGGTGACCAAAGAACTGCCAATTGATGAAACCATGGCTCGGCAAGTGCAACGCCGAGCGGCAGCCTACACCATAGTCAACAGAGAGTTGGTCAGGCGCAGCGTCACTAGGGTCTACCAGCGTTGCGTTGAGTCAGAGCAAGGCCAAGCGATTCTCAAAGATATCCATCAGGGCGAGTGCGGCCACCATGCGACTTCAAGAGCACTCGTCGCCAAAGCATTTCGACACGGTTTCTTCTGGCCGACGACCCTAGAAGAGGCCAAAGAATTGGTTCAAAAGTGCAAAGGGTGCCAGAAGTTCCGCTCCAAGCCACATCAGCCGGCTTCGGCACTCAAGACTATCCCCATCGCCTGGCCCTTTGCGGTTTGGGGCCTGGATATGGCGGGACCATTCAAAACAGCCCGAGGCGGCCTAACTCACTTACTTGTCGCGGTGGACAAGTTCACCAAGTGGATAGAAGTAAAGCCCATCAAGAAGTTGAATGGTCCGACTGCGGTGACTTTCATCGCCGACATCACGACTCGGTACGGCATACCGCACAGCATCATCACTAACAATGGCACAAACTTTGCCAAAGGTGCCTTGGCCCATTTCTGCGTGACTCAGGGCATCCGACTGGACCTAGCGTCCGTTGCCCATTCGCAGTCAAACGGCCAAGTAGAGCGAGCAAACGGCCTCATCCTGTCTGGCATCAAGCCTTGACTGGTCGAACCACTGGAGCGATCGGCCGACTGCTGGCTTGAGGAGCTGCCGGCCGTCCTTTGGAGTCTACGCACGACTCCAAACAAGTCAACCGGATTCACACCCTTCTTCCTCGTCTACGGTGCTGAAGCCGTCATCCCAACGGACATAGAGTTCGACTCTCCGTGAGCCACCATGTACACCAAGGAAGAAGTAGAAGAAGCACGTCAAGATGGTGTCGATCTGCTGGAAGAGGGCCGGCTGTTGGCACTCAGCCGGTCCAGCATCTACCAGCAGAGCCTGCGCCGATACTACAATAGGAAGGTCAGGCCGAGATCTTTCCAAGAGGGCGACCTTGTGCTCCGGCTGATCCAGCGAACAGCCGGCCAGCACAAGCTGTCGGCGCCTTGGGAAGGCCCCTTCATTATCAGCAAGGTGTTGGGAAATGACTCCTACTACCTGATCGACGCTCAGAAGCCTCGAGCACGCAAGAGGGACGACTCCGGCAAAGAGACGGAGCGCCCATGGAATGCAAACCTTCTCCGAAGATTTTACAGTTGATGCAGTATGTATCACGCTACCCTTTGTATTTAAGTACCAAGACTTCGGGCCCCCCGAGACGAGCTCGGGGACTGCCCCCTTTTGTCATCTGTATGATAAGAATTATGCCTTCGAGTACATTACTCTTTGTTATGCCGCTTGGCACCGGGCTCGACTAGTCGGCCCGGGGACTCACCGCCTCGCGCTATGAAATGCTTCCCGCAGTTAGACAAGTAGTGTTTGGCGCCTAAGCCGTCTCCTGTCAGAAGCCGCAGCTCGCAGAGCGACTGTTTGGTAGGCAGGAGTAAGGAAGAATGGGCGCCCACACGAAAAATGGATAAGGACCCAAAGCACAAACATAGCCTAAGACGGCTTCCAGCCTCTCTCAAGCAAAGTCGACTCATGAATAGTCGGCTTGCCGCTTTCTTCTAGCCTCTCCTAAGTGAAGCCGACTCGTAAGTAGTCGGCTCGCTGCTTTCTATCCGACTTGCTAAAAAGACTCTAAAATGGCCAAGTACTTACCTTCCCAAAGTAGCCAAGCGTTCGACCCAGTGGCAGTCCGCGGAGCGGTTGTCTGGCTGGCGAGGTGGCGACTAAGGGAAGGCAGCAAAGGAAAAAGCCAAAAGAGCAATGAGCAAGGAAAGACAGAACTCGGATAAATATTTACATAACATAGGCCCTCCCCCGAATCTTCAAGTAGAAGTTCAAAATACACCCCGCGGGTGGAATTGTTCGAATTAACAAAGTTCTTTAAAGACTACTAAGGCAGATAAAATGAAGGCAAAGACGGCAGCCTAGGAGGCGGCATCCGGGTTCGGAGGGTCGGAGGAGACGGCGGTGTCAGGCGCCGGGGTGGCCAGCTGGGCAGTCTCGGCTTGATCGTCTCCGGTAGCAGCCGCCTTCTCCGGACGCGGCTCATTGCTGGAGGCGCGGTCGAGCTGAGGCTGGTCGCCCGTCCCGTCTTCTGGTGCCTCCGTCTCGCCTTTGTCCTCCGCCTCGCCTTCCTCCTCGGCGCTGGAAGCAATCACCTCCACCGAGTCCTCGTCGTAATCCGGATTCATCCCGAACCACTCCGGCGGCGCCTCCCTGCCATCTTCGGCCCGATCAGGGACGAAGATGCTGGTGTCGGCATAATGAGAAATCACCGCAGTACGAGCGACGAGGGCGTCTTCCACAGCTACCAACTCCGCCTGGGCCTCTGACCGGAACGCGGCCAGACGGTCCAGGTCCAGCCCTGGATACCACGCCTTGACGAATTCCAAGGCCCGGCGGGCTCCAGCCCGGGCCGAGGAACCCTTCCAAGCCTCAAGACGACCAGCTGCGACCTCCAGCCAGTCGGCAGTCCGACTGGCAGTGCGCAGAACCGGCATGTCTGGCCACAGGGCGGCAATGGCCTGGGCGCCGGCACGCAGAAGTCGGCGCATCATCCGATGGGCCGGCCGCAGACGAGCTTCGATGCTCAGAAGCTGCTCGTCAAGGGTCCGGGGGGCGTTGGCAGCAATCGCCGCACCATCTGCCCTCCGCGCCTCGCAGTCTGCCTCGATGGCCTGAGTGGCCGCCTGCGAATGGCCAGGGAAGAAGTCTGCCAAGACAAAAAAGAAGCAAGTCAGAATCAGGAGTCGCCCGACCCACAGTCGGCAGCTCAAAGAAAGTAAAGGAACTCACCGTCGACGATGTCCTCAATCTCATGAAAGCCGGAAGTCAGTTGCGCCTCCTTGTCGGTCCAGGAGGAGCGCTCGCTCTCGAACTCTGCCAGGAGCACAACCTCTTTCTTCTCTGCCTCCTCCCGCGCCTTCTTGAGCAACTCGTTCTGCTCCGCCAGCTGCGCGGCCAGCAGATCACGCCCCGCGGCAAGCTTGCCGCACTCCTCCTCCTTGGCGCGCAAGGCGGTGTTGGCCTCGCCCAGCTGCTGCTGAAGAGTGGCGTTGGCCTCTGAAGAATAAAAAAGAAAGACATTAAGTCATCAACAAGAAAGTCACTGAGAAGATCTGGCCCGACTGCGTAGCAGTCGGCCTGAATCTCGGGGACTATAGCCCGCGGGTGCGCCAGCGCGCCCCCGCGAAGAAGAAGGAAGACTCACTCCGACTCTCTGACAAGTCGGCAATCCGCTTTTTCAGCTCCTCAACATTGCGGTTGAAGGCAGTGACGCGGAGGTTGTGGTACTCCTGCAATAAGAATTTTCAGACGAAGATAAGTATCGGAACTCGCCAGAAGGAGTTCTGAGCCGCCTGCTCAGCAGCTGGCCTGAAACTCGGGGACTACACCCAGTGGGTGCGCTGGCGCGCCCCCACAGAGAAGAACAAAGAAAAGCAAAGTCAAAAATGAAGCATACCCGGACGGCTACGTGCGATGCCAGATGCGCCTTGGTGCAGCTCTGGATAGCGTCGCCTTCGGCTCGCAGCTTCGCCTGGACATCCAGAAGCGCCTGGTTCAGCGGGCCCGTGCCGCCTCCTCGCACCCACCCAACGGGCGCGGCGCTCGTCGCCTCGGCGTCCGGGATGGCCAAGCTGGCGGCGCCGGTCTCCAGCGGGCATGGCGCCGAAGTCGCCTTCTCGAGGCGGCGGCGCACTGGCGAGGCGACTTGAAGGAGCAGCCTCGCCACGGACTCGTCCTCAGTTGGCGGCACCGGCGGGCCTGCCGACTGTTTATCTTGCGCAACCCCAGACGGCGGCGGAGGGGGCGGTGGCGGCACGAGTGTGTCCGACATAGAGCCATCGCCGCTCTCCCTCTCCATGACGGGGTTCTCACCGCCGGCTTCCTCAGTCTGCCCCGTGAACTCCGGGGGCGGCTGCGCGGAGTTTAGCAGGATGACGAGCAACGCTAATTGGAGGAGCGCGGCCTCCTTTGCTTGCCGCCTTGCCGCAACGGCGGCTTCGGCCTCGTCTAGCTTCCTCTGGGCGGAGGCAGCCGCCTTCTCGGCCTCCGCCTCCTCCAGACGGGCGGCTTCGTCCTCATCGTGCTTCTCCCGCGCGTTCCGCTCCGTCGCCTCCTGGAGGTCGGCGGCGGGATCAATCCGCCGAGTACTGACGGAAGTCTCTGCCGACCCCATGACGAAGGCGGCGGCGACCCTCTCGAAGGTGAGGGGAGCCCTGAGACGAAGAAAACATGTAAAAGATTTGGACAATAGCCCACCAAGAGCAAAACAAGTCAAGGGCGGAGGCACTTACGCGGAGACCAGCAGCGGCTTCTTCACTTCCTTGCGGAAGCGGTTGGCCTTCGCGATCGCCTCCTCCCTCTGGGTTGCGGCGGCCGCCCCCTTTAGCTTCTTCGGCCGGCCGCCAAGAAAGCTCGGCCCGGCCCGGCGCCTCTTCGCGCCGCCCTGACCACCCAAGCCGGCGGTGGAACTCGCGCTCGGCTGGCCGGCCCTTGATTGATGGCGTGGGGTGTCTTCCCCCTCGGCTTCATCATCATGCCAGTCGGCAAAAGTGGCCGACGGCTTGAAGCCTCCTCCTCTTCCTCCTCCGCCTCCCTCGGCGTCAGCCTCCATTGCCGTGGCCCCCAAGTCCGGGTCGTTGACGTCGCTCTCCGCTCGGTTGGGGACGAACTGGCGGGCCGAGCCCGCAGTGCCGGCCGAAGGCTGGATGAGGGGGTTCTGGCTCAAGAAAAACCAAAAAGATTAGAAGTCGGATTCGGTTGCAAAGAAGACAAAAGAAGAAGAAAGACGACTTACGACGGGAGGGGGGTTGGCGCGCGAGTACGGCTCCTTGCCGAACTGCCAAGTCGCCGTGAGGTTACAGATTAAGATACAGTTCACCATGTCCGCCACCTCCGCGTGGGGCATGTCCTTGGAGCAGAGCTGACTCGGATCCCGGTGGCCGCTCATCTGACAGATCAGATGAGGTCGGCCTTGAAGCGGGAGGACTCGGCGCGCCACGAAGGCGGCCAGCAAGTTGGACCTGGTCAGGCCCTCAGACTGCGTCAGAACTCGGAGTCGCGTGACGACGGCGGCACCAGCAGGAGTCAGCGTCTTGACCCGGCGGGACCAATTGGGGAGCCTCCCAGCCGGTGCACGAACTTCGAAAGGCGGCAGGTTGACCCAGTCGCCATCTGCGGCGACGTTCTTCACATAGAAGTAAGAACGCTGCCACATCTTCACCAACTTGATCAGCGGGATGGCGGGGAACGGATTGTCGGCCACCGGCCTCCGCATCGCGATGAAAGCGCCGCACTGGGCCGGCACGCCGGCAACGTGCATACCGAGCTTAGATTGAAAGAATTCTCCCCACAGTTGGATTGTGGGGAGGACGCCGAGGAAGCCTTTGCACAAGGTGGCGAAGGCGGCCAGCAGCACCACTGTGTTCGAGGTGAGGAGGTGCGGCTGGAGCCCGTGGAACTCCAAGAAGGAGCGGAAGAAGCCGCTCGCCGGCAGCCCCAGGCCGCGCATGAGGTGCGAGGGGAATACGACCCGCTCGCCCTCCTCCGGCGCTGGCGATATCTCCCTCTCCAGTGCGGCACGGTCTCGCACTAAGTCCGCTCCAGGGAGGCGACGCGTCTTGCGGAGGAACTCGATGATGTCGTCGTCCACCTCTGAGCCGTCCCACACACCGGAGCGCACGGCAGTAGGTGCGGTGGCGGAGGAAGAGCTCATCGTCGCAAGCGTGGCGTGGCTCAGTGCGGCGGCGGTGAGAGGAAGAAGAGGCAAGAAGGAAGCAAGGGGAGTAGGGGGGATGGGCGCGCATGCTTCGTCGCTCCCTTCCTCTCGCCTACTTATAGGCTCATAGGGCTGAGAAGCCGATGGGGCGGGTGTGGGATTAACTGCGCCCCGGCCCCCACACCCCCCACGATTTACCACACGCAGTAACTGCATGAAGTTACGGCGTGGGAAACCCAACCGTCCGCACGACCGCAGCAAATCCGCTCGCGTACCGAGGCACGATAGTGGCGGGCCCCGTCTGAGGCCCTGTCCCGTCGCGCGCGTGGGTGGGCAGACTGACCCCGCCATGTGGCGCCACGCGACGGACCCGCAACGGGCGGCTACCCGGAAGCTTATCAGGCATGCCGCCTGGACACCGGCGCGACGTTCAAACCCTCTAAAAGGCAAGACGGCCTTCTGCGAATCCGACTCCAGCTAGTCGGCCTGGAGGAAGACGACAAGCGAGGCCGAGATTCCACCCCCGAAGAGATGAAACTGTTGAGGCTGCCCGGTGCGCCTCCCGCGGCGCCTCACCAGCTTCGGGCACTACTGTCGGAGTAATGGGCCACGGGTAGGCTAACCCGAGCCCCAGAACCTTTCGAAACATCGGGGCCGACTGCGCCCCTCAAGACCCCACGATGAAGAGCCGCCTCCTGGGAGGCGGTGGCGACTGTCCCTCGCAGCCGAGTCCCAGGGACGGCTTCGAGTTAAGCCAACTCTCATCTGGCGACTTCAAGACGAGCCGACTCTTGGCTGGCAACTTCAAGACGAGCCGACTCTTGGCTGGCGACTCCAAGACGAGCCGACTCTTGGCTGGCGACTTCAAGATAAGACGACTATGGGAGTCGGCCCGCGACTCCAACCATCTCCTGCCTTCGCCATGATGGTGGGGCAGGGTACGGTCATTGCGCGGCCGTCTCTACCCCGCCTACGAGGGACTGGCATGGCTACAGTACGCCGTATCGCTGGAGATCTCCAACGCGGCGCGACACTGTTGCCATGCCTACCCTGACCTCAGCCAGAGTGGGTGGTGCGCTGCACCCACGACGGCCTACCTGTACGGCCCGGAAACGGCGGGACCGCCCGTCAGCGGGAGAACGGAAGATGGTGAGAGCGCCCCGAAGACGGACCCGTGGAATTCGGCCCTCTGGAGTCGGCCGGCCCCTCCCACGGGCCCCGCACGCCATTAATCAGACAAGACGGGGAATGGCGACAGTGATCGTCCACCAGACGGCGGCACTGTTGCCATGACGTCATGACCAAGCCAGCGTCACCAGGAGCACCGCTACAGTACTAGGCCTGTCTACGGGGCCCGCCAGTTGGCGGGCCCCGGTAGTCGGCGGAGAAGACGGCGGCCTGAGAGACAGATGGCTGGGACCCGCGCCCATCCGGATTACCATTGTATCCCTGGGGGGCAGGCCTATATAAGCCCCCTGGGGCACCCATGCAAGGGGGATAGCCTCTCTAGTATTAGACCCAATCATATAGGAAGGAGGGAGCTCGCCTTGCCCGCTCCTACCTCCAGAAACAGCTCTAGGAGCAACCTTGTACTCACTTTGCCATAGTGACCATGCGGAGACCCGCAGAGCAGCAGTAGGCGTGCATGTCTTCGCCTCATCCCGCTTCCGGGCACCGGCGACATTCTACTCGCTCCCACCATGATAAGCCATCCTTTGGCATATGTCGTACCCAACCCCCGACACTTTTAGAATGTCATACTTAATGAGTGCTTCACAATCATAAAAGATGTCCAAGATAATATATTTATATGTGAACCCCTCTTTCCTTATCACTTCCTATTAATTGCAACAATGACCAAGGCTACGTTCATCAACTCCCAACAATTTTTATGCCTCATACTTTCTATATGTGAAGTTATCACTATCCATAAGATCAATATGAACTCTTTTATTCTTTCTACTTTCTCAAGATCATAGCACATAGCAAAGCCCTTGACTCAACACTAATCTTTATTATAAATAGCTAACAGACTCGATTATATAAAGAGATCACAAAGCAAAACTCAAACTACTTGATATCAAAACTTCTAGAACAAGATACTACTAAAAGGATCGAACTAAATAAAGAAGTAAAGATAGGAGTGTGATAGTGATACGATACCGGGGCACCTCCCCCAAGCTTGGCAGTTGCCAAGGGGAGTGCCCATACCCATGTGATTATGTCCTCAGAGATGGTGAAGTAGGAGTTGTTGATGATGTAGGCTTGTCGTCCGTCTTCCAAGGCATAGGCTCTCCATCATAGAAGGATGATCGAGTCTCCGGGATCCTTAAATCTGCAGCCAAACTCATCCTCTTGAATCTATATTCATACTCACAGTTCTGGTTTTGCAGGTCATAGATCTGGGCTTGGAGGTGCTCGATTTTCTCTTGAAGCTTGAAGATGGTCTCCCCAATGACTTTGGCATCCAGCTTGTGGTTATTGGTGAACTCCGTGATCATCATCTGGTTGGCGTTGAGTCCACGCTCCACCATCCCTTGGCACTTGAAGACTTGCTACTCCACGGCTTCGAGCTTTGTCTCCACGCTCCCGGTACGCCTTGGTCCCTCCACATCACGGATGTGAAGCACCCCCTCACGCATCTCAATGGTTTGAGGGTGTTGCAGCACCTCCGCAAGATAGGGGTTGATAACCCTCTTGAAAAACTTGTCCTTGGGAGCGCTTGGAGACGACATGATGCTCTTAGATCTGAAACAGAAATAGCTCGAAACAAAAACAAAGGATATTTGCATGATACGGTCGTCAAAACCTTCGGGAGTATATATATAATGAATTTTTACCAACCAAAATACGCAACATGCAAGAAAATGGAGTACGGGAGGCACACGAGGTACCCACGAGACAGGGGGTGCCCTATAGGGGGGGCACGCCCTCCACTCTCGTGGGAGCCTCGTGTCCCTTTCAGACTACTTCTTTCTTCCTAAAATTCTTAAATATTCCAAAACTGATAAAAATTGCCATTAGAGTTGTTTTGGAGTCGGTTTACTTACCGTACCACATACCTATGCCTTTTCAGAGTCTGGAACATTCTGGAAAGTGTCCCTTATGTATTCCTTAGGGGTTACGGTTTCAATAATATTAGTTTCAACATTGATAGGATTACCTGAAATATAGTGTTTAATTCTTTGATCGTTTACCACCCTCAGATTTGTGCCTTCAAAGTTGTTGATTTTTATGGCACCAGAACGATAAACCTCCTCGATAACGTAGGGACCTTCCCATTTTGAGAGAAGTTTTCCTGCAAAAAATCTTAAACGAGAGTTGAATAATAACACATAATCTCCTACGTTAAACTCACGCTTTTGTATCCTCTTATCATGCCAGCATTTGACTTTTTCTTTGAAAAGCTTGGCATTCTCATAGGCTTGGGTTCTCCATTCATCAAGTGAGCTAATATCAAATAACCTCTTCTCACCGGCAAGCTTGAAGTCATAATTGAGCTCTTTAATAGCCCAATATGCTTTATGTTCAAGTTCAAGGGGTAAATGACACGCTTTTCCATAAACCATCTTATAGGGAGACATACCCATAGGATTTTTGTATGCAGTTCTATAGGCCCATAATGCGTCATCAAGTTTTTTGGACCAATTCTTTCTAGATCTATTCACAGTCTTTTGCAAAATTAATTTGAGCTCTCTATTTCTCAACTCTACTTGACCACTAGACTGCGGATGATAAGGAGATGCTATTCTATGATTGACATCATACTTAGCAAGCATCTTACGGAAAGCACCATGAATGAAATGTGAACCACCATCAGTCATAAGATATCTAGGGACTCCAAACCTCAGAAAAATAACTTCTTTAAGCATTTTAATAGAAGTGTTATGATCAGCACTACTAGTTGGAATAGCTTCTACCCACTTAGTAACATAATCAACAGCAACTAAAATATGTGTATAACCATTAGAGGCAGGAAAAGGTCCCATATAATCAAAGCCCCAAACATCAAACGGTTCAATAACAAGAGAATAATTCATAGGCATTTATTGACGTCTACTAATGTTACCTATTCTTTGACATTAATCACAAGATAAGACAAACTTACGAGCATCTTTGAAGAGAGTAGGCCAATAAAAACCAGACTGTAGTACCTTGTGTGCAGTTCTATCTCCAGCGTGGTGTCCTCTGTAAGATTCAGAGTGACACTTACGTAGAATTTGTTCTTGTTCATGCTCAGGTATACAACGTCTAATAACACCATCTACTCCTTATTTATAAAGGTGTGGATCATCCCAGAAGTAATGTCTTAAATCATAAAAGAACTTTTTCTTTTGCTGGTATGTGAAACTAGGCGGTAAATATTTAGCAACAATGTAATTAGCATAATCAGCATACCAAGGAGCAGTACGAGAAGCATTGACGACCGCTAATTGTTCATCAGGAAAGCTATCATTAATAGGCAGTGGGTCATCAAGAACATTCTCTAACCTAGACAAGTTATCTGCAACGGGGTTCTCAGCTCCCTTTCTATCAATAATATGCAAGTCAAATTCTTGGAGCAAGAGAACCCATCTAATGAGTCTAGGCTTAGCATCTTTCTTTTCCATAAGATATTTAATAGCAGCATGATGAGTGTGAATAGTAACTTTGGAATCAACAATATAAGGTCTGAACTTATCGCATGCAAACACAACTGCTAAGAACTCTTTTTCAGTAGTAGCATAATTTCTCTGGGCAGTATCAAGAGTCTTACTAGCATACTGGATAACATTCAATTTCTTATCAACTCTTTGCCCTAAAATAGCACCAACGGCATAATCACTAGCATCGCACATAATTTCAAAAGGTAAATTCCAATCAGGTGGCTGAACAATAGGTGTAGTGATCAAAGCTTTCTTAAGCACTTCAAACGCTTCTACACAATCATCATCAAAGACAAAAGGAATATCTTTTTGCAATAAATTAGTCAGAGGCCTAGAGATTTTAGAAAAGTCCTTAATGAACCTCCTATAAAAACCGGCATGACCAAGGAAACTTCTTATACCTTTTATGTCCTTGGGACATGGCATCTTTTCAATAGCATCAACTTTGGCTTTATCAACTTCAATACCTCTCTCGGAGATCTTGTGCCCCAAGACAATGCCTTCATTAACCATAAAGTGACACTTTTCCCAATTCAGGATGAGACTAGTGTCTTCACATCTCTGCAAAACTCGATCAAGGTTGCTCAAACAATCATCAAAAGAGGATTCATAGACGGAGAAGTCATCCATGAATACCTCACAAATCTTTTCAGAAAAAACAGAGAATATAGCCATCATGCATCTTTGAAAGGTAGTAGGTGCATTACATAAACCAAAAGGCATACGTCTATAAGCAAAAGTACCAAAAGGGCAAGTAAAAGTAGTTTTAGATTGATCCTTCGCTGACACATGTATCTGAGAGAAACCAGAATAACCATCTAGAAAGCAAAAATATGTGTGTTTGGATAGCCTTTCTAGCATTTGATCAATAAAAGGTAAAGGGTAATGATCTTTCTTGGTAGCTTTATTTAACTTACGAAAATCAGTTACCATCCTATAACTTGTAATACTTCTTTTTCGGGATCAATTCATATTTATCATTAGGAACAACGGTAATACCTCCCTTTTTAGGAACACAATGGACAGGGCTTACCCATTCACTATCAGCAATGGGATAAATAATACCTGCCTCAAGGAGCTTTAGTATCTCCTTTCTTACCACTTCCTTCATCTTGGGATTTAATCGTCTTTGAGGATCTCTAACTGGTTTGGCATCTTTCTCCACTGAAATCTTGTGTTGACATAATGTGGGACTAATGCCCTTAAGATCATCCAGAGTATATCCAATAGCTGCTCGGTGCTTCTTCAGAGTTTTCAATAATCTTTCTTCTTCTTTCTCTGAAAGGTTAGCACTAATAATAACATGATATATTTCTTTTTCATCAAGATAAGCATACTTAAGATTATCAGGTAATGGTTTGAGTTCAAAGACGGGATCACCCTTGGGTGGAGGGGGATCCCCAAGAATTTCAATGGGAAGGTTATGTTTCAGCATAGGTTCCTGTTTAAGGAACACTTCATCTATTTCTTCCCTTTCCTTCATAAACATATCGTTTTCATGGTCTAGCAAATATTGTTCTAACGGATCAGTTGGAGGAACAACAATGGAAGCAAGACCAATAATCTCATCCTTGCTAGGTGGTTCCCTTTCACGAGGTTGTCTACTAAACTTAGCGAAATTAAACTCATGAGACATACCATCTATGCCAACAGTGACAATATTCTTTTCACAATTAATCTTAGCACTAGCAGTATTCAAGAAGGGTCTACCAAAAATAATGGGACAAAAATCATCTTGTGGGGAACCAAGAACAAGGAAATCAGCAGGTTATTTAACCTTCCCACACAAAACTTCAACATCCCTAACAATCCCAATAGGTTTAATGGTATCCCTATTAGCAAGCTTAATAGTAACATCAATGTCTCCTAATTCAACGGTGCAATGTCGTGCATAATTTCTTTATAAAGATCATAAGGTATCGCACTAGCACTAGCACCCATATCACATAAGCCATGATAACAATGATCTCCTATTTTAACAGAAATAATAGGCATGCCTACGACAAGTCTACGTGTCTTAGTATCAGGTCTAGCAATATTAGCAGTCTCACCCAAGAAAGAAATAACATGCCCATCTAAGTCCTCATCCAAGAGATCTTTAACCATAGCAATACTAGGTTCAACATTAATTTTCTCAGGAGGTGTATAAGTCCTAGTATTACTCTTACGAACAACAGCCGAAGCTTTAGCATGATCCTTTATCCTAACAGGGAAAGGAGGTTTTTCAACATAAGCAGTAGGAACAATAGGATCACTATAGGTAATAGTCTTTTCTTTGAATGTAATAGGTGCAACTACTTTCACTTCAACAGGAGGATTATATTTAAACCACTTCTCTTTAGGGAGATCAACGTGAGTAGCAAAAGATTCACAAAAAGTAGCTACTATCTCAGATTCAAGTCCATACTTAGCTCTAAATCCACGAAAAGCATCGGTATTCATAAAAGATTTAACACAGTCGAACTTAGGTGTCATACCTGGCTCCTTACCATCGTCGGAACCCCAATCTTCAGAGTTGCTCTTAATTCTTTCCAATAAGTCCCATTTGAAATCAATAGTCTTCAGCATATAAGAACCAGCACAGGAAGTATCGAGCAGGTTGCGATTATCAAGAGAAAGCCGAGCATAAAAATTTTGAATAATCATTTCCCGAGAGAGCTCATGATTGGGGCATGAATATAACATTGAATTAAGCCTCCCCCAAGCTTGAGCAATGCTTTCTCCTTCGCGAGGCCATAAATTATATATGTAATTACTATCACGATGAACAAGATGCATAGGATAGAACTTCTGGTGAAATTCCAGCTTCAGTCGCTTATAATTTCAAGATCTCGTATCATCACATAGCCTATACCATGTCAATGCATCTCCCTTCAAAGATAAAGGGAAGACCTTCCTTTTGACAACATCATCGGGAATACCTGCAAGCTTAAATAATCCAGAAACTTCATCCACAAAGATAAGGTGTAAATCGGGATGCAATGTTCCATCTCCTGCAAATGGATTAGCTAGCAGTTTCTCTATCATACCCGAAGGAATCTCAAAGTAAATATTTTCATAAAGTTAAGTAGGTTGAGGAGCAACTCTTTGCTCTTTTGGTTGGGGTGAAGATACCCCAAACAAGCCCCTCAAAGGATTAGTTTCCATAGTGACACGTAACAGAAAATTTCAGCACACTATATAAATGTTTCCTTACCAAGTTCCACTCACCAAAAGCGCCACACTCCCCGGCAACGGCGCCAGAAAAGAGTCTTGATGACCCACAAGTGTAGGGGATCTATCGTAGTCCTTTCGATAAGTAAGAGTGTCGAACCCAATGAGGAGCAGAAGGAAATGATAAGCGGTTTTCAGTAACGTTTTCTCTGCAAGCACTGAAATTGTAGGTAATAGATAGTTTTTGTGATAAGATAAATAGTAACGAGCAACAAGTAAATAAAGTAAATAAAGTGCAGCAAGGTGGCCCAATCCTTTATGTAGCAAAGGATAAGCCTGGACAATTTCTAATAATAATGAAGGAGCTCCCGAGGACACATTGGGAATTATCGTCAAGCTAGTTTTCATCACGTTCATATGATTCGCGTTCGGTACTTTGATAATTTGATATGTGGGTGGACCGGAACTTGGGTACTGCCCTAACTTAGACAAGCATCCCACTTATGATTAACCCCTATTGCAAGCATCCGCAACTACAAAAGAAGTATTAAGGTAAACCTAACCACAACATTAGACATATGGATCCATAACAGCCCCTAACAAAGCAATGCATAAACTAGGGTTTAAGCTTCTGTCACTCTAGCAACCCGTCATCTACTTATTACTTACCCATGCCTTCCTCTAGACCCAAATAATGGTGAAGTGTCATGTAGTCGACGTTCACATAACACCACTAGAGGAAAAGACAACATATATCTCATCAAAATATCGAACGAATACCAAATTCACATGACTACTAATAGCAAGACTTCACCCATGTCCTCAGGAACAAACGTAACTACTCACAAAGCATATTCATGTTCATAATCAGAGGAGTAATAATATGCATAAAGGATCTGAACATATGATCTTCCACCAAGTAAACCAATTAGCATCAACTACAAGGAGTAATCAACACTACTAGCAACCCACAGGTACCAATTTGTGGTTTTGATACAAGATTGGATACAAGAGATGAACTAGGGTTTTGAGAGGAGATGGTGCTGGTGAAGATGTTGATGGAGATTGACCCCCTCCCGATGAGAGGATCATTGGTGATGACGTTGGTGATGATTTCCCCCTCCCGGAGGGAAGTGTCCCCGGCAGAACAGCTCCGCCAGAGCCCTAGATTGATTTCGGCAAGGTTCCGCCTCGTGGCGGCGGAGTTTCATCCCGTAAGCTTGCCCAGGATTTTTTCCAGGGTAAAAGTGATGATATAGCAGAAGATGGATGCCGGAGGCCCACCAGGGGGGCCAGGAGATAGGGAGACGCGCCCTATGGGGGGGGGCGCCCCCTGTCTCCTGGACAGGGTGTGGGCCCCATGGCCTATTTCTTTCGCTCAGAAATTTTTAATAATTCCAAAAGGTTGTTTCGTGGAGTTTCGGCACTTTTGGAGCTGTGCAGAATAGGTTCCCAACGTTTGCTCCTTTTCCATCTAGAATTCCAGCTGTCGGCATTCCCCCTCTTCATGGTAAACCTTGTAAAATAAGAGAGTATAGCCATAAGTATTGAGATATAATGTGTAGTAACAGCCCATAATGCAATAAATATTGATATAAAAGCATGATGCAAAATGGACGTATCGATGTAGAGGTAGTGTCCCGACGGCGATCACATCGACTTTGGAACCATTTCCCACGTGCATCGTCACCTCGTCTTTAGCCAGTCTTCGCTTAATCCGTAGTCCCTGTTTCGGGTTGCAAATATTAGCAATAGAACCAGTATCAAATACCCAGGTGCTACTGCGAGCTCTAGTAAGGTACATATCAATAACATGTATATCACATATACCTTTGTTCACCTTGCCATCCTTCTTATCCGCCAAATACTTGGGGCAGTTCCGCTTCCAGTGACCAGTCTGCTTGCAGTAGAAGCACTCAGTCTCACGCTTAGGTCCAGAATTGGGTTTCTTCTCTTGAGCAGCAACTTGTTTGCTGTTCTTCTTGAAGTTCCACTTTTTCTTTCCTTTCCCCTTTTTCTTGAAACTGGTGGTCTTGTTGACCATCAACACTTGATGCTCCTTCTTGATTTCTACCTCCGTAGCTTTTAGCATTGCGAAGATATCGGGAATTGTCTTATTTATCCCTTGCATATTATAGTTCATCACGAAGCTCTTATAGCTTGGTGGCAGTGATTGAAGAATTCTGTCAATGACACTATCATCCGGAATATTAACTCCCATTTGAATCAAGTGATTGTTATACCCAGACATTTTGAGTATATGTTCACTGACATAACTATTCTCCTCCATCTTGCAGCTATATAACTTATTGGAGACTTCATATCTCTCAATCTGGGCATTTGCTTGAAATATTAACTTCAACTCCTGGAACATCTCATATGCTCCATGACGTTCAAACGTCGTTGAAGTCCCGGTTCTAAGCCGTAAAGCATGGCACACTGAACTATCGAGTAGTCATCAGCTTTGCTCTGCCAAACGTTCACAACGTCTGTAGTTGCATCTGCAGCAGGCCTGGTACCTAGCGGTGCTTCCAGGACATAATTCTTTTATGCAGCAATGAGGATAATCCTCAAGTTACGGACCCAATCCGTGTAATTGCTACCATCATCTTTCAACTTTTCTTTCTCAAGGAACGCATTAAAATTCAACAGAACAACAGCACGGGCCATCTATCTCAATAACATAGACAAGCAAAATACTATCAGGTACTAAGTTCATGATAAATTTAAGTTTAATTAATCATATTACTTAAGAACTCCCACTTAGATAGACATCTCTCTAATCATCTAAGTGATCACGTGATCCAAATCAACTAAACCATAACCGATCATCACATGAAATGGAGTAGTTTTAAATGGTGAACATCATTATGTTGATCATATCTACTATATGATTCATGCTCGACCTTTCGGTCTCAGTGTTCCGAGGCCATATCTGCATGCTAGGCTCGTCAAGTTTAACCCGAGTATTCTGCATGTGCAAAACTTGCTTGCACCCATTGTAGATGAACGTTGAGCTTATCACACCCGATCATCACATGGTGTCTCGGCACGACAAACTTTGGCAACAGTGCATACTCAGGGAGAACACTTTTACCTTGAAATTTAGTGAGAGATCATCTTATAATGCTACCGTCAATCAAAGCAAAATAAGATGCATAAAGGATAAACATCACATGCAATCAATATAAGTGATATGATATGGCCATCATCATCTTGTGCTTGTGATCTCCATCTCTGAAGCACCATCATGATCACCATCATCACCGGCGTGACACCTTGATCTCCATCGTAGCATGGTTATTATCGGTGTCAAAACCAGCGGATCACGGGTAGGGGGTCCCGAACTGTGCGTCTAGGCGGATGGTAACAGGAGACGAGGGACACGATGTTTTTACCCAGGTTCGGGCCCTCTTGATGGAGGTAAAACCCTACGTCCTACTTGATTAATATTGATGATGTGGGTTACAAGAGTAGATCTACCACGAGATCAAGGAGGCTAAACCCTAGAAGCTAGCCTATGGTATGATTTTTGTTCGTCCTATGGACTAAAGCCATCCGGTTTATATAGACACTGGAGAGGGCTAGGGTTACACAGAGTCGGTTACAATGGTAGGAGATCTACATATCTGTATCGCCAAGCTTGCCTTCCACGCCAAGGAAAGTCCCATCCGGACACGGGACGACGTCTTCAATCTTGTATCTTCATAGTCTTGGAGTCCGGCCGATGATGGTAGTTCGGCTATCCGGACACCCCCTAGTCCGGGACTCCCTCAGTTATCGTCTCGCCAACTATTGCTTCTACGACTATCGCTACCGCTTAGTGATAAAGTAAAGCAATTACAGGGCGATTGCATTGCATACAATAAAGCGACAACCATATGGCTCCTGCTAGTTGTTGATAACTCGGTTACAAAACATGATCATCTCATACAATAAATATAGCATCATGTCTTGACCATATCACATCACAGCATGCCCTGCAAAAACAAGTTAGACGTCTTCTACTTTGTTGTTGCAAGTTTTATGTGGCTGCTACGGGCTGAGAAAGAACCATTCTTACCTACGCATCAAAACCACAACGATATTTCGTCAAGTTAGTGATGTTTTAACCTTCACAAGGACCGGGCGTAGCCACACTCGGTCCAACTAAAGTTGGAGAAACAGACACCCACCAGCCACCTGTGTGCAAAGCACGTCGGTAGAACCAGTGTCGCGTAAACGTACGCGTAATGTCGGTCCGGGCCGCTTCATCCAACAATACCGCCAAACCAAAGTATGACATGCTATTAAGCAGTATGACTTGTATCGCCCACAACCCACTTGTGTTCTACTCATGCATATAACATCTACACATAAACCTGGCTCAGATGCCACTATTCGGGAACATAGTAATTTCAAAAAAAAATCCTACGCGCACGCAAGATCATGGTGATGCATAGCAATGAGCGGGGAGAGTGAGTCCACGTACCCTCATAGACCGAAAGCGGAAGTGTTAGCACAACGCGGTTGATATATTCATACGTCTTCATGGTCCAACCGATCCAAGTACTGAACATACGACACCTCCCAGTTTAGCACACGTTCAGCTCGATGACATCCTGCGAACTCCGATCCAGCAGAGCTTCACGGGAGAGTTCTGTCAGCACGATGGCGTGATGACGGTGATGATGTTGCTACCGACGTAGGGCTTCGCCTAAGCACCGCTACGATATGACCGAGGTGGAATATGGTGGAGGGGGGCACCGCACACGGCTGGGAGAGATCAACAGATCAACTTGTGTGTCTAGAGGTGCCCCCTACCCCCGTATATAAAGGAGCAAGGGGGGAGGCGGCCCGGCCAGGAGGAGGGCGCGCCAAGGGGGGAGTCCTACTCCCACCGGGAGTAGGACTCCTCCTTTCCTGGTAGGAGTAGGAGAAGGGAAGGAAGGTAGAGAGGAGGAGAAGGAAAAAGGGGGGCGCCCCCCCCCCCTCCTTGTCCAATTCGGACTAGAGGGGGAGGGGCGCGCGGCTGTCCTGGCCGCCCCTCCTCTTCTCCCACTAAGGCCCATTAGGCCCAATATACTCCCCGGGGGGGTTCCGGTAACCCCCCGGTACTCCGGTAAATGTCTGAAACCTCCCGAAACACTTTCGGTGTCCGAACATAGTTGTCCAATAGATTGATCTTCACGTCTCGACCATTTCAAGACTCCTCGTCATGTCCGTGATCATATCCGAGACTCTGAACTACCTTCGGTACATCAAAACACAAAAAGTCATAATACCGATCGTCACCGAACTTTAAGCGTGCGGACCCTACGGGTTCGAGAACTACGTAGACATGACCGAGACACGTCTCCGGTCAATAACCAATAGCGGAACCTGGATGCTCATATTGGTTCCCACATATTCTACGAAGATATTTATCGGTCAAACCGCATAACAATATACGTTGTTCCCTTTGTCGTCGGTATGTTACTTGCCCGAGATTCGATCGTCGGTATCTCAATACCTAGTTCAATCTCGTTACCGGCAAGTCTCTTTACTTGTTATGTAATGCATCGTCCTGCAACTAACTCATTAGTCACATTGCTTGCAGGGCTTATAGTGATGTGCATTACCGAGAGCGACCAGAGATACCTCTCCGACAATTGGAGTGACAAATCCTAATCTCGAAATATGCCAACTCAACAAGTACCTTCGGAGACACCTGTAGAGAACCTTTATAATCACCCAGTTACGTTGTGACGTTTGGTAGCACACAAAGTGTTCCTTCGGTAAACGGGAGTTTCATAATCTCAGAGTCATAGGAACATGTATAAGTCATGAAGAAAGCAATAGGAACATACTAAATGATCAAGTGCTAAGCTAACGGAATGGGTCAATTCAATCACATCATTCTCCTAATGATCTGATCCATTAATCAAATGAAAACTCATGTCTATGGTTAGGAAACTTAACCATCTTTGATTAACGAGCTAGTCAAGTAGAGGCATACCAGTGACACTATGTTTGTCTATGTATTCACACATGTATTATGTTTCTGGTTAATACAATTCTAGCATGAATAATAAACATTTATCATGATATGAGGAAATAAATAATAACTTTATTATTGCCTCTAGGGCATATTTCCTTCAGTGGGCCCCTCGTTGCTCCACCGACATACTTCCTTCGCCTATATATACTCCCGTACCCTGAAAACATCGGGGAGCACCACGAAAACCTAATTCCACCGCCGCAACCTTCTGTATCCGCGAGATCCCATCTTGTAGCCTTCGCCGGTGCTCCGCCGGAGGGGGAATCGACCATGGAGGGC
The DNA here is from genome assembly GCF_018294505.1 of Triticum aestivum. Taxonomy (NCBI): domain Eukaryota; kingdom Viridiplantae; phylum Streptophyta; class Magnoliopsida; order Poales; family Poaceae; genus Triticum; species Triticum aestivum. Next base: position 608,073,541 of record NC_057807.1, on the reverse strand, counting down.
CTCTACATAATCTTCAAGGCCTCTCCGATGAGTTGTGAGTAGTTTACCATAGACCTTCGGGTCCATAGTTATTAGCTAGCTGGCTTCTTCTCTCTCTTTGAATCTCAATACAAAGTTCTCCTTGATCTTCTTGGAGATCTATTCGATGTAACTCTTTTTGCGGTGTGTTCGTCGAGATCCGATGAATTGTGGGTTTATGATCAAGTTTATCTATGAGAAATATTTGAATCTTATCTGAATTCTTTTACGTGTGATTAGTTATCTTTGCAAGTCTCTTCGAATTATCAGTTTCGTTTGGCCTGCTAGATTGATGTTTCTTGCAATGGGAGAAGTGCTTAGCTTTGGGTTCAGTCTTGCGGTGTCCTTTCCCAGTGATAGCATGGGAAGCAAGGCACGTATTGTATTATTGCCATCGAGGATAAATAGATGGGGTTTATATCATATTGCATGAGTTTATCCCTCTACATCATGTCATCTTTCTTAATGCGTTACTCTGTTCTTCATGAACTTAATACTCTAGATGTAGGCAGGAGTCAGTCGATGTGTGGAGTAATAGTAGTAGATGCAGAATCGTTTCGATCTACTTGTTGCGGACGTGGTGCCTATATACATGATCATGCCTAGATAATCTCATAACTATGCACTTTTCTATCAATTGCTCAACAATAATTTGTTCACCCACCGTAATACTTATGCTATCTTGAGAGAAGCCACTAGTGAAACCTATGGCCCTCGGGTCTATCTTTTATCATATAAGTTTTCCATCTACTTTTATTTGCATCTTTTACTTTCCAATCTATATCATAAAAATACCAAAAATATCTATCTTATCTTATTATCTCTATCAGATCTCACTTTCGCAAGTTACCGTGAAGGGATTGACAACCCCTTTATCGCATTGGTTGCGAGGTTCTTGTTTGTTTGTGTAGGTGTGTGGGACTTTTGAGGAGCCTCCTACTGGATTGATACCTTGGTTCTCAAAAACTGAGGGAAATACTTATGCTACTTTGCTGCATCACCCTTTCCTCTTCAAGGGGAAAACCAACGCATGCTCAAGAGGTAGCAAGAAGGATTTCTGGCGCCGTTGCTAGGGAGGTCTTCGCTCAAGTCAAGACATACCAAGTACCGATCACAAACTCATCTCCCTCGCATTAACTTATTTGCCATTTGCCTCTCGTTTCCCTCTCCCCCACTTCACCCTTGCCGTTTTACTCGCCCTCTCTTTCCCAATCTCCTCTCTCTTTTGCTTGCCTTTTCTGTGTGCTTGTGTGTTAGATTGTTTGTCACGATGGCGCAAGATAATACCAAATTGTGTGACTTTTTCAATACCAATAATAATGATTTCCTTAGCACTCTGATTGCTCCTCTTAATGATGTTGAATCTTGTGAAATCAATGTTGCTTTGCTGAATCTTGTTATGAAAGATCAATTCTCTGGCATTCCTAGTGAAGATGCCGCTACTCATCTAAACAACTTTGTTGATTTGTGTGATATGCAAAAGAAGAAAGATATGGATAATGATATTGCTAAATTGAAGTTATTTCTGTTTTCGCTTAGAGATCGTGCTAAAACTTGGTTTTCATCTTTGCCTAAGAATAGTATTGGTTCGTGGAATAAGTGCAAAGATGCTTTTATCTCTAACTATTTTCCTCCCGCTAAGATCATCTCTCTTAGGAACGATATTATGAATTTTAAACAACTTGATCATGAGCATGTTGCCCAATCTTGGGAAAGAATGAAATTAATGATTCGCAATTGCCCTACTCATGGTTTGAACTTATGGATGATCATACAGAATTTCTATGCCGGATAATTTTGCTTCTAGAAATCTTTTAGATTCGGCCGCGGGAGGCACTTTTATGGAAATCACCTTAGGAGAAGGTACTAAACTCCTTGATAACACTATGGCTAATTATTCTCAATGGCACACCGAAAGATCTACTAGTAAAAAAGTGCATGCTATAGAAGAAATTAATGTTTTGAGTGGAAAGATGGTTGAACTTATGAAATTGTTTGCTACTAAGAGTGCTCCTATTGATCCTAATGATATGCCTTTGTCTACTTTGATTGAGAATAATAATGAATCTATGGATGTGAATTTTGTTGGTAGGAATAATTTTGGTAACAATGCTTATAGAGGAAACTTTAATCCTAGACTGTTTCCTAGTAATTCCTCTAATAATTATGGTAATTCCTACAACAACTCTTATGGAAATTTTAATAAGATGCCCTCTGATTTTGAGAATAGTGTTAACGAATTTATGATCTCTCAAAAGAATTTTAATGCTTTGCTTGAAGAAAAATTGCTTAAAGTTGATGAATTGGCTAGGAACATTGATAGACTTTCGCTATATTGATTCTTTGAAACTTAGATCTATTCCACCTAAGCATGACATCAATGATTCTCTCAAATCCATGAGAATTTCCATTGATGAGTACAAAGAAAGAACCGCTAGGTTGCGTGCTAAGAAAGATTGGTTTGTAAAAGCGTGTTCTTCTAATCTCCATGAAAATAATGATGAAGATCTAAAGGAAATTTCTAGTATCCCCTATTAAATCCTTGTTTTGCAATATGAATCTTGATAATGATGGGACTAGATATGAGTCAACTTTAGTTAAAAGGCATCCCAATGATTCACAGTTTTTAGATCTTGATGCTAAATTTGGTAAAAGTGGAATTGGAGAGGTCAAAACTTTAAATAGCATTGAACCCACTATTATGGATTCCAAGGAATTTAATTATGATAATTGTTCTTTAATAGATTGTATTTCTTTGTTACAATCCATGTTGAATTCTCCTCATGCTTATAGTCAAACTAAAGCTTTTACCAAACATATTGTTGATGCTTTGATGCAATCTTATGAGGAAAAACTTGAATTGGAAGTTTCTATACCTAGAAAACTTTATGATGAATGGGAACCTACTATTAAAATTAAAATTAAAGATCATGAGTGCTATGCCTTGTGCGATTTGGGTGCTAGTGTTTCCACGATTCCGAAAACTTTATGCGATGTGCTAGGTTTCCATGATTTTGATGATTGCTCTTTAAACTTGCACCTTGCGGATTCCACCATTAAGAAACCTATGGGAAGGATCAATGATGTTATTATTGTTGCAAATAGGAATTATGTACCTGTAGATTTTATCGTTCTTGATATAGATTGCAATCTTTCATGTCCTATTATTCTTGGTAGACCTTTCCTTAGAACAATTAGTGCAATTATTGATATGAAGGAAGGGAATATTAGATTCCAATTTCCATTAAGGAAAGGCATGGAACACTTTACAAGAAATAAAGTTAAATTACCTTATGAATCTATTATGTGTGCCACTTATGAATTGAATACTAAAGATGGTACTACGTAGATCTATTCTCACTTTTATGCCTAGCTAGGGGCGTTAAACGATAGCGCTAGTTGGGAGGCAACCCAATTTTATTTTTGTTCCTTGCCTTTTCTTCTGTTTAATAATAAATATTTCATCTAGCTTTTGTTTAGATGTGTTTTCATGTTTTAATTAGTGTTTGTGTCAAGTAGAACCTATAGGATAACCTACGGTGATAGTTAATTTGATTCTGTTGAAAAACAGAAACTTTTGTGTGCACGAAAATAATTTTAGTAAATCACAAAAACTTTATTTTGTGTCGATTCTTTTTGCTGTAGATCAACACGCAAATTTCCCAGGACTTCCTCTTTTGGTAGGATTTTTAGAGTTCCATAAGTATTCGAAAGTTACAGATTGCTACAGACTGTTTTGTTTTTGACAGATTCTGTTTTCCGTGTGTTGTTTGCTTATTTTGATGCATCTATGGCTAGTATCAGGGGGTATGAACCATAGAGAAGTTTGAATAAAGTAGGTTTAACACCAATCTAAATAAAGAATGAGTTCATTACAGTACCTTATGTGGTGGTTTTTCTTTCTTGCACTAACGGAGCTTATGAGATTTCCTGTTGAGTTTTGTGTTGTGAAGTTTTCAAGTTTTGGGTAAAGATTTGATGGACTATGGAATAAGGAGTGGCAAGAGCCTAAGATTGGGGATGCCCATGGCACCCCAAGATATTCAAGTATAACCAAAAGCCTAAGCTTGGGGATGCCCCGGAAGGCATCCCCTCTTTCGTCTTCGTCTATCGGTAATTTAACTTGGAGCTATATTTTTATTCGCCACATGATATGTGTTTTGCTTGGAGTGTCTTGTATGATATTAGTTTTTGCTTTTTATATTACCACAATCATCCTTGCTGTACACACCTTTTGGGAGAAACCTACATGATTTGGAATTTATTAGAATACTCTATGTGCTTCACTTATATCTTTTGAGCTAGATAATTTTGGCTCTAGTGCTTCACTTATACCTTTTAGAGCATGGCGGTGGTTTGATTTTGTAGAAATTGTTGATCTCTCATGCTTCACTTATATTATTTTGAGAGTCTTTTAGAACAGCGTGGTATTTGCTATGGTTATAAAATTGGTCCTAGAATGATGGGCATCCAAGTTGGGTATAAAAAACTATCATAGGAAGTGAATTGGATGCTATGATCAATTTGATGCTTGATAATTGTTTTGAGATATAGAGGTGGCGATATTAGAGTCATGATAGTTGGGTAATTGTGAATTTAAAGAATACTTGTGTTGAAGTTGGCAAGTCCCGTAGCATGCACGTATGGTAACCATTGTGTAACAAATTTGAAATATGAGGTGTTCTTAGATTGTCATCCTTATGAGTTGCGGTCGGGGACGAGCGATGGTCTTTTCCTACCAATCTATCCCCCTAGGAGCATGCGCGTAGTGCTTGGTTTTTGATGACTTGTAGATTTTTGCAATAAGTATATGAGTTCTTTATGACTAATGTGAGTCCATGGATTATACACACTTTTACCTTTCCATCATTGCTAGCATCTTCGGTACCGTGCATTGCCCTTTCTCACCTTGAGAGTTGGTGCAAACTTCGTCGGTGCATCCAAACCCCGTGATACGATACGCTCTATCACACATAAACCTCCTTATATCTTCCTCAAAACAGCCACCATACCTACCTATTATGGCATTTCCATAGCCATTCCGAGATATATTGCCATGCAACTTTCCACCGTTCCGTTCATCATGGCACGCATCATCATTGTCATATTGCCTTGCATGATCATGTAGTT